>NC_086454.1:364770382-365086487 GCF_028390025.1 Pseudophryne corroboree | reverse complement strand
GCCTAACCCGTCCCCTCCCCACAGCCTAACCCTTCCCCTCAGTGCCTAAACCTAATCCTAGCTCCCTACAGCCTAACCCTAACCTTCCCCCCACCTGTAGCCTAACCCTCCCCCTCCCCACAGCCTAACCCTTCCCCTTAGTGCCTATACCTAATCCTAGCTCCCTACAGCCTAACCCTAACCTTCCCCCCACCTGTAGCCTAACCCTCCCCCTCCCCACAGCCTAACCTTTCCCCTTAGTGCCTATACCTAATCCTAGCTCCCTACAGCCTAACCCTAACCCTTCCCCTTAGTGCCTATTCCTAATCCTAGTTCCCCACAGCCTAACCCTAACCCTTCCCCTCAGTGCCTAAACCTAATCCTAGCTCCCTACAGCCTAACCCTAACCCTTCCCCTGAGTGCCTATTCCTAATCATAGCTCCCCACAGCCTAACCCTAACCCTTCCCCCCACCTGTAGCCTAACCCTCCCCTTCCCCACAGCCTAACCCTTCCCCTGAGTGCCTAAACCTAATCCTAGCTCCCCACAGCCTAACCCTAACCCTTCCCCCCACCTGTAGCCTAACCCTCCCCCTCCCCACAGCCTAACCCTTCCCCTCAGTGCCTAAACCTAATCCTAGCTCCCTACAGCCTAACCCTAACCTTCCCCCCACCTGTAGCCTAACCCTCCCCCTCCCCACAGCCTAACCCTTCCCCTTAGTGCCTATACCTAATCCTAGCTCCCTACAGCCTAACCCTAACCTTCCCCCCACCTGTAGCCTAACCCTCCCCCTCCCCACAGCCTAACCTTTCCCCTTAGTGCCTATACCTAATCCTAGCTCCCTACAGCCTAACCCTAACCCTTCCCCTTAGTGCCTATTCCTAATCCTAGTTCCCCACAGCCTAACCCTAACCCTTCCCCTCAGTGCCTAAACCTAATCCTAGCTCCCTACAGCCTAACCCTAACCCTTCCCCTGAGTGCCTATTCCTAATCATAGCTCCCCACAGCCTAACCCTAACCCTTCCCACCACCTGTAGCCTAACCCTCCCCTTCCCCACAGCCTAACCCTTCCCCTGAGTGCCTAAACCTAATCCTAGCTCCCCACAGCCTAACCCTTCCCCTGAGTGCCTATTCCTAATCATAGCTCCCCACAGCCTAACCCTATCCCTTCCCCCCACGTGTAGCCTAACCCTCCCCCTCCCAACAGCCTAACCCTTCCCCCCCTTGTAATCGCCTAACCCTAGCCCTTCCCCTTAGTGCCTATACCTAATACTAGCTCCACACAGCCTAGCCCTAACCTCCCCCCCTGTAGCCTAGCCCGGGTGTAGTACTACTGACAGCCGGTCAGCTTACCGACGCCGGGATCCCGTCAGCATACCGACGCCGGGATCCCGGCGGGGAGGGGCGAGTGCAGCAAGCCCCTTGCCAGCTCGCTGCACTCGCCACGCTGCGCTCGCCACGCTGCGGGCTCGGTGGTGACCTGCGGTCACCACGGGTTCTATTCGCACTCTATGGGTGTCGTGGACACCCACGAGTGGAAATAGTCCCTGTTGGTCGGCATGCCGACCATCGGGATAGTGAGCCGTCAGGCTGGTGGAGGAGGTCATGTGACTGTCGGTCAGCGGTCACAAGAATACCACCCCCTAGCCCTAACCCTCCCTTGTAAGCACCTAGCCCTCACCCTCCCCGCCTAACTCTATCCCACCCCTTATGCGTAAACCTTAGCCCCCCCTTGGCTGCTGAGATCATTCTTAACCCCCCTTCCCCTCGTCGGCTGTCAAATTAATTCTTCCCCCCACTTCCCCCCCGTCGGCTGTCGAGATAATCCTCAACCCCTTCCCCCCGTCAGCTGTCGAGATAATACTTAACCCCCCTTCCCCCCGTCGGCTGTCGAGATATTCCTTACCCCCACTTCCCCCTCGGCGGCTGTCGAGATAATCTCTTGTTGGCATTTTGAGTGCTGTGATTCAGACTCCAGTCTTCTGGCCATCAGTCAGGATTCCGACACCTGGATTTTGACTGCCGACATCCAGACAACTGGTATGCTAAACGCATCCCAACCTGAGCATGCAGTTCTGAGCTACAGTACACTGAACATGTGCCAGACTAGCTGACACTTAGATAGGCCCAGCCTCCCTTCTCCTCCAGCCTCCATGGTTGCTCCACCCCTGATATCGTAGTAGTTCTGCTACAGGCTGTATATACTAATACAATATATCATGTCACTAGTATTAGGCAGGGTCTGCCAGCACAACAGAAAACTTTATTTAGCAAATAAGTAAAGAACAATATTTAGCAGAGGTCACAATCCTGTAAATAAATGTAATGTAATAATATACTTTCAGAACTCCTGCAACAATATAATACACATGGAAACACATAGAAAGACATCATAGGATGGTCGCCTGCCTTGTTGCTGAAAACCAGTGATGGACAGGGTCTCTAAAAGGCCCTGCACTGTGTCTGACCTCGCGCCATGTCCCCGTCTTTATGTATGTCAGATGGCCGCGCAGAGTGCCGGGCTTTGAGGTCAGACCGGCCCACCAGCCCTTCTAGCATTTGCCAGATGGCCACTCCGGCCCTGGGCTAGACTAGTCATCGGATCTCACACAGAGAACACCGCACATTGAGGTGCATTCTAGACTCTATAAACCTCCAGGACTGAAATCATCCGCGGCACACAGGCGATTCTCATGGGTGTGTATACTATCAGCAATCCCCGATAGCCACATTGTTCAATATGTTTGTATCTCTCCATGTGACTTTTATCAGTATACCGTATTAACCTACCTGTATATAGGCAAGCATTCTTAAAAGTACATTTTTTTTATTTTACTGCATGACATATGTTGAACAGTTTCACATTTTGTGACATCTGACTGTTAGTAAATTAGGAATATCCTATTGTCGAAGTACGTGGTTTCTCATTAATGTTATATAAGGAGCCCATAATTTTATTGCGATTGACATAAACACTTCTTTAAGCTAGCTTACCACTAAAAAAACAACACACTAAAATAACGACACGGACACGCAGTGGCAAACGCAGGATTTCTAGTGGGGGGTTTCCTAATGCAATCTGCAAATATCCCACTCTGTGGAATATGGAATACAGTCAGTGGCGTAAGTTTGTCCCAGTTGCCCGGAGGCAAGAAAAATATTGGTGGCCCATATATATATATATATATATATATATAAATATATACAGTACACATATTTGCTCCTGCATAGCAAGCCTGCAGATTCTAACTATATGACGCTACTACAAAACCGTTGCAACTAGGCAGATCTATGTGGGGGTCCAGCCACACACTACATAGATCTGCTCAGTCACTCACAATGCTGATTATTTCTCTGACAATTAATCTGCAAGTGTCATATCCAGGATTAGAACCCACAACCTATTACACTGGAAACATGCACCTCACTGATGGAGATATCTGCTCTTGCATAGGAAGTGTGAGAATTCTAACTACATGAAGTTACTTGTAATTGTCATAGAAATAACTTCATATAGTTAGAATTCTCATGCTTCCTTTATAGGGGCAAATAGCTTCATCAGTAAGGTGTCTGCTTCCAGTGTATCTATAATAAAGAGGGTGTGATGTGTAAGGTGCAGTGACTAGTGGGGAAGTCGGCTACGGAAGAGATACCGGCTGCTGTCAATTAACTTAATTGATTAATGTCGCTGAACACACGGAACAGGAGGAGAGGTGACCCCTTTAAAGCAGGAGCCCGGCGGCAGCTGACTCCATTGCCTCCCAGAGTTCTGCCTCTGAATACAGTATAGATGATCTATAGTATAGGCTGAATCAAATATATTTCAATAAAATAAATAAGATAAGTGGTCAGGAAAAGGTTAAACATACTATAATAAATAAATGCACAAACATTATGGAACTAGTACTGCACTTTCTAAACACACATTCTCCAACCTCATGGTAAGGCTCCTGTCTCTTCTTACTGGTAGCTACTCTTTGGTCCAGTGCACTGAATGAGGGCTCAGAACCACACACACAGCAAACTTAATAGAAAAACTGCTACCACTGGGCATGATACGGCAGTGACTTTATGAATTGTATTATATACCAATGGTATTGTTGTCATAATTTGGTACTTGCCAAGAGGAGGGGGGTTTCTGGGCAACCGGAAACCCCCCCTGCGTTTGCCTATGACACGGTTAGCTGTAGTTAAAGGTCAGACGATATTTATTGATCGCTGACCTGTTCATTAAACTATAATTGTAATTGAATTGATTTTATATTGGAGGATGGCAAAGGAAAAGTCGCTACCAGACACCAGCTCCAGTCATTTAGATTGAAACACAAAAACTGAGGAGGGGACTAAACCACAACACCGCCTCCTCCCTGCATAACCCGCATTGTGCAGGACTCACCACTCTTTTCTCTGGCAAACGTTCGGTTCCCGCAGGGGAACGTCTAAATGTCCAAACGCAAGGTAAGGACACACCTGCCGTCCTTCTAAAGAGGGTGCCCCACAATGACCACTTATGCCCATCTGACCGCTGGTTGGTAGCAACTTCCCGCCACAAAGGTTTAACAAACCGCCCCGCCATCCAAACAAAGAAAACAAGGTAAACAAGATCACTAACGGAAAGGACCAAAAACCCTATCTAAGAAAACCTGAAAACTCCAGCCGGAGAAAGACAAACCCCATCCTCCTTGTAGAACTGCCGCTGACGCAGTACAAGCAGAGGATGCCTGACAACCAATACCTAAAAGCTGTAACAAACAACGGAACAGCAGAATTACCATCTTGCGGGCTTTCTCAATAGCTGAGAAACGCACTGCCCCCTTCCAATGAAAAAACGCTGGACTAATTGACCACCCAAAACGGATCTCCGGCCAGTGACAACGTGGCCCACGAAATCAGCCTTAACAAACAAATTGAGGTAGATGCCGTTGACGCGACCCCTATCAGCGCCGCCCAAATGCAGGACAATACTGCCAGGACGATCCCAACTATGCTCACGGTGGCAAAGGAGCTGTATAAATACCCCTCAGTATCCCTTAACCCCGTACACCCAACCAACAAACCACCCTGGAACCAAAACATCAGCTGTCCTACGCGCCAAGGGATGCCCTGCCGCCCAAAAAATGTAAGAGTGGCCAACCAGCCACGCCTGTTCAAACCATCGACGGCTGCAAAAGAAAAACACCCTAACATCATCACACTGACATAAATCACATAGGAAAACCAAGTGACAGAGAACGGAAATAACCCAAGTGAAGGAGAAAACTCAAAAACCTCCCGTGGACCTTTGATGAGCCAATTGTAATTAGGCCCCCTCGGAGGAAAATTAAAAAATTCACTTCACACCCTCGATTCCTGAACGCTACCCGTTCAAAAACCGACAGGTAAACCAAGGTTTTGGGTTAGCGCAACCGGCACATCTAAACATTATCCACATGCAGGACTTATAATAAGCATACCTCCATGGACCACCTCCTGAATAGCTGCCGTGGAGGACCCTGTGGCTGCCGCATGGCAGCCTCCTCAATCCGCAAGGAATAGGCCCTAAGAAGTATATCTCCAACGCCCCAGCTCCTGAATAGCTGCCGTGGAGGACCCAGTGGCTGCCGCACGGTAGCCACCCCAATCCGCAAGGAAAAGGACCTAAGAAGTATACCCCCAACGACCCAGCTACTGAACAGCTGCCGTGGCGGACCCTGTGGCTGCCGCACGGTCAGCCGCCCCATTCCGCAAAGAATGGGTACCGAACCCAAACACAGCAGCAAACTGTAAATTAGTGAGAGGACCAGCGAGCGCCTGTTTCAGCAACTGGTCGCCCCCCCCCGGAGGCCCATCTATACTCATGCGCCAGGCGCAGCGGGCAGACACCCACAACCTCCTGGGCCTCCAAGGACACCCAGCGACCCCCCGCTGCTTGATCCGATTTGGATCACACCATCCTGCTGAGCGACCGACCATTCTGCAACCCGCGTTACAGAAAAGGCCCCGGAATCCCGAAATGCCTGCTGCTCGCCACCACTCGCTTACCCGCAAAACCCAGAAGAAAGCCAAAGCAAAGGCTAATCTAAACAGGGGCCACCTCCAACACCGACTCGGCGACCGGAGGCAGCACACCCAGCAACTCCGCCAAAAGTTGCCACGTAGCAGGCCTACGGGTATCCGCAGGAGCGGGGCGCACCCTAGCCCAACCCTTAAGCGCTCACGAAAGGCGCGAAAGACCAGGCGGGGTCCACCAGCCCGCGCAGCCGAGAACGGAAGGAAATGCCCGCAAGGGCAGGATACATGGCCGCCTAGGACCTACCTCCCAAATAACGCTCGAACACGAAAACCATCAAACCGTCTACACCAGGACGCAGCCGACGCCCCAAACGAGGAAGGAGCCAACGCATGCCTAGTCCGAGTAGCCAACCCACCTGGACAATCCGCCAGCTAGAAGACGGGCATGAGAAACCCTATGTCGCCACCCCCGGAACCCACTCACGGCACTTATCAAACTGAAAATGAGACAAAGCATCCGCAAACCCATTCCGACTCCGGGAGCGTGATGGTAAAACTGCGCCGCCAGCAGACAGGCAGATGTCGCAACAGTCGCAAAGCCTGGGGGGACCGGAGGGAACAAGGAGGAGGAGGCCCAAAACACCTCCCCGTAAAAAGACTATAGGAAAGAAGACCAAATCCACCAAAACATCTCTGATCTCGCGGGAAGAGAAACTGCGGGACGCTACCTGGCCGACCCCGCAGCGGCCCGTAGGTTTCCTGCAAACTATGCCACCCATGGGGATAAACCTGCTCGCAAAAGGGGAGGAGCTAATGACGGCACCCGCTTAAACCGAACTTCGCGTTACCCCAAGCAGTCGTTAATAAAACCCAAAAGTGTTGGTACCTTGTCAGCGGGGAGGCGACAGCAACCCGCAATTGTGCCCAGCGCCAACCCCTGAAAACTCAGGCAACCGGTAGGGCCCTAGCAGCGCACCTGGGCAACGGGAAACACCCAGGACTCCGAACAAGACCTGGCAACCTACAGAAGGATAGCTGTGAGCCAAAATGCCTCCCAGACCCATGAAGAGAAAATAGTCCCGGTAGCGAGAAACATCGGGGGAACCGGAGACGGACAGTATGCACCAACGCAAGAAAGAGCCGAATTTCTCGAAAGAGGCACATGAGACAGAAAACCCAGGGGCACCCACCTGTCAGCATAAAACTGGCAACTAATCGAGGCCCGAAAAATTGCAGGGGATAGGGGCGCAGGGGAAGCGGTGAAAACACGACCCAACGTATAAGTCAGCCAAAATGGAGGTAACCGGCCCATATTCACGAAACAAAACGCAGAGTCCATAAAAGACTGATACTCACCCTGCGCACGGTCTCGGAAACGGAGCATGAAAAGAAAACCCCATGAAGATAAGACAAATGTAGGATAAGGCGGAACTAGCCCGGGGTCCTTGGGCACCAACTCCACAGGGAAGATGCACAACTCGGGAAGAGAGGAAAAAACGGCATAGGGCCCACACGCGTCCCAAGCCGGCTCTGCGTCCCCCTTCCGCCGGACCTGATGCGGGAAAGCGTGAACGGACTTAAAACACCGGCGCGCCACCACGGGCAAGGTTACCCGCTCGTGGCTGGGCACCATCACTGGACGGGAGACAGGCCTCGCAAATTTGCAGGAGTGACGAAAACAGGCGTGGACGCCTATGGTGTACTTGCCCCTGCCATACGCGAAAAACCCCACCCCTACCAAGGAGCGCAAAACAGAAGCGCCAATTGCAAGGGGCCTGCGGCCTGGGACCCCACTGTACGGTCCGGCCTGCCGGGTGACCCCCAACCACAACCCCAAGAAAAAATGATGTTACCACCCCGAACACGATGGACTTTACGTCATAATCTCCCCAAGTGTAAACCTCGGATTTAAATTGCGTGCGCTGAAACAAATACTGCACCATGTGGGGATATTCGGAAGGTCGCGACCCGGTGCAACAAGCCGTAAAATCCAAAAACCGTAATCACAGATGAAAGTACGAAAAGCCGTCTCCCCAATGCCCCCCCCCGTCTGCCTTCTCTGCGAACCGCAGGGGGCGGAGGGCACAGTAGCCGCCGGCGCCTTGCCTTTCCGAGATGCCTAACGCCACGCAATGAGCCTAGCCAACTAACGCGGGCGCCAAGGAGAACCAGAGGAACACTACAGAAGGTTAAAAGAAGTACTGTAACAATAAGGAAAAAACAACAGCATGCTCACCGGTGCCCGAAGGACCTGGAACACCATCAGCCGCCTCTACCGCCACTGACCTCGGCGGTGCGTCTTCAGCTGCCGCAGCATCCCTCCTCGGCCTCCGGTTCCTCCGCGCCGAAGGCCTGACTCCCCCGGCCCGCAGACACCTGCGTAGACAAAACAGAGGGGACAACAAGCGCAGGAAGCGCCCGCGCGTCAACCAAGAAACAGGAGGCACAGGCGGGAGGGGGGGGGGGGGCAAATCAAACGCCGCAAACCGGGGGGGGGGGGGGGGGGGAGCAGGCCTAAGCGGCGGGGCACCCCCGCATGGTAGGGAGGAAATAGCGGCAGAAGGCCAGCCATGACACACGGGGCGTCCCCAATGATGCAGGCCGGAAGCCATGGGGGGGGGGAGAATGGAAATAACCCGCAGCCCGGGGAAACATAGGACCAGGCAGGTGGACAGATGCTGCCGGAGACGACTGCGCCGCCACCCTCGCATCATCCAAACCTGTCCATCCGGGGGCACCTGCAAGCCGGGAAACGGGGAGGGTGGAGGACTGAACAGCCAGAATGAGAAGTGGAGGGTCACACACAGCACAGACACCCCACGAGCACTGCGGTCGGGGACCCCCATCAAGGGAGCCGCCCGCCGCATCCGCGGCCACCCGCCTGAAAACCCAGGGCGCCTAGGCCATCATCCCCCCCCCCCCCACACCCAGTGAGGGACCCCAAAAAAACAGCCCCATTGGGGAACATTCTGCCAGCACCCAGTGCAGTAGAAGCTGGCGGCACGCTGGAACAGCTGCAGCCCCAGCTGAAACCCCGGCCCCCAGGACCCGCCCCCCCTCCTCCCGCAGCCAGCCCCGGGCCGCCAGGCACCACGTGGGCGCCGGGGCCACTAGCTGGGCCGCAACGGGTAAGAGGCAGGGGAAGCGACAGGAGAATTCCGGGCCGAAACACTGAGCCGCCCGCAGCCCCACGGCCGCCGGGGGTGACCCCCGCGACCGCACACCATCAGGGACCGCCCCGGCTGGACGAGAGCAGGGGGAGGCCGCGCTCCGGGAACGAGCGCCAGAAGATCGAGGCCTAAGCTAAGCGCCTGGACGGGGGGGAACAGGAGCCAAGCAGTATTATGAATTAAGGATAAAACCAGTGGAAGGGGGAGGAGGGGGCAAGCACAGCGCAGTGAGGACACAATCCCACCGGATAACAACGACAATAAGTAATGCACGTCAGTACTCAGCCTTCCTGGGCCATTCCAAAATGGCATTCTGAGGCACATGACTGGGATTATATATAATCCTAAACCCCACGCCCCTAAATCCTTGATGGACAGCCCAACAATCCTATAGGGAAAATTACCACAGAACCAAAAAACTACCTAGCAACTGCTTAGTCATAGACAACCAATCACAAGAAATTGGGCTCTTATATGGCCTCAGGCTTATGCAGCCTTCAGCTAATCTACTCACAGCTGCAGTAAATTTGAGACGACTTTAAAAAAAATGTAAAAAAGACCTCAGAGGCGGTCGCTAGGCAACGACGGCTGGCATGCGCCGGCGCACTGCGGCACCGACGCATGTGCAGTTCCGACCCGTTCGCTGCGCTGCGATAAACTGCAGCACGCGATCGGGTCAGAATGACCCCCTTAGTACAATAATACCCCAATAATGACTTGTAATTACTGGTCCAAATTAAACTAATTGAAAACTTCCAAATGCATAATTAGTCATTGGGCGGAAGTAGGGTATCCCGTGGATTCTGAAGATTGGACATTTTTACCTAAAACCCCCCATTTCTATAGACATTACTGTGGCTAAAAGTGTTGCGTCTACTTGAATACCAAAAATGCAAACTGCTCAAAATTTCACATGCCACCGGAAAAAAACAGAACGCTGCCAATTGAATATCTCCCATATGGTTTAAATGATGGAACTGGGTAGGTTTTCCACCCATCTGGTGTACTGCAGTCTTCTCATTCAGTTAGGCATGACATGTGAGTATGTGGCCAGTGATAGGACAGAGCCTCTCCTGTTATACTTCAGTAAACTCCAGTTTGGACTATAAAAAGGATATAAAAAATACAAAGATAGAAATATCTTCTTTGTATTATACTAATCAACTTTGGAGCATACTGGTCTATGGCAGGTGAGGCAGTGCCCCCCACCTGCCTACCTCGTCCGCAGATCAAAACTCACCAAATTTCCAGCAGTATATACTTCTGCACCTGTGTGTAATGACCACATACTGTATATATACTGCTGCACCTGTGTGTAATGACCACATATATATACTGCTGCACCTGTGTATAATGCCCACATGTATATACCGCTGCACCTGTGTATAATGCCCACATGTATATACTGCTGCACCTGTGTATAATGCCCACATGTATATACTTCTGCACCTGTGTGTAATGACCACATGTATATACTGCTGCACCTGTGTATACTGCCCACATGTATATACTGCTGCACCTGTGTATGATGCCCACATGCATATACCGCTGCACATACTGCTGCACCTGTGTATAATGTCCACATGTATATACCGCTGCACCTGTGTATAATGCCCACATGTATATACCGCTGCACCTGTGTATAATGCCCACATGTATATACCGCTGCACCTGTGTATAATGCCCACATGTATATACCGCTGCACCTGTGTATAATGCCCACATGTATATACCGCTGCACCTGTGTATAATGCCCACGTGTATATACCGCTGCACCTGTGTATAATGCCCACATGTATATACTGCTGCACCTCTGTATAATGCCCACATGTATATACCGCTGCACCTGTGTATGATGCCCACATGAATATACCACTGCACCTGTGTATAATGCCCACATGTATATTCCGCTGCACCTGTGTATAATACCCACATGTATATACCGTTGCACCTGTGTATAGTGAGTATTGTGTTTGTCTTGTTTGTTTTTGTGTGTGTATGTAAGCGGCGCTGCTGGGGGGGGCACCTTGGGGCATATCAAGTTGGGCAAACCAGCTGGGGGCATATCTAATGGGGGCAAACCAGCTGGGGGCATATCTAGTGGGGGCAATCCGACTGGGGGCATATCTAAGGGAGGCAAAACTACTGGGGGCATATCTAGTGAGGGCAAATCTAGTGTATATCTAGTGGGTGCAAAACTACTGGGGACATAACTACTGGGGGCAAAACTACAGGAGACATAATTACTGGGGGGCAATACTACATGGGTGCATTGCATAGGGGGCATTTCATAAGGGGCAACACTCCTGGGGACATAAGGGGCATTACTACTGGGGGCACTGTATAAGGGGCACCAATACTATGGGCTCTACATTAGTGATGAGCGGGTTCGGTTTCTCGGAATCCGAACCCGCCGAACTTCAGCTTTTTTTACACGGGGCCGAGCAGGCTCGGATCCTCCCGCCTTGCTCGGTTAACCCGAGCACGCCCGAACGTCATCATCCCGCTGTCGGATTCTCGCGAGGCTCGGATTCTATCGCGAGACTCAGATTCTATATAAGGAGCCGCGCGTCGCCGCCATTTTCACACGTGCATTGAGATTGATAGGGAGAGGACGTGGCTGGCGTCCTCTCCGTTTATAGAGAAGAGAGTAGAGAGTTAGAGACACTATTTACTAATTTTGGGGAGCATATTAGGACTGGAGTACTACTACTTGCTGATAGTGTGACCAGTGACCATTGACCACCAGTTTAATTAATCCGTTCTCTGCCTGAAAAAAAACGATACACAGTGTGACACAGTCACATACCATATCTGTGCTCAGCCCAGTGTGCTGCATCATATGTAATACTGTATATCATTATCTGACTGTGCTGAGTGCTCCCTGCTCACACAGCTTAATTGTGGGGGAGACTGGGGAGCAGTTATAGCAGGAGTACATATTTTAAGTACAGTGCACACTTTTGCTGCCAGAGTGCCACTGCCAGTGTGACTGACCAGTGACCACTGACCACCAGTATATTGTGATTGTCTGCTGACCACCAGTATATTGTGATTGTCTGCCTGAAAAAGTTAAACACTCGTCGTGTGGTGTTTTTTTAAACGCATTCTGCAGACAGTGTCCAGCAGGTCCGTCATTACATAATATATACCTGTCCGGCTGCAGTACTAGTGTTATATATATATATTTTAATTTTATCTCATTATCATCCAGTCTATATTAGCAGCAGACACAGTACGGTAGTCCACGGCTGTAGCTACCTCTGTGTCGGCAGTCGCTCGTCCATCCATAATTGTATACCACCTACCCGTGGTTTTTTTTTTTCTATCTTCTTGATACTAGTAGCTTACTTTAGGAGTCTGCAGTGCTGACAGACAGTGTCCAGCAGGTCCGTCATTACATAATATATACCTGTCCGGCTGCAGTACTAGTGTGATATATATATATATTTTAATTTTATCTCATTATCATCCAGTCTATATTAGCAGCAGACACAGTACGGTAGTCCACGGCTGTAGCTACCTCTGTGTCAGCAGTCGCTCGTCCATCCATAATTGTATACCACCTACCCGTGTTTTTTTTTTTTTCTATCTTCTTGATACTAGTAGCTTACTTTAGGAGTCTGCAGTGCTGACAGACAGTGTCCAGCAGGTCCGTCATTACATAATATATACCTGTCCGACTGCAGTACTAGTGTGATATATATATATATTTTAATTTTATCTCATTATCATCCAGTCTATATTAGCAGCAGACACAGTACGGTAGTCCACGGCTGTAGCTACCTCTGTGTCGGCAGTCGCTCGTCATCCATAAGTATACTAGTATCCATCCATCTCCATTGTTTACCTGAGGTGCCTTTTAGTTGTGCCTATTAAAATATGGAGAACAAAAATGCTGAGGTTCCAAAAATAGGGAAAGATCAAGATCCACTTCCACCTCGTGCTGAAGCTGCTGCCACTAGTCATGGCTGAGACGATGAAATTCCATCAACGTCGTCTGCCAAGGCCGATGCCCAATGTCATAGTACAGAGCATGTAAAATCCAAAACACCAAATATCAGTAAAAAAAGGACTCAAAAATCTAAAATAAAATTGTCGTCGGAGAAGCGTAAACTTGCCAATATGCCATTTACCACACGGAGTGGCAAGGAACGGCTGAGGCCCTGGTCTATGTTCATGGCTAGTGGTTCAGCTTCACATGAGGATGGAAGCACTCAGCCTCTCGCTAGAAAAATGAAAAGACTCAAGCTGGCAAAAGCACAGCAAAGAACTGTGCGTTCTTCGAAATCCCAAATCAACAAGGAGAGTCCAATTGTGTCGGTTGTGATGCCTGACCTTCCCAACACTGGACGTGAAGAGCATGCGCCTTCCACCATTTGCACGCCCCCTGCAAGTGCTGGAAGGAGCACCCGCAGTCCAGTTCCTGATAGTCAGATTGAAGATGTCAGTGTTGAAGTACACCAGGATGAGGAGGATATGGGTGTTGCTGGCGCTGGGGAGGAAATTGACAAGGAGGATTCTGATGGTGAGGTGGTTTGTTTAAGTCAGGCACCCGGGGAGACACCTGTTGTCCGTGGGAGGAATATGGCCATTGACATGCCTGGTGAAAATACCAAAAAAATCAGCTCTTCGGTGTGGAAGTATTTCAACAGAAATGCGGACAACATTTGTCAAGCCGTGTGTTGCCTTTGTCAAGCTGTAATAAGTAGGGGTAAGGACGTTAACCACCTCGGAACATCCTCCCTTATACGTCACCTGCAGCGCATTCATAATAAGTCAGTGACAAGTTCAAAAACTTTGGGCGACAGCGGAAGCAGTCCACTGACCAGTAAATCCCTTCCTCTTGTAACCAAGCTCACGCAAACCACCCCACCAACTCCCTCAGTGTCAATTTCCTCCTTCCCCAGGAATGCCAATAGTCCTGCAGGCCATGTCACTGGCAATTCTGACGAGTCCTCTCCTGCCTGGGATTCCTCCGATGCATCCTTGCGTGTAACGCCTACTGCTGCTGGCGCTGCTGTTGTTGCTGCTGGGAGTCGATGGTCATCCCAGAGGGGAAGTCGTAAGACCACTTTTACTACTTCCACCAAGCAATTGACTGTCCAACAGTCCTTTGCGAGGAAGATGAAATATCACAGCAGTCATCCTGCTGCAAAGCGGATAACTGAGGCCTTGGCATCCTGGGTGGTGAGAAACGTAGTTCCGGTATCCATCATTACTGCAGAGCCAACTAGAGACTTGTTGGAGGTACTGTGTCCCCGGTACCAAATACCATCTAGGTTCCATTTCTCTAGGCAGGCGATACCGAAAATGTACACAGACCTCAGAAAAAGAGTCACCAGTGTCCTAAAAAATGCAGCTGTACCCAATGTCCACTTAACCACGGACATGTGGACAAGTGGAGCAGGGCAGGGTCCGGACTATATGACTGTGACAGCCCACTGGGTAGATGTATGGACTCCCGCCGCAAGAACAGCAGCGGCGGCACCAGTAGCAGCATCTCACAAACGCCAACTCTTTCCTAGGCAGGCTACGCTTTGTATCACCGGTTTCCAGAATACGCACACAGCTGAAAACCTCTTACGGCAACTGAGGAAGATCATCGCGGAATGGCTTACCCCAATTGGACTCTCCTGTGGATTTGTGGCATCGGACAACGCCAGCAATATTGTGTGTGCATTAAATCTGGGCAAATTCCAGCACGTCCCATGTTTTGCACATACCTTGAATTTGGTGGTGCAGAATTATTTAAAAAACGAGAGGGGCGTGCAAGAGATGCTGTCGGTGGCCAGAAGAATTGCAGGACACTTTCGGCGTACAGGCACCACGTACAGAAGACTGGAGCAACACCAAAAACGCCTGAACCTGCCCTGCCATCATCTGAAGCAAGAAGTGGTAACGAGGTGGAATTCAACCCTCTATATGCTTCAGAGGTTGGAGGAGCAGCAAAAGGCCATTCAAGCCTATACAACTGAGCACGATATAGGAGGTGGAATGCACCTGTCTCAAGCGCAGTGGAGAATGATTTCAACGTTGTGCAAGGTTCTGCAACCTTTTGAACTTGCCACACGTGAAGTCAGTTCAGACACTGCCAGCCTGAGTCAGGTCATTCCCCTCATCAGGCTTTTGCAGAAGAAGCTGGAGACATTGAAGGAGGAGCTAACACAGAGCGATTCCGCTAGGCATGTGGGACTTGTGGATGGAGCCCTTAATTCGCTTAACAAGGATTCACGGGTGGTCAATCTGTTGAAATCAGAGCACTACATTTTGGCCACCGTGCTCGATCCTAGATTTAAAACCTACCTTGGATCTCTCTTTCCGGCAGACACAAGTCTGCTGGGGTTCAAAGACCTGCTGGTGAGAAAATTGTCAAGTCAAGCGGAACGCGACCTGTCAACATCTCCTCCTTCACATTCTCCCGCAACTGGTGGTGCGAGGAAAAGGCTCAGAATTCCGAGCCCACCCGCTGGCGGTGATGCAGGGCAGTCTGGAGCGACTGCTGATGCTGACATCTGGTCCGGACTGAAGGACCTGCCAACGATTACGGACATGTCGTCTACTGGCACTGCATATAATTCTCTCCCCATTGAAAGAATGGTGGAGGATTATATGAGTGACCGCATCCAAGTAGGCACGTCAGACAGTCCGTACTTATACTGGCAGGAAAAAGAGGCAATTTGGAGGCCCTTGCACAAACTGGCTTTATTCTACCTAAGTTGCCCTCCCACAAGTGTGTACTCCGAAAGAGTGTTTAGTGCCGCCACACACCTTGTCAGCAATCGGCGTACGAGGTTACTTCCAGAAAATGTGGAGAAGATGATGTTCATTAAAATGAATTATAATCAATTCCTCCGTGGAGACATTGACCAGCAGCAATTGCCTCCACAAAGTACACAGGGAGCTGAGATGGTGGATTCCAGTGGGGACGAATTGATAATCTGTGAGGAGGGGGATGTACACGGTGATATATCGGAGGATGATGATGAGGTGGACATCTTGCCTCTGTAGAGCCAGTTTGTGCAAGGAGAGATTAATTGCTTCTTTTTGGTGGGGGTCCAAACCAACCCGTCATTTCAGTCACAGTCATGTGGCAGACCCTGTCACTGAAATGATGGGTTGGTTAAAGTGTGCAGGTCCTGTTTATACAACATAAGGGTGGGTGGGAGGGCCCAAGGACAATTCCATCTTGCACCTCTTTTTTCTTTAATTTTTCTTTGCGTCATGTGCTGTTTGGGGAGTATTTTTTTGAAGGGCCATCCTGCGTGACACTGCAGTGCCACTCCTAGATGGGCCAGGTGTTTGTGTCGGCCACTAGGGTCGCTTAGCTTACTCACACAGCTACCTCCTTGCGCCTCTTTTTTTTCTTCTTTGCGTCATGTGCTGTTTGGGGAGTGTTTTTTGAAGGGCCATCCTGCGTGACACTGCAGTGCCACTCCTAGATGGGCCAGGTGTTTGTGTCGGCCACTAGGGTCACTTAGCTTACTCACACAGCTACCTCATTGCGCCTCTTTTTTTCTTTGCGTCATGTGCTGTTTGGGGAGTAGTTTTTTGAAGGGCCAGCCTGTGTGACACTGCAGTGCCACTCCTAGATGGGCCAGGTGTTTGTGTCGGCCACTAGGGTCGCTTAGCTTACTCACACAGCTACCTCATTGCGCCTCTTTTTTTCTTTGCGTCATGTGCTGTTTGGGGAGTGTTTTTTGGAAGGGCCAGCCTGCGTGACACTGCAGTGCCACTCCTAGATGGGCCAGGTGTTTGTGTCGGCCACTTGGGTCGTTGAGCTTAGTCACACAGCTACCTCATTGCGCCTCTTTTTTTCTTTGCGTCATGTGCTGTTTGGGGAGTGTTTTTTGGAAGGGCCATCCTGCGTGACACTGCAGTGCCACTCCTAGATGGGCCAGGTGTTTGTGTCGGCCACTTGGGTCGTTGAGCTTAGTCACACAGCTACCTCATTGCGCCTCTTTTTTTCTTTGCGTCATGTGCTGTTTGGGGAGTGTTTTTTGGAAGGGCCATCCTGCGTGACACTGCAGTGCCACTCCTAGATGGGCCAGGTGTTTGTGTCGGCCACTTGGGTCGCTTAGCTTAGTCATCCAGCGACCTCGGTGCAAATTTTAGGACTAAAAATAATATTGTGAGGTGTTCAGAATAGACTGAAAATGAGTGGAAATTATGGTTTTTGAGGTTAATAATACTTTGGGATCAAAATGAACCCCAAATTCTATGATTTAAGCTGTTTTTTAGGGTTTTTTGAAAAAAACACCCGAATCCAAAACACACCCGAATCCGACAAAAAAAATTCGGTGAGGTTTTGACAAAACGCATTCGAACCCAAAACACGGCCGCGGAACCGAACCCAAAACCAAAACACAAAACCCGAAAAATTTCAAGTGCACATCCCTACTCTACATAAGGGGCACTACCAGTACAGTGGGCATTGCATAAAGGGCACTACTACTGAGGGCATTATATGTATTAGGGGTGCTACTACTGTAGGCTTTGTGTATAAGGGGCACTAATGTGTGTTAACATGAGTAAGGGACACTACTATGTGGTGTAATGTGAATAAGACTGTGCTACTGTGTGGTATAATTTGAATTGGGGATTCTATTGCGTGACCACTGATAAAGCTAAATATTTATCTTATATAAAACCCTTTATGAGGTCTAAGAACACTGTACGCTATCTACGTATGAAGTACCGTAAGGGTACGCTCGTTGCGTAACAATCACTTAGCCGTAGTCGAGACGCTCAAGCGTCACGTTCGCTCACGGCCAAGAGATCACAGGCAGGCACGCTATTGGCTGCTGACTAACGTAATGATTCGCTATAGCGTAGCGGACGCTCGGGACCACGAGGAGATCACCAGCGGCGCTGACGCTCACAATGTTAAACCTTTAAATCTAAACCATAAACAATGTAATATGCTGTAAAACCTTAGTGTAGAGATAGGGTGTAGATGCAACACAGTGTAACCTTATTAACTAAAAAGCTGTTTGAGCGTCACCGACGCTCTGAAAATACTAAACACTATAAGAAATACACAGATACCTGGGCTTAGGGTCCAACGCCTAATAAATATATATTATGAATGATATACTTGCAAAAGAATTAACACAATACAAGTCATACACTACAATATAACATAGACTACCTAACCAGATAACTACACAGGAAATACAATACAATACAATTACGTTTTAAGGGAAAAATAAGAGAAAGAGGAGAAGAGAGAGAGAGAGAGAAATGGCCCATAATAACAGTAAGAACAATATGGTTGCGGAGAAACACTTACGCACAAGGGGAAACGATCGCATGCGCCTCTGGACATCCAGCTCCCGATTTTCAGCAATGATAACCGTTGAAGAGTGAGAGCTGGATGTGATCGGCCTGTCTATTTATGCCCCACACACAATGCAATTCAATGGTCCCTACAATCTCATTGTTCATTGGACACAGGAATTCCTCCTCGCATTATAACAAAAGGTCATAGGTTGATTCATACAGGTGGGCCGTGACTATTTCCAACAGCTCAGGTGGGAGGGAAACTGGGTTTCCCGCCGCATGGATAAGTAAGTGCAAATACAGTAAATGTTCATAAACTTCTTATGTCCATAACTATTCGCACGAGCGATTAATCCGCTTCAAACCAACACCGGAATATTGCTAATTAAATATTCTTCCGATGGATACTAAACACCACTGTATTACTCCTGTCTGACCCTTCATATCAAACAAAGAGGGATCTCTCTGTTCAGGAACATTCTATATTAACCAAACTTTCAGAATCTATCAAAGGGACCATAATCTACAAAATACATTATATAGTGAAAATATGTAACGATTGAGTCGCACGCTACGATCACATAAACTCTACCGTAAATACGCATACCGTGCGCCTGCGGGTGCCCGCGACTGTGAGTATGCGCACGTACGGGAGAGCGTACGCATGCGCAGCACGGACCTGTGTGAGGTGCAAATATGGTAGTGTGCATAGAGATATTTTTCTGACTTTGACACCACGCCCCTTTTTTTTAGGCGTTTGTGTGTGTGTGTGTGTGTGGGGGGGGGGGGTAAGTTCCACCACCTACAGTATCTAGGACCACTTTAAGCACTGCACACATTATACCAGCTGACAGTAGATACATGCGGCCCTGCCGTAAAATGATTAAAAAAATAAAAAATCTGCAGAGTAGACCAAAGTAGAAGTTATAGATTTTTGTCTTTTCATTTCTGCTGGGACGGTTTTCCTGCCTGGTGGGTGTCTCCAGACGGTGGGTGTTCTGGTGCGTTGGTTATAATACATACAGTATTAGGGGGCAGATTTCTTTATTTCTCAGCCGGTCTCGTGGATTACATTATGTTCGCTTTATTCCCTGTTTTGGGTAGAGATGTACAGCGGGCATTTTTCGGGTTTTGTGTTTTGGTTTTGGATTCGGTTCTGCAGTCGTGTTTTGGATTCGGACGCGTTTTAGCAAAACCTCCCTTAAGAATTTTTGTCGGATTCGGGTGTTTTTTTTTAAAGAAAACCCTCAAAAACACCTTAAATCATAGAATTTGGGGGTAATTTTGATCCTATAGTATTATTAACCTCAATAACCATAATTTCCACTCATTTCCAGTCTATTCTGAACACCTCACACCTCACAATATTATTTTTAGTCCTAAAATTTGCACCGAGGTCGCTGGATGACTAAGCTAAGCGACCCAAGTGGGCGGCACAAACACCTGGCCCATCTAGGAGTGGCACTGCAGTGTCAGACAGGATGGCACTTCAAAAAATAGTCCCCAAATATCACATGATGCAAAGATAAAAAAAATAAAAAAGAGAGGTGCAAGATGGAATTGTCCTTGGGCCCTCCCACCCACCCTTATGTTGTATAAACAGGACATGCACACTTTAACAAACCCATAATTTCAGCCACAGGGTCTGCCACACGACTGTGGCTGAAATGACTGGTTGGTTTGGGCCCCCACCAAAAAAGAAGCAACCAATCTCTCCTTGCACAAACTGGCTCTACAGAGGCAAGATGTCCACCTCCTCCTCATCCTCCGATTCCTCACCCCTTTCACTGTGTACATCCCCCTCCTCACAGATTATTAATTCGTCCCCACTGGAATCCACCATCTCAGGTCCCTGTGTACTTTCTGGAGGCAATTGCTGGTGAATGTCTCCACGGAGGAATTGATTATAATTAATTCTGATGAACATCATCTTCTCCACATTTTCTGGAAGTAACCTCCTACGCCGATCGCTGACAAGGTTACCGGCTGCACTAAACACTCTTTCGGAGTACACACTGGAGGGGGGGCAACTTAGGTAAAATAAAGCCAGTTTGTGCAAGGGCCTCCAAATTGCCTCTTTTTCCTGCCAGTATACGTACGGACTGTCTGACGTGCCTACTTGGATGCTGTCACTTATATAATCCTCCACCATTCTTTCAATGGTGACAGAATCATATGCAGTGACAGTAGACGACATGTCAGTAATCGTTGGCAGGTCCTTCAGTCTGGACCAGATGTCAGCTATCGCTCCTGACTGCCCTGCATCACCGCCAGCAGGTGGTTTTGGAAATTTTATCCTTTTCCTGGCAGCTCCAGTGGCGTGAGAAAATGAAGTAGGAGCTGTGGGAGGGTCACGTTCCGCTTGACTTGACAAGTGTTTCACCAGCAGGTCTTTGAACATTTGCAGACTTTTGTCTGCCGGAAAGAGAGATACAACGTAGGCTTTAAACCTAGGATCAAGCACGGTGGCCAAAATGTAGTGCTCTGATTTCAACAGATTGACCACCCGTGAATCCTGGCTAAGCGAATGAAGGGCTCCATCCACAAGTCCCACATGCCTAGCGGAATCGCTCCATTTTAGCTCCTCCTTCAATCTCTCCAGCCGCTTCTGCAAAAGCCTAATGAGGGGAATGACCTGACTCAGGCTGGCAGTGTCTGAACTGACTTCACGTGTGGCAAGTTCAAAGGGTTTGCAGAACCTTGCACAACGTTGAAATCATTCTCCACTGCGCTTGAGTCAGGTGCATTCCCCCTCCTTTGCCTATATCGTAGGCAGATGTATAGGCTTGAATGGCCTTTTGCTGCTCCTCCATCCTTTGAAGCATATTGAGGGTTGAATTCCACCTCGTTACCACCTCTTGCTTCAGCTGATGGCAGGGCATGTTCAGGAGTGTTTGCTGGTGCTCCAGTCTTCGGCACGCGGTGGCTGAATGCCAAAAGTGGCCCGCAATTCTTTCGGCCACCGACAGCATCTCTTGCACGCCCCTGTCGTTTTTTTTTAAATTCTGCACCACCAAATTCATTGTATGTGCAAAACATGGGACGAGCTGGAATTTGCCCACATGTAATGCACGCACAATATTGGTGGCATTGTCCGATGTCACAAATCCCCAGGAGAGTCCAACTGGGGTAAGCCAATCTGCGATGATGTTCCTCAGTTTCCGTAAGAGGTTGTCAGCTGTGTGCCTCTTATGGAAAGCGGTGATACAAAGCGTAGCCTGCCTAGGAACGAGTTTGCGAGATGCTGCTACTGGTGCCGCCGCTGCTGCTGTTATTGCTGCGGGAGTCAATACATCTACCCAGTGGGCTGTCACATTCATATAGTCCTTAGTCTGCCCTACTCCACTTGTCCACATGTCCGTGGTTAAGTGGACATTGGGTACAACTGCATTTTTTAGGACACTGGTGACTCTTTTTCTGACGTCTGTGTACATTCTCGGTATCGCCTGCCTAGAGTAGTGGAACCTAGATGGTATTTTGTACCGGGGACACACTACCTCAAGCAATTCTCTAAGTACCTGTTAACTAACGGCGGATACCTGACGCACGTCTAACACCAACATAGTTGTCAAGGCCTGAGTTATCCGCTTTGCAGCAGGATGACTGCTGTGATATTTCATCTTCCCCGCAAAGGACTGTTGGACAGTCAATTGCTTACTGGAAGTAGTACAAGTGGTCTTCCGACTTCCCCTCTGGCATGACAATCGACTCCCAGCAGCAACAACAGCAGCACCAGCAGCAGTAGGCGTTACACTCAAGGATCCATCGGAGGAATGCCAATTAGGAGAGGACTCGTCAGACTTGCCAGTGACATGGCCTGCAGGACTACTGGCGTTCCGGTCTAAGGAGGAAATTGACACTGAGGGAGTTGGTTGTGTGGTTTGCAGGAGCTTGGGTACAAGAGGAAGAAGGGATTTAGTGGTCAGTGGACTGCTTCCGCTGTCACCCAAAGTTTTTGAACTTGTTAATGACTTCTGATGAATGCGCTCCAGGTGACGTATAAGGGAGGATGTTCCTAGGTGGTTAACGTCCTTACCCCTACTTATTACAGCTTGACTAAGGCAACACACGGCTTGACACCAGTTGTCCACATTTCTGTTGAAATAATTCCACACCGAAGAGGTGATTTTTTGGTATTTTGACCAGGCATGTCAATGGCCTTATTCATCCCACGGACAACAGGTGTCTCCCCGGGTGCCTGACTTAAACAAAACACCTCTCCATCAGAAGCCTCCTTGTCAATTTCCTCCTCAGCGCCAGCAACACCCATATCCTCATCCTGGTGTACTTCAACATTGACATCTTCAATTTGACTATCAGGAACTGGACTGCGGGTGCTCCTTCCAGCACTTGCAGGGGGCGTGCAAATGGTGGAAGGAGCCACCACTTCCCGTCCAGTGTTGGGAAGGTCAGGCATCGCAACCGACACAATTGGACTCTCCTTGGGGATTTGTGATTTAGAAGAATGCACAGTTCTTTGCTGTGCTTTTGCCGCAAGTCTTTTCATTTTTCTATCGGGAGGATGAGTGCTTCCATCCTCATGTGAAGCTGACCCACTAGTCATGAGGAACATAGGAGAGGGCCTCAGCCGTTCCTTGCCACTCCGTGTCGTAAATGGCATATTGGCAAGTTTACGCTTCTCCTCAGACGCTTTTAATTTAGATTTTTGGGTAATTTTACTGAACTTTTGTTTTTTGGATTTTACATGCTCTCTACTATGACATTGGGCATCGGCCTTGGCAGACGACGTTGATGGCATTTCATCATCTCTGCCATGACTAGTGGCAGCAGCTTCAGCACTAGGTGGAAGTGGATCTTGATCTTTCCCTATTTTACCCTTCACATTTTTGTTCTCCATTTTTTAATGTGTGGAATTATATGCCAGTAATATATCTGTAATTAGACGGCAGTAATGTCTGGAATTAGATACCACTAGATAGATACCAGATACCACTGTGACTGGAATGATGATGACCTATGCACAGTGACAGGACACTACCACAGCACCCTACAGCAGCAAGATGCAGCACAGGACACTGGACTTTTAGTCACCACAATGCAGCACAAGACAATGATACTGAGCACTGATGAGGATACTAGAACTGACACTGGGCAGCGAGAACAGCACTGGACTACTGTACTGTAGTATTATATACTGGTCGCCACAATGCAGCACTGATACTGAGCACAGATATTGAGCACTGATGAGGATACTAGAACTGACACGGAGCAGCAAGATACAGCAATGGACTATTGTACTGTACTACTATATACTGGTCACCACAATGCAGCACAAGACAATGAGTAGTGATACTGAGCACTGATGAGGATACTAGAACTGACACTGGGCAGCGAGAACAGCACTGGACTACTGGACTGTACTACTATATACTGATCACCACAATGCAGCACTGATACTGAGCACAGATATTGAGCACTGATGAGGATACTAGAACTGACACGGAGCAGCAAGATACAGCAATGGACTACTGTACTGTACTACTATATACTGGTCACCACAATGCAGCACAAGAGAATGAGTAGTGATACTGAGCACTGATGAGGATACTAGAACTGGCACTGGGCAGCGAGAACAGCACTGGACTACTGTACTGTACTACTATATACTGATCACCACAATGCAGCACTGATACTGAGCACAGATATTGAGCACTGATGAGGATACTAGAACTGACACGGAGCAGCAAGATACAGCAATGGACTACTGTACTGTACTACTATATACTGGTAACCACAATGCAGCACTGATACTGAGCACAGATATTGAGCACTGTTCAGGATACTAGAACTGACACGGAGCAGCAAGATACAGCAATGGACTACTATACTATACTACTATATACTGGTCACCACAATGCAGCACTGATACTGAGCACAGATATTGAGCACTGATGAGGATACTAGAACTGACACGGAGCAGCAAGATACAGCAATGGACTACTGTACTGTACTACTATATACTGGTCACCACAATGCAGCACTGATACTGAGCACAGATATTGAGCACTGTTCAGGATATTAGAACTGACACGGAGCAGCAAGATACAGCAATGGACTACTATACTGTACTACTATATACTGGTCACCACAATGCAGCACTGATACTGAGCACAGATATTGAGCACTGATGAGAATACTAGAACTGACACGGAGCAGCAAGATACAGCAATGGACTATTGTACTGTAGTACTATATACTGGTCACCACAATGCAGCACTGATACTGAGCACAGATATTGAGTACTGATGAGGATAATACTAGAACTGACACGGAGCAGCAAGATACAGCAATGGACTACTGTACTGTACTACTATATACTGTTCACCACAATGCAGCATTGATACTGAGCACAGATATTGAGCACTGATGAGGATACTAGAACTGACACGGAGCAGCAAGATACAGCAATGGACTACTGTACTGTAGTAGTATATACTGGTCACCACAATGCAGCTCTGATACTGAGCACAGATACTGAGTACTGATGAGGATACTAGAACTGACACGGAGCAGCACGATAGAGCAATGGACTACTGTACTGTACTACTATATACTGGTCACCACAATGCAGCACTGATACTGAGCACATATATTGAGCACTGATGAGGACACTAGAACTGACACGGAGCAGCAAGATACAGCAATGGACTACTGTACTGTAGTATACTGGTCACCACAATGCAGCATTGATACTGAGCACAGATATTGAGCACTGATGAGGATACTAGAACTGACACGGAGCAGCAAGATACAGCAATGGACTACTGTACTGTAGTATACTGGTCACCACAATGCAGCATTGATACTGAGCACAGATACTGAGCACTGATGAGGATACTAGAACTGACACGGAGCAGCAAGATACAGCAATGGACTACTGTACTGTACTACTATATACTGGTCGCCACAATGCAGCACAAGACAATGAGTAGTGATACTGAGCACTGATGAGGATACTAGAACTGACACTGGGCAGCGAGAACAGCACTGGACTACTGTACTGTACTACTATATACTGGTCGCCACAATGCAGCACTGATACTGAGCACAGATATTGAGCACTGATCAGGATACTAGAACTGACACGGAGCAGCAAGATACAGCAATGGACTACTGTACTGTACTACTATATACTGGTCACCACAATGTAGCACTGATACTGAGCACAGATATTGAGCACTGATGAGGATACTAGAACTGACACGGAGCAGCAAGATACAGCAATGGACTACTGTACTGTACTACTATATACTGGTAACCACAATGCAGCACTGATACTGAGCACAGATATTGAGCACTGTTCAGGATACTAGAACTGACACGGAGCAGCAAGATACAGCAATGGACTACTATACTGTACTACTATATACTGGTCACCACAATGCAGCACTGATACTGAGCACAGATATTGAGCACTGATGAGGATACTAGAACTGACACGGAGCAGCAAGATACAGCAATGGACTACTGTACTGTAGTAGTATATACTGGTCACCACAATGCAGCACTGATACTGAGCACAGATATTGAGCACTGGTGAGGATAATACTAGAACTGACACGGAGCAGCAAGATACAGCAATGGACTACTGTACTGTACTACTATATACTGGTCACCACAATGCAGCACTGATACTGAGCACAGATATTGAGTACTGATGAGGATACTAGAACTGACACGGAGCAGCAAGATACAGCAATGGACTACTGTACTGTACTACTATATACTGGTCACCACAATGCAGCATTGATACTGAGCACAGATATTGAGCACTGATGAGGATACTAGAACTGACACGGAGCAGCAAGATACAGCAATGGACTACTGTACTGTAGTAGTATATACTGGTCACCACAATGCAGCTCTGATACTGAGCACAGATACTGAGTACTGATGAGGATACTAGAACTGACACGGAGCAGCACGATACAGCAATGGACTACTGTACTGTACTACTATATACTGGTCACCACAATGCAGCACTGATACTGAGCACAGATATTGAGCACTGATGAGGACACAAGAACTGACACGGAGCAGCAAGATACAGCAATGGACTACTGTACTGTAGTATACTGGTCACCACAATGCAGCATTGATACTGAGCACAGATATTGAGCACTGATGAGGATACTAGAACTGACACGGAGCAGCAAGATACAGCAATGGACTACTGTACTGTAGTATACTGGTCACCACAATGCAGCATTGATACTGAGCACAGATATTGAGCACTGATGAGGATACTAGAACTGACACGGAGCAGCAAGATACAGCAATGGACTACTGTACTGTAGTAGTATATACTGCTCACCACAATGCAGCTCTGATACTGAGCACAGATACTGAGCACTGATGAGGATACTAGAACTGACACGGAGCAGCAAGATACAGCAATGGACTACTGTACTGTAGTATACTGGTCACCACAATGCAGCACTGATACTGAGCACAGATATTGAGCACTGATGAGGACACTAGAACTGACACGGAGCAGCAAGATACAGCAATGGACTATTGTACTGTAGTACTATATACTGGTCACCACAATGCAGCACTGATACTGAGCACAGATATTGAGCACTGATGAAGATACTAGAACTGACATGGAGCAGCAAGATACAGCAATGGACTATTGTACTGTAGTACTATATACTGGTCACCACAATGCAGCACTGATACTGAGCACAGATATTGAGCACTGTTCAGGATACTAGAACTGACACGGAGCAGCAAGATACAGCAATGGACTACTGTACTCTACTACTATATACTGGTCACCACAATGCAGCACCGATACTGATTACAGATATTGAGCACTGATGAGGACACTAGAACTGACACGGAGCAGCAAGATACAGCAATGGACTATTGTACTGTAGTACTATATACTGGTCACCACAATGCAGCACTGATACTGAGCACAGATATTGAGCTGATATTTAGCTGATATTGGGCTATTCAGGCAGAGAACGTAGCCACGTCCTCTCTGCTCAATCTACAATGCACAAGTGAAATTGGTGGCGACGCGCGGCTCTTTATATGTAATCCGAATCTCGTGAGAATCCGACAGCGGGATGATGACGTCTTGCCTTATTCGGGTTTTGCGAGTAAGGCGGGAAGAACCGAGGCTGCCTCGGACCCGTGTAAACCACGTGACGTTTGGGGGGTGTTCGGATCTCGACGAACCGAACCCGCTCATCTCTAGTTTTGGGGCACCTCTGTAAGAGGTTATGACAAGTGCCAACTGGAGGAAAGTGATGCCCGGTGATTAGAGCAGTGTATGGAGCTACTGAAAGAGAAGCAGGACGTATTTATGTAAAAACATAGCACTTTATTACGTAGCGCTGGTGTAGAAGTTCCCATAATGATTACCGCATGTGTTTGTGCGCACCTCATTCTGCTTACTTCTGTATGTTTCCATTGTCTATAACCTTGTCGTCTTGACTTTGTGATAAAGCCTTTGATTTATCTTAAAAAAATGTATCTCCTTATTTTGTCATAAATATGAATTATACGATATTGAATTGCAAAAACATGTTTTCCTTATGAAATGGAGATTCCAGTGAGAAGGATTGCTAGGAAGATATGATGGGTGGGGGTGAGCTTGGACAATTAACTTATAACTGATAAAATGTGACATTTGCATGTCAAAGTATTCAGATCAATAGTCTCACAGAGAGGCCTTCAGGGCATAAGCAGTGATTAATTATCATCGGTTCTTTGATTATTAAAAAAAGAAATCTTTCAAAAAATACAAAACTACTCAAATATGATGTTTTGAAAATATTTTCCTTCCTTTTTATACAATCTATTAAAAATCAAGATTTTTTTTATAACAAGAATAAGGGAGGAGACAAAAAAGGGTGTGGAAGAGGGGAGAAACAGATCATACACATCTTACAGCATAAACTGAGTGACAGACAAAATGATAAAATACAGTATAAACAATACAGCGGATCGCCATACACCCCGCCTAGTCTCAGCGTCAGGCAACTATACTAATTTAAAAGTGGAAAAGATGTAATGATTCAAACAAGGTGACCAAATAGATGTAAATATGGGGGGGTCATTCCGAGTTGATCGCACGCTAGCTGTTTTCAGCAGCCGTGCACACGCATAGTCGCCGCCCACGGGGGAGTGTCTTTTCACTTTGCAAGTGTGAGAACGCCTGTGCAGCCAAGCTCTGCAAAAACATTTTGTGCAGTTTCAGAGTAACTCTGGACTTACTCAGCCGCTGCAATCACTTCAGTCTTTTTGGTGCTGGAATTGACGTCACACACCCGCCCTCCAAACGCCCGGACACGCCTGCGTTTTCCCTACCACTCCCAGAAAACGGTCATTTGACACCCATAAACGCCCTCTTTCTGTCAATCTTCTTGCATCGGCTGTGCGTATGGAAGCTTCGTTATATCCATAGCTCAGCAACAATCCGCATTGTACCTGTACGATGCGCCTGCGCATTGCGGTGCATATGCATGCGCAGTAGAGACCTGATCGCAGCGCAGCGAAAATCGGCAGCGTGCGATCAACTCGGAATGACCCCCCCCCCCCCTTGTCTCCTTTATTACTGCCAATACTCCAGATTTATTCCATTGCATAATTATGGCAAATAGCTTCCCGGACTGAAGTGGAGGACAGGGCTGTACCCTTCCAGCAGAAAGTAACGCTAGACCAGCTTATGAGTGTGCTTCGGGACAACAGGGATGTGTCGTGAACGTAGGGAGTAGGACGGAGAGCCAGGGTCTTGCACATTGGTGGTGAGGATCATGAAATGATGCATCTCCTACCAAACGTGAGCTACACGCCAGGACAGAATATATGTGGAGTGGAACACTCTCCTGACTTCATCTTCTCCCAACAATTCAGAGAGCAAGAAGGAAAATCTTGTGAAGTAGGGACGTGCAGTCAGGGGAGGCACCAGTCAGGGGAGGTAGGAGGCAGGGCCTTCCCTGTCATTAAAATAATACAAAGAAGATACTTAGTTGGGACATAGGATGCGTGAGTGTCATCTGTCCCTTGGGCTCTGGGGACCTGTACCACAATGTGGATATACTGATAGTAGCAGAGTTTATATCTGTCATTGTACTGGAAGTATTATCCACTCAACTGACCATTTATTGCCCCAAAAACCCATCCGAAATTCTCAGGTTTTTTTAAATGAGTGAATTAGGTGAAGAACAGGAATTTAACTCTATCCAAAATGATTTTAGTTAAATATATATATATAAAGGACCATTTTATCCATTTATGAGAAGTCTGGTGAGTGCCGCTTATTTGCCTACTATACAATAGCTCTACGGAGCTTAAGAAGGCACCACAGCAAGTATTGTACTATCCAGGAGGGAGTGCCGGACAACTGGACTATGTATATATATATTTTTAAATATATTTTCCCCAAACATCGTTCAGGAACATCGTGACCATCGGAACATCGCGACTTTAGTTTTTAGATCCCGGACAGCTGCCAGGTGCACGGGGGATCTGGGGGTGGTTTGGAGGGGTTGATTTACCCTTACCAGCGGCTGCTATTGTCTGCAGCCGCTGGGGGATCCTGCCATGCTGACCAATCAGCAATGATCAGCAGCATGGTAGACACAGGGTGAGGGTGCGGGGAGGCAGGGGGACCATCCAGTCCCTCTGCCAGAAGCAGCGGAGGGAAGTTTCTGTTCCCTGCCGCTGCTAACACTGTCTATCTGACTGGTCGCATCCTGTGCTCCCAGGTCAGATAAAGCCCTTGCAGGCATGGTCGCATCTGATGCCACCACACCAGGCCAGTAGTTAAGGAATGCCAGCACTATTGTGTGAGACCCCTAGAGCCAGTGAGAGGGTCTTCTGCCTATAACAGACCTCCGTTGTTCTCTTAGTGTATGATGTACACACTGGTACTTAGGTTGCCACCAGGACTTATCTACAACTGCATGTACGGGCAGGCGGTGGTATGACGTCAGTTAGCGATATCGTAGAGGGTGTACGCACTATATTGGCCACCCGGGAAGGTAAGGAAAACACTAGGCGATATTGCTCATGGAGCCTAGTGTGTAAGCACCTTTAGGCTCCCATGACCCTGTCTCCGGTTCACTGGTTGTACTTCCTTGGACCGCTTTTGGTAGGTACTAACCACTGCATACTGGGAACACTCCACGAGACCTACCACTTTGGAGATGCTCTGATCTGGAAGTTTAAATAATGTCTTGGGAAGTAATTGGATAGCTCCTGAGCACGTGGCCCTGAAGCTAAATTCCAGTGTATGAATTGAATCTCCCCAGATTTCCAGAATTACTGGAAACATTGTAATAGTACCTGCACCAAGGATCTAATTGATGTTTGTACGCAATGCAGATATTAACGCCATGGAGCGATTATCAGCAGATTGCGCACGTGCTGCCATTGCAATCGCACTGACATTTTTTTACCGCAGAGTGATTGATAAAAATGGACATTTTGGGGGAGGTAACAGAGATTGGCAGCAAAAACGCAGGTGTGTCATGGCCATTTCTGGGACACATATATGCCATCAGCTGTGGTCATGTACATATAAAAGCATAGCGCCTGCGTCGCTACTGCCGCGTCCAGTTTGCTTTGCCATAGGGCAACCCTAGCAACCGATGTTCCTCATTATTACATACTAGGAGTAGCGTTAGCCTTTTATTTTATTGCAAATATGGGCTAATTCAGCTTAGATCCTAAGCACAGTTTATCAATAATCAGCAAACTGCGCATGCGAAGAATGGATCCCACAAATGCCTCTGCCTGATTGACAGGGGGAGGGATGGGGGCTGCTGGCAGTGCTGCCCCTGTTTTCCGGGAGTGGTGAGGCCAAGGACTGTGGTGTGAGACAGTTTCCTTGGCATAGCAAGCCATCCTGCGAGGGTCAACCCGAGTACCTTAATCCCGAATGTAATTATAGTCGGGGGGCTTAGGGCTTTGTTGGAGGGGGGTTAAGGTTAGGCACCACCAGGGGAGGTTGAGGCAGTGTTACGGTTAAGCACTAAAGGAAGGGGGGGGGGTTAGGTTTTGGCACTAAGGGGGGAGGTTAGGGTTAGTCTGCGGTAAGGGAGGATCAGGCATACTGATCCCGCGTAGGTAAGTGCGTACAGAAATGAATGATGCCCCGAGTACACACTTACCGTGTGCTGACAATACAAGTAAAAGCGCGATCACTGTGCTGTCAGGAGCTGAGAGGAGTTTAGTAAAATAGTTTCAGTGCTTATAATTTCAAAGGGCTAAAAGTTATGTTTGGAATGGTTACAAAATATTCTCAGTGCAGCTGTAATGATACTCACTAGTCATTGTAAAAAACAACAATACTTATGAATTGAGCAAATGTAAAATACCAAGAGTTTGATCATTACAGCTACAGAGTTGTAAACAATCAGATGCTTCGTTTCCTGGAGCTAATTAAAAATGCCGTATTTTATTTGGATTGCTGGCCTTACGTGGTGGAAGCGTAGAGCTGTCTCTTTCCTGCAATACCCGCACAGATTCTCTTACAGAGTCTAAGCCTTGTCCACTGCTCCGACACTCAGTGACTGCTCTCGTTAATTAAGCGTTTCCTAACCTGTAGTCAGGGTAACACGTCAGTCCCCAGTTTACAATGGATTAGAAGCTGCTACTTTTGTTTGCGGGAGACAAGAGAGGAACCAATATGACCTTGCTGTGAGAGCAGTTGGAAACAAAGAAATATATATATATATATATATATATATATATATACATATACTGTATATATATATATATAAAACCAGAAGCTTTGTTAGATGCTGCAGCACTGAGGGTCTGGATAATGGTCAGAGTCTTTGCATTGCGTACGCTCACTTCTGCCCACTAGGTGGCAAAGAGAATTTCAGGAACAAAAATGGTTAGAAATATAAGAGTTTTCTGAAAAATATGAAATGATCATCTCCCACACTCCTGCGGGTCTGTGTCACATAACGGAAGGAAATGATTGGAGAGAGAGAACAAGGTTGTATCTGGTAGAGATGAGCGGGTTCGGTTCCTCGGAATCCGAACCCCCCCGAACTTCAGCCTTTTTACACGGGTCCGAGGCAGACTCGGATCTTCCCGCCTTGCTCGGTTAACCCGAGCGCGCCCGAACGTCATCATCCCGCTGTCGGATTCTCGCGAGGCTCGGATTCTATCGCGAGACTCGGATTCTATATAAGGAGCCGCGCGTCGCCGCCATTTTCACACGTGCATTGAGATTGATAGGGAGAGGACGTGGCTGGCGTCCTCTCCGTTAGAATAGATAGAGACACTTGAGTTGATTAATTACTTAGTAATTTTGGGGAGCATTAGGAGTACTCAGAGTGCAGAGTTTTGCTGATAGTTACTAGTGACTGACCACCACCAGTTTTATTATTTAATATAATTCGTTCTCTGCCTGAAAAAAAACGATACACAGTCACATACCATATCTGTGCTCAGCCTCAGTGTGCTGCATGATAATATCATCTATGTATATCTGACTGTGCTGAGTGCTCACTGCTCACACAGCTGAATTGTGGGGGAGACTGGGGTGCAGTTATAGCAGGAGTACAGTGCACACTTTTGCTGCCAGTGTGACTGACCAGTGACCACCAGTATATTGTCTGCCTGAAAAAGTTAAACACTCCTGTGGTGTTTTTTTTTTTTATTCTATAAACGCATTCTGCTGACAGTGTCCAGCAGGTCCGTCATTCATTATATTATATAAATATTTACCTGCAGTAGTGTTATATTTTTTTTTAGTTCATCTCTATCATCTTTATCATCTCTATATTAGCAGACGCAGTACGGTAGTCCACGGCTGTGGCTACCTCTGTGTCGTCAGTGCTCGTCCATAATTGTATACCTACCTGTGGTGGGGTTTTTTTTTCTATCTTCTTCATACTAGTAGTTTAGGAGTCTGCTGACAGTGTCCAGCAGGTCCGTCATTATATTATATATACCTGCAGTAGTGATATATATATATTTTTTATATCATTATCATCTCTATACTAGCAGACGCAGTATGGTAGTCCACGGCTGTAGCTACCTCTGTGTCGTCAGTGCTCGTCCATAATTGTATACCTACCTGTGGTGGGGTTTTTTTTTCTATCTTCTTCATACTAGTAGTTTAGGAGTCTGCTGACAGTGTCCAGCAGGTCCGTCATTATATTATATATACCTGCAGTAGTGATATATATATATTTTTTATATCATTATCATCTCTATACTAGCAGACGCAGTACGGTAGTCCACGGCTGTAGCTACCTCTGTGTCGTCAGTGCTCGTCCATAATTGTATACCTACCTGTGGTGGGGTTTTTTTTCTATCTTCTTCATACTAGTAGTTTAGGAGTCTGCTGACAGTGTCCAGCAGGTCCGTCATTATATTATATATACCTGCAGTAGTGATATATATATATTTTTTATATCATTATCATCTCTATACTAGCAGACGCAGTACGGTAGTCCACGGCTGTAGCTACCTCTGTGTCGTCAGTGCTCGTCCATAATTGTATACCTACCTGTGGTGGGTTTTTTTTTCTATCTTCTTCATACTAGTAGTATAGGAGTCTGCTGACAGTGTCCAGCAGGTCCGTCATTATATTATATATACCTGCAGTAGTGATATATATATATTTTTTATATCATTATCATCTCTATACTAGCAGACGCAGTACGGTAGTCCACGGCTGTAGCTACCTCTGTGTCGTCAGTCACTCGCCATCCATAAGTATACTAGTATCCATCCATCTCCATTGTTTACCTGAGGTGCCTTTTAGTTGTGCCTATTAAAATATGGAGAACAAAAATGTTGAGGTTCCAGAAATAGGGAAAGATCAAGATCCACTTCCACCTCGTGCTGAAGCTGCTGCCACTAGTCATGGCCGAGACGATGAAATTCCATCAACGTCGTCTGCCAAGGCCGATGCCCAATGTCATAGTACAGAGCATGTAAAATCCAAAACACAAAATATCAGTAAAAAAAGGACTCAAAAATCTAAAATAAAATCGTCGGAGGAGAAGCCTAAACTTGACAATATGCCATTTACCACACGGAGTGGCAAGGAACGGCTGAGGCCCTGGCCTATGTTCATGGCTAGTGGTTCAGCTTCACATGAGGATGGAAGCACTCAGCCTCTCGCTAGAAAAATGAAAAGACTTAAGCTGGCAAAAGCACAGCAAAGAACTGTGCGTTCTTCTAAATCACAAATCCACAAGGAGAGTCCAATTGTGTCGGTTGCGATGCCTGACCTTCCCAACACTGGACGTGAAGAGCATGCGCCTTCCACCATTTGCACGCCCCCTGCAAGTGCTGGAAGGAGCACCCGCAGTCCAGTTCCTGATAGTCAGATTGAAGATGTCAGTGTTGAAGTACACCAGGATGAGGAGGATATGGGTGTTGCTGGCGCTGGGGAGGAAATTGACAAGGAGGATTCTGATGGTGAGGTGGTTTGTTTAAGTCAGGCACCCGGGGAGACACCTGTTGTCCGTGGGAGGAATATGGCCATTGACATGCCTGGTGAAAATACCAAAAAAATCAGCTCTTCGGTGTGGAAGTATTTCAACAGAAATGCGGACAACAGGTGTCAAGCCGTGTGTTGCCTTTGTCAAGCTGTAATAAGTAGGGGTAAGGACGTTAACCACCTCGGAACATCCTCCCTTATACGTCACCTGCAGCGCATTCATCATAAGTCAGTGACAAGTTCAAAAACTTTGGGCGACAGCGGAAGCAGTCCACTGACCAGTAAATCCCTTCCTCTTGTAACCAAGCTCACGCAAACCACCCCACCAACTCCCTCAGTGTCAATTTCCTCCTTCCCCAGGAATGCCAATAGTCCTGCAGGCCATGTCACTGGCAATTCTGACGAGTCCTCTCCTGCCTGGGATTCCTCCGATGCATCCTTGAGTGTAACGCCTACTGCTGCTGGCGCTGCTGTTGTTGCTGCTGGGAGTCGATGGTCATCCCAGAGGGGAAGTCGTAAGACCACTTTTACTACTTCCACCAAGCAATTGACTGTCCAACAGTCCTTTGCGAGGAAGATGAAATATCACAGCAGTCATCCTGCTGCAAAGCGGATAACTGAGGCCTTGGCATCCTGGGCGGTGAGAAACGTGGTTCCGGTATCCATCATTACTGCAGAGCCAACTATAGACTTGTTTGAGGTACTGTGTCCCCGGTACCAAATACCATCTAGGTTCCATTTCTCTAGGCAGGCGATACCGAAAATGTACACAGACCTCAGAAAAAGACTCACCAGTGTCCTAAAAAATGCAGTTGTACCCAATGTCCACTTAACCACGGACATGTGGACAAGTGGAGCAGGGCAGACTCAGGACTATATGACTGTGACAGCCCACTGGGTAGATGTATTGACTCCTGCCGCAAGAACAGCAGCGGCGGCACCAGTAGCAGCATCTCGCAAACGCCAACTCTTTCCTAGGCAGGCTACGCTTTGTATCACCGCTTTCCAGAATACGCACACAGCTGAAAACCTCTTACGGCAACTGAGGAAGATCATCGCAGAATGGCTTACCCCAATTGGACTCTCCTGTGGATTTGCGGCATCGGACAACGCCAGCAATATTGTGTGTGCATTAAATCTGGGCAAATTCCAGCACGTCCCATGTTTTGCACATACCTTGAATTTGGTAGTGCAGAATTATTTAAAAAACGACAGGGGCGTGCAAGAGATGCTGTCGGTGGCCAGAAGAATTGCGGGACACTTTCGGCGTACAGGCACCACGTACAGAAGACTGGAGCAACACCAAAACCGCCTGAACCTGCCCTGCCATCATCTGAAGCAAGAAGTGGTAACGAGGTGGAATTCAACCCTCTATATGCTTCAGAGGTTGGAGGAGCAGCAAAAGGCCATTCAAGCCTATACAACTGACCACGATATAGGAGGTGGAATGCACCTGTCTCAAGCGCAGTGGAGAATGATTTCAACGTTGTGCAAGGTTCTGCAACCTTTTGAACTTGCCACACGTGAAGTCAGTTCAGACACTGCCAGCCTGAGTCAGGTCATTCCCCTCATCAGGCTTTTGCAGAAGAAGCTGGAGACATTGAAGGAGGAGCTAACACTGAGCGATTCCGCTAGGCATGTGGGACTTGTGGATGGAGCCCTTAATTCGCTTAACAAGGATTCACGGGTGGTCAATCTGTTGAAATCAGAGCACTACATTTTGGCCACCGTGCTCGATCCTAGATTTAAAACCTACGTTGTATCTCTCTTTCCGGCAGACACAAGTCTGCAGGGGTTCAAAGAACTGCTGGTGAGAAAATTGTCAAGTCAAGCGGAACGCGACCTGTCAACATCTCCTCCTTCACATTCTCCCGCAACTGGGGGCGCGAGGAAAAGGCTCAGAATTCCGAGCCCACCCGCTGGCGGTGATGCAGGGCAGTCTGGAGCGACTGCTGATGCTGACATCTGGTCCGGACTGAAGGACCTGCCAACGATTACGGACATGTCGTCTACTGTCACTGCATATGATTCTCTCACCATTGAAAGAATGGTGGAGGATTATATGAGTGACCGCATCCAAGTAGGCACGTCAGACAGTCCGTACGTATACTGGCAGGAAAAAGAGGCAATTTGGAGGCCCTTGCACAAACTGGCTTTATTCTACCTAAGTTGCCCTCCCACAAGTGTGTACTCCGAAAGAGTGTTTAGTGCCGCCGCTCACCTTGTCAGCAATCGGCGTACGAGGTTACTTCCAGAAAATGTGGAGAAGATGATGTTCATTAAAATGAATTATAATCAATTCCTCCATGGAGACATTCACCAGCAGCAATTGCCTCCACAAAGTACACAGGGAGCTGTGATGGTGGATTCCAGTGGGGACGAATTGATAATCTGTGAGGAGGGGGATGTACACGGTGATGAATCGGAGGATGATGATGAGGTGGACATCTTGCCTCTGTAGAGCCAGTTTGTGCAAGGAGAGATTAATTGCTTCTTTTTTGGTGGGGGTCCAAACCAACCCGTCATTTCAGTCACAGTCGTGTGGCAGACCCTGTCACTGAAATGATGGGTTGGTTAAAGTGTGCATGTCCTGTTTATACAACATAAGGGTGGGTGGGAGGGCCCAAGGACAATTCCATCTTGCACCTCTTTTTTCTTTCATTTTTCTTTGCGTCATGTGCTGTTTGGGGAGTGTTTTTTGGAAGGGCCATCCTGCGTGACACTGCAGTGACACTCCTAGATGGGCCAGGTGTTTGTGTCGGCCATTAGGGTCGCTTATCTTAGTCACACAGCTACCTCATTGCGCCTCTTTTTTTTCTTCTTTGCGTCATGTGCTGTTTGGGGAGTATTTTTTGGAAGGACCATCCTGCGTGACACTGCAGTGCCACTCCTAGATGGGCCAGGTGTTTGTGTCGGCCACTAGGGTCACTTATCTTAGTCACACAGCTACCTCATTGCGCCTCTTTTTTTTCTTCTTTGCGTCATGTGCTGTTTGGGGAGTATTTTTTGGAAGGGCCATCCGGCCTGACACTGCAGTTCCACTCCTAGATGGGCCAGGTGTTTGTGTCGGCCACTAGGGTCGCTTAGCTTACTCACACAGCTACCTCATTGCGCCTCTTTTTTTCTTTGCGTCATGTGCTGTTTGGGGAGTGTTTTTTGGAAGGGCCATCCTGCGTGACACTGCAGTGCCACTCCTAGATGGGCCAGGTGTTTGTGTCGGCCACTTGGGTCGCTGAGCTTAGTCACACAGCTACCTCATTGCGCCTCTTTTTTTCTTTGCGTCATGTGCTGTTTGGGGAGTGTTTTTTGGAAGGGCCATCCTGCGTGACACTGCAGTGCCACTCCTAGATGGGCCAGGTGTTTGTGTCGGCCACTTGGGTCGCTGAGCTTAGTCATCCAGCGACCTCGGTGCAAATTTTCGGACTTAAAATAATATTGTGAGGTGTTCAGAATAGACTGAAAATGAGTGGAAATTATGGTTATTGAGGTTAATAATACTTTGGGATCAAAATGACCCCCAAATTCTATGATTTAAGCTGTTTTTTAGGGTTTTTTGAAAAAAACACCCGAATCCAAAACACACCCGAATCCGACAAAAAAAATTCGGTGAGGTTTTGCCAAAACGCGTTCGAACCCAAAACACGGCCACGGAACCGAACCCAAAACCAAAACCCGAAAAATTTCCGGTGCACATCTCTAGTATCTGGTGGATGTGGCGGAAGCATGTGAGAAAACTGCTTGCCACTTATTGCTAGAACTACAAGTGCCATCTTTCTGATCCCGCTATTCCAGGGATAGGGAACCTTCGGCCCTCCAGCTGTTGTTGAACTACACATCCCAGCATGCTCTGCAACAGTTTTAGCATGGCCAAATAGCAAAACTGTAGCAAGGCATGCTTGTATGTGTAGTTCAACAACAGCTGGAGGGCCGAAGGTTCCCCATCCCTGTGCTAATCGCACGATGGTGGTAGCAACTAATACTTATAAAGCGGCTGCCGTCCATCAGATGACTTTCCTTAATTAGCTTATGTGTGCCCTCATGTAACGTTTGCTGCATACATTGCAATAGGCTTCTGTGCTTTTCATCCATGTCTGTACAGATAAAATGCCTGTATGACAACAAGTTTCTGTTTGAACAGAACCATACTGACTAGAGAGAGCAGACAGAGCACTGCTGTATCACAGGGGAACCACAGTACACCTCTCTGCCTGAGGATACAGAAGGGCCGGAACAGAACCATACTGACTACAGGGAGCAGACAGAGCACTGATGCATCACAGGGGAACCACAGTACACCTCTCTGCCTGAGGATACAGAAGGGCCGGAACAGAACCATACTGACTACAGGGAGCAGACAGAGCACTGCTGTATCACAGGGGAACCACAGTACGCCTCTCTGCCTGAGGATACAGAAGGGCCGGAACAGAACCATACTGACTAGAGAGAGCAGACAGAGCACTGCTGTATCACAGGGGAACCACAGTACACCTCTCTGCCTGAGGATAGAAATACAGAAAGGCCGGAACAGAACCATACTGACTACAGGGAGCAGACAGAGCACTGCTGTATCACAGGGGAACCACAGTACACCTCTCTGCCTGAGGATACAGAAGGGCCGGAACAGAACCATACTGACTAGAGAGAGCAGACAGAGCACTGATGCACCCCAGGGGAACCACAGTACACCTCTCTGCCTGAGGATAGAAATACAGAAAGGCCGGAACAGAACCATACTGACTACAGGGAGCAGACAGAGCACTGATGCACCACAGGGGAACCACAGTACACCTCTCTGCCTGAGGATACAGAAGGGCCGGAACAGAACCATACTGACTAGAGAGAGCAGACAGAGCACTGATGCACCACAGGGGAACCACAGTACACCTCTCTGCCTGAGGATACAGAAGGGCCGGAACAGAACCATACTGACTAGAGAGAGCAGACAGAGCACTGCTGCATCACAGGGGAACCACAGCGAACCTCTCTGCCTGAGGATAGAAATACAGAAGGGCCGGAACAGAACCATGCTGACTACAGGGAGCAGACAGAGCACTGCTGCATCACAGGGGAACCACAGTACACCTCTCTGCCTGAGGATACAGAAGGGCCGGAACAGAACCATACTGACTAGAGAGAGCAGACAGAGCACTGCTGCATCACATGGGAACCACAGTACACCTCTCTGCCTGAGGATACAGAAGGGCCGGAACAGAACCATACTGACTACAGGGAGCAGACAGAGCACTGCTGTATCACAGGGGAACCACAGTACACCTCTCTGCCTGAGGATAGAAATACAGAAGGGCCGGAACAGAACCATACTGACTACAGGGAGCAGACAGAGCACTGCTGTATCACAGGGGAACCACAGTACACCTCTCTGCCTGAGGATACAGAAGGGCCGGAACAGAACCATACTGACTACAGGGAGCAGACAGCGCACTGCTGCATCACAGGGGAACCACAGTACACCTCTCTGCCTGAGGATAGAAATATAGAAGGGCCGGAACAGAACCATACTGACTACAGGGAGCAGACAGAGCACTGATGCATCACAGGGGAACCACAGTACACCTCTCTGCCTGAGGATACAGAAGGGCCGGAACAGAACCATACTGACTAGAGAGAGCAGACAGAGCACTGCTGTATCACAGGGGAACCACAGTACACCTCTCTGCCTGAGGATAGAAATACAGAAGGGCCGGAACAGAACCATACTGACTACAGGGAGCAGACAGAGCACTGCTGTATCACAGGGGAACCACAGTACACCTCTCTGCCTGAGGATAGAAATACAGAAGGGCCGGAACAGAACCATACTGACTAGAGAGAGCAGACAGAGCACTGATGCACCACAGGGGAACCACAGTACACCTCTCTGCCTGAGGATAGAAATACAGAAAGGCCGGAACAGAACCATACTGACTACAGGGAGCAGACAGAGCACTGATGCACCACAGGGGAACCACAGTACACCTCTCTGCCTGAGGATAGAAATACAGAAAGGCCGGAACAGAACCATACTGACTACAGGGAGCAGACAGAGCACTGCTGTATCACAGGGACACCACAGTACACCTCTCTGCCTGAGGATACAGAAGGGCCGGAACAGAACCATACTGACTACAGGGAGCAGACAGAGCACTGATGCATCACAGGGGAACCACAGTACACCTCTCTGCCTGAGGATAGAAATACAGAAGGGCCGGAACAGAACCATACTGACTACAGGGAGCAGACAGAGCACTGCTGTATCACAGGGGAACCACAGTACACCTCTCTGCCTGAGGATAGAAATACAGAAAGGCCGGAACAGAACCATACTGACTACAGGGAGCAGACTGAGCACTGCTGCATCACAGGGGAACCACAGTACACCTCTCTGCCTGAGGATACAGAAGGGCCGGAACAGAACCATACTGACTAGAGAGAGCAGACAGAGCACTGCTGTATCACAGGGGAACCACAGTACACCTCTCTGCCTGAGGATAGAAATACAGAAGGGCCGGAACAGAACCATACTGACTACAGGGAGCAGACAGAGCACTGCTGTATCACAGGGGAACCACAGTACACCTCTCTGCCTGAGGATAGAAATACAGAAGGGCCGGAACAGAACCATACTGACTAGAGAGAGCAGACAGAGCACTGATGCACCACAGGGGAACCACAGTACACCTCTCTGCCTGAGGATAGAAATACAGAAAGGCCGGAACAGAACCATACTGACTACAGGGAGCAGACAGAGCACTGATGCACCACAGGGGAACCACAGTACACCTCTCTGCCTGAGGATAGAAATACAGAAAGGCCGGAACAGAACCATACTGACTACAGGGAGCAGACAGAGCACTGCTGTATCACAGGGACACCACAGTACACCTCTCTGCCTGAGGATACAGAAGGGCCGGAACAGAACCATACTGACTACAGGGAGCAGACAGAGCACTGATGCATCACAGGGGAACCACAGTACACCTCTCTGCCTGAGGATAGAAATACAGAAGGGCCGGAACAGAACCATACTGACTACAGGGAGCAGACAGAGCACTGCTGTATCACAGGGGAACCACAGTACACCTCTCTGCCTGAGGATAGAAATACAGAAGGGCCGGAACAGAACCATACTGACTACAGGGAGCAGACAGAGCACTGCTGTATCACAGGGGAACCACAGTACACCTCTCTGCCTGAGGATAGAAATACAGAAGGGCCGGAACAGAACCATACTGACTACAGGGAGCAGACAGAGCACTGCTGTATCACAGGGGAACCACAGTACACCTCTCTGCCTGAGGATAGAAATACAGAAAGGCCGGAACAGAACCATACTGACTACAGGGAGCAGACTGAGCACTGCTGCATCACAGGGGAACCACAGTACACCTCTCTGCCTGAGGATACAGAAGGGCCGGAACAGAACCATACTGACTAGAGAGAGCAGACAGAGCACTGATGCATCACAGGGGAACCACAATACACCTCTCTGCCTGAGGATAGAAATACAGAAAGGCCGGAACAGAACCATACTGACTACAGGGAGCAGACAGAGCACTGATGCACCACAGGGGAACCACAGTACACCTCTCTGCCTGAGGATAGAAATACAGAAAGGCCGGAACAGAACCATACTGACTACAGGGAGCAGACAGAGCACTGCTGCATCACAGGGGAACCACAGTACACCTTTCTGCCTGAGGATAGAAATTAGAGATGAGCGGGTTCGGTTTCTCTGAATCCGAACCCGCACGAACTTCATGTTTTTTTCACGGGTCCGAGCAGACTCGGATCCTCCCGCCTTGCTCGGTTAACCCGAGCGCGCCCGAACGTCATCATGACGCTGTCGGATTCTCGCGAGACTCGGATTCTATATAAGGAGCCGCGCGTCGCCGCCATTTTCACACGTGCATTGAGATTGATAGGGAGAGGACGTGGCTGGCGTCCTCTCCATTTAGATTAGGGTTGAGAGAGAGAGAGAGAGATTGACCTGAGGCTGTGATACTGTAGAAGAGAGTGCAGAGTTTAGTGACTGACGACCACAGTGACCACCAGACAGTGCAGTTGTTTGTTTTATTTAATATATCCGTTCTCTGCCTGAAAAAAACGATACACACAGTGACTCAGTCACATACCATATCTGTGTGCACTGCTCAGCCCAGTGTGCTGCATCAATGTATATATATATCTGACTGTGCTCAGCTCACACAGCTTATAATTGTGGGGGAGACTGGGGAGCACTGCAGTGCCAGTTATAGGTTATAGCAGGAGCCAGGAGTACATAATATTATATTAAAATTAAACAGTGCACACTTTTGCTGCAGGAGTGCCACTGCCAGTGTGACTAGTGACCAGTGACCTGACCACCAGTATATATAATATTAGTAGTATACTATCTCTTTATCAACCAGTCTATATTAGCAGCAGACACAGTACAGTGCGGTAGTTCACGGCTGTGGCTACCTCTGTGTCGGCACTCGGCAGCCCGTCCATAATTGTATATACCACCTAACCGTGGTTTTTTTTTCTTTCTTTATAGTCATACTAGTTACGAGTATACTATCTCTTTATCAACCAGTCTATATTAGCAGCAGACACAGTACAGTGCGGTAGTTCACGGCTGTGGCTACCTCTGTGTCGGCACTCGGCAGCCCGTCCATAATTGTATATACCACCTAACCGTGGTTTTTTTTTCTTTCTTTATACATACATACTAGTTACGAGTATACTATCTCTTTATCAACCAGTCTATATTAGCAGCAGACACAGTACAGTGCGGTAGTTCACGGCTGTGGCTACCTCTGTGTCGGCACTCGGCAGCCCGTCCATAATTGTATATACCACCTAACCGTGGTTTTTTTTTCTTTCTTTATACATACATACTAGTTACGAGTATACTATCTCTTTATCAACCAGTCTATATATTAGCAGCAGACACAGTACAGTGCGGTAGTTCACGGCTGTGGCTACCTCTGTGTCGGCACTCGGTAGCCCGTCCATAATTGTATATACCACCTAACCGTGGTTTTTTTTCCTTTCTTTATACATACATACTAGTTACGAGTATACTATCTCTTTATCAACCAGTCTATATATTAGCAGCAGACACAGTACAGTGCGGTAGTTCACGGCTGTGGCTACCTCTGTGTCGGCACTCGGCAGCCCGTCCATAATTGTATATACCACCTAACCGTGGTTTTTTTTTTCTTTCTTTATACATACATACTAGTTACGAGTATACTATCTCTTTATCAACCAGTCTATATTAGCAGCAGACACAGTACAGTGCGGTAGTTCACGGCTGTGGCTACCTCTGTGTCGGCACTCGGCAGCCCGTCCATAATTGTATATACCACCTAACCGTGGTTTTTTTTTCTTTCTTTATACATACATACTAGTTACGAGTATACTATCTCTTTATCAACCAGTCTATATTTTAGCAGCAGACACAGTACAGTGCGGTAGTTCACGGCTGTGGCTACCTCTGTGTCGGCACTCGGCAGCCCGTCCATAATTGTATATACCACCTAACCGTGGTTTTTTTTTCTTTCTTTATACATACATACTAGTTACGAGTATACTATCTCTTTATCAACCAGTCTATATATTAGCAGCAGACACAGTACAGTGCGGTAGTTCACGGCTGTGGCTACCTCTGTGTCGGCACTCGGCAGCCCGTCCATAATTGTATATACCACCTAACCGTGGTTTTTTTTTCTTTCTTTATACATACATACTAGTTACGAGTATACTATCTCTTTATCAACCAGTCTATATTAGCAGCAGACACAGTACAGTGCGGTAGTTCACGGCTGTGGCTACCTCTGTGTCGGCACTCGGCAGCCCGTCCATAATTGTATATACCACCTAACCGTGGTTTTTTTTTCTTTCTTTATACATACATACTAGTTACGAGTATACTATCTCTTTATCAACCAGTCTAGATATTAGCAGCAGACACAGTACAGTGCGGTAGTTCACGGCTGTGGCTACCTCTGTGTCGGCACTCGGCAGCCCGTCCATAATTGTATATACCACCTAACCGTGGTTTTTTTTTCTTTCTTTATAGTCATACTAGTTACGAGTATACTATCTCTTTATCAACCAGTCTATATTAGCAGCAGACACAGTACAGTGCGGTAGTTCACGGCTGTGGCTACCTCTGTGTCGGCACTCGGCAGCCCGTCCATAATTGTATATACCACCTAACCGTGGTTTTTTTTTCTTTCTTTATACATACATAGTTACATAGACATCTCTTTATCAACCAGTCTATATTAGCAGCAGACACAGTACAGTACGGTAGTTCACGGCTGTGGCTACCTCTGTGTCTGCACTCGGCAGGCAGTCCATAATTGTATACTAGTATCCATCTCCATTGTTTACCTGAGGTGCCTTTTAGTTGTGCCTATTAAAATATGGAGAACAAAAATGTTGAGGTTCCAAAATTAGGGAAAGATCAAGATCCACTTCCACCTCGTGCTGAAGCTGCTGCCACTAGTCATGGCCGAGACGATGAAATGCCAGCAACGTCGTCTGCCAAGGCCGATGCCCAATGTCATAGTACAGAGCATGTCAAATCCAAAACACCAAATATCAGAAAAAAAAGGACTCCAAAACCTAAAATAAAATTGTCGGAGGAGAAGCGTAAACTTGCCAATATGCCATTTACGACACGGAGTGGCAAGGAACGGCTGAGGCCCTGGCCTATGTTCATGGCTAGTGGTTCAGCTTCACATGAGGATGGAAGCACTCAGCCTCTCGCTAGAAAAATGAAAAGACTCAAGCTGGCAAAAGCAGCACAGCAAAGAACTGTGCATTCTTCGAAATCCCAAATCCACAAGGAGAGTCCAATTGTGTCGGTTGCGATGCCTGACCTTCCCAACACTGGACGTGAAGAGCATGCGCCTTCCACCATTTGCACGCCCCCTGCAAGTGCTGGAAGGAGCACCCGCAGTCCAGTTCCTGATAGTCAGATTGAAGATGTCAGTGTTGAAGTACACCAGGATGAGGAGGATATGGGTGTTGCTGGCGCTGGGGAGGAAATTGACCAGGAGGATTCTGATGGTGAGGTGGTTTGTTTAAGTCAGGCACCCGGGGAGACACCTGTTGTCCGTGGGAGGAATATGGCCGTTGACATGCCAGGTGAAAATACCAAAAAAATCAGCTCTTCGGTGTGGAGGTATTTCACCAGAAATGCGGACAACAGGTGTCAAGCCGTGTGTTCCCTTTGTCAAGCTGTAATAAGTAGGGGTAAGGACGTTAACCACCTCGGAACATCCTCCCTTATACGTCACCTGCAGCGCATTCATAATAAGTCAGTGACAAGTTCAAAAACTTTGGGTGACAGCGGAAGCAGTCCACTGACCAGTAAATCCCTTCCTCTTGTAACCAAGCTCACGCAAACCACCCCACCAACTCCCTCAGTGTCAATTTCCTCCTTCCCCAGGAATGCCAATAGTCCTGCAGGCCATGTCACTGGCAATTCTGACGATTCCTCTCCTGCCTGGGATTCCTCCGATGCATCCTTGCGTGTAACGCCTACTGCTGCTGGCGCTGCTGTTGTTGCTGCTGGGAGTCGATGGTCATCCCAGAGGGGAAGTCGTAAGCCCACTTGTACTACTTCCAGTAAGCAATTGACTGTTCAACAGTCCTTTGCGAGGAAGATGAAATATCACAGCAGTCATCCTGCTGCAAAGCGGATAACTGAGGCCTTGACAACTATGTTGGTGTTAGACGTGCGCCCGGTATCCGCCGTTAGTTCACAGGGAACTAGACAATTTATTGAGGCAGTGTGCCCCCGTTACCAAATACCATCTAGGTTCCACTTCTCTATGCAGGCGATACCGAGAATGTACACGGACGTCAGAAAAAGACTCACCAGTGTCCTAAAAAATGCAGTTGTACCCAATGTCCACTTAACCACGGACATGTGGACAAGTGGAGCAGGGCAGGGTCAGGACTATATGACTGTGACAGCCCACTGGGTAGATGTATGGACTCCCGCCGCAAGAACAGCAGCGGCGGCACCAGTAGCAGCATCTCGCAAACGCCAACTCTTTCCTAGGCAGGCTACGCTTTGTATCACCGCTTTCCAGAATACGCACACAGCTGAAAACCTCTTACGGCAACTGAGGAAGATCATCGCGGAATGGCTTACCCCAATTGGACTCTCCTGTGGATTTGTGGCATCGGACAACGCCAGCAATATTGTGTGTGCATTAAATATGGGCAAATTCCAGCACGTCCCATGTTTTGCACATACCTTGAATTTGGTGGTGCAGAATTTTTTTAAAAACGACAGGGGCGTGCAAGAGATGCTGTCGGTGGCCAGAAGAATTGCGGGACACTTTCGGCGTACAGGCACCACGTACAGAAGACTGGAGCACCACCAAAAACTACTGAACCTGCCCTGCCATCATCTGAAGCAAGAAGTGGTAACGAGGTGGAATTCAACCCTCTATATGCTTCAGAGGTTGGAGGAGCAGCAAAAGGCCATTCAAGCCTATACAACTGACCACGATATAGTAGGTGGAATGCACCTGTCTCAGGCGCAGTGGAGAATGATTTCAACGTTGTGCAAGGTTCTGATGCCCTTTGAACTTGCCACACGTGAAGTCAGTTCAGACACTGCCAGCCTGAGTCAGGTCATTCCCCTCATCAGGCTTTTGCAGAAGAAGCTGGAGACATTGAAGGAGGAGCTAACACGGAGCGATTCCGCTAGGCATGTGGGACTTGTGGATGGAGCCCTTAATTCGCTTAACAAGGATTCACGGGTGGTCAATCTGTTGAAATCAGAGCACTACATTTTGGCCACCGTGCTCGATCCTAGATTTAAAGCCTACCTTGGATCTCTCTTTCCGGCAGACACAAGTCTGCTGGGGTTGAAAGACCTGCTGGTGACAAAATTGTCAAGTCAAGCGGAACGCGACCTGTCAACATCTCCTCCTTCACATTCTCCCGCAACTGGGGGTGCGAGGAAAAGGCTCAGAATTCCGAGCCCACCCGCTGGCGGTGATGCAGGGCAGTCTGGAGCGACTGCTGATGCTGACATCTGGTCCGGACTGAAGGACCTGACAACGATTACGGACATGTCGTCTACTGTCACTGCATATGATTCTCTCAACATTGATAGAATGGTGGAGGATTATATGAGTGACCGCATCCAAGTAGGCACGTCACACAGTCCGTACTTATACTGGCAGGAAAAAGAGGCAATTTGGAGGCCCTTGCACAAACTGGCTTTATTCTACCTAAGTTGCCTTCCCACAAGTGTGTACTCCGAAAGAGTGTTTAGTGCCGCCGCTCACCTTGTCAGCAATCGGCGTACGAGGTTACATCCAGAAAATGTGGAGAAGATGATGTTCATTAAAATGAATTATAATCAATTCCTCCGCGGAGACATTGACCAGCAGCAATTGCCTCCACAAAGTACACAGGGAGCTGAGATGGTGGATTCCAGTGGGGACGAATTGATAATCTGTGAGGAGGGGGATGTACACGGTGATATATCGGAGGGTGATGATGAGGTGGACATCTTGCCTCTGTAGAGCCAGTTTGTGCAAGGAGAGATTAATTGCTTCTTTTTTGGGGGGGTCCAAACCAACCCGTCATATCAGTCACAGTCGTGTGGCAGACCCTGTCACTGAAATGATGGGTTGGTTAAAGTGTGCATGTCCTGTTTTGTTTATACAACATAAGGGTGGGTGGGAGGGCCCAAGGACAATTCCATCTTGCACCTCTTTTTTCTTTTCTTTTTCTTTGCATCATGTGCTGATTGGGGAGGGTTTTTTGGAAGGGACATCCTGCGTGACACTGCAGTGCCACTCCTAAATGGGCCCGGTGTTTGTGTCGGCCACTAGGGTCGCTAATCTTACTCACACAGTCAGCTACCTCATTGCGCCTCTTTTTTTCTTTGCGTCATGTGCTGTTTGGGGAGGGTTTTTTGGAAGGGACATCCTGCGTGACACTGCAGTGCCACTCCTAGATGGGCCCGGTGTTTGTGTCGGCCACTAGGGTCGCTAATCTTACTCACACAGCTACCTCATTGCGCCTCTTTTGTTCTTTGCGTCATGTGCTGTTTGGGGAGGGTTTTTTGGAAGGGACATCCTGCGTGACACTGCAGTGCCACTCCTAGATGGGCCCGGTGTTTGTGTCGGCCACTAGGGTCGCTAATCTTACTCACACAGCTACCTCATTGCGCCTCTTTTTTTCTTTGCGTCATGTGCTGTTTGGGGAGGGTTTTTTGGAAGGGCCATCCTGCGTGACACTGCAGTGCCACTCCTAGATGGGCCCGGTGTTTGTGTCGGCCACTAGGGTCGCTAATCTTACTCACACAGCTACCTCATTGCGCCTCTTTTTTTCTTTGCGTCATGTGCTGTTTGGGGAGGGTTTTTTGGAAGGGACATCCTGCGTGACACTGCAGTGCCACTCCTAGATGGGCCCGGTGTTTGTGTCGGCCACTAGGGTCGCTTATCTTACTCACACAGCGACCTCGGTGCAAATTTTAGGACTAAAAATAATATTGTGAGGTGTGAGGTATTCAGAATAGACTGAAAATGAGTGTAAATTATGGTTTTTGAGGTTAATAATACTTTGGGATCAAAATGACCCCCAAATTCTATGATTTAAGCTGTTTTTTAGTGTTTTTTGAAAAAAACACCCGAATCCAAAACACACCCGAATCCGACAAAAAAAATTCGGTGAGGTTTTGCCAAAACGCGTTCGAACCCAAAACACGGCAGCGGAACCGAACCCAAAACCAAAACCCGAAAAATTTCAGGCGCTCATCTCTAATCTATTAGAAATACAGAAAGGCCGGAACAGAACCATACTGACTAGAGAGAGCAGACAGAGCACTGCTGCATCACAGGGGAACCACAGTACACCTCTCTGCCTGAGGATACAGAAGGGCCGGAACAGAACCATACTGACTAGAGAGAGCAGACAGAGCACTGCTGCATCACAGGGGAACCACAGTACACCTCTCTGCCTGAGGATAGAAATACAGAAAGGCCGGAACAGAACCATACTGACTAGAGAGAGCAGACAGAGCACTGCTGCATCACAGGGGAACCACAGTACACCTCTCTGCCTGAGGATACAGAAGGGCCGGAACAGAACCATACTGACTACAGGGAGCAGACAGAGCACTGCTGTATCACAGGGGAACCACAGTACACCTCTCTGCCTGAGGATAGAAATACAGAAAGGCCGGAACAGAACCATACTGACTAGAGAGAGCAGACAGAGCACTGCTGCATCACAGGAGAACCACAGTACACCTCTCTGCCTGAGGATAGAGAAGGGCCGGAACAGAACCATACTGACTAGAGAGAGCAGACAGAGCACTGCTGCACCACAGGGGAACCACAGTACACCTCTCTGCCTGAGGATACAGAAGGGCCGGAACAGAACCATACTGACTAGAGAGAGCAGACAGAGCACTGCTGCACCACAGGGGAACCACAGTACACCTCTCTGCCTGAGGATACAGAAGGGCCGGAACAGAACCATACTGACTAGAGAAAGCAGACAGAGCACTGCTGCACCACAGGGGAACCACAGTACACCTCTCTGTCTGACGATACAGAAGGGCCGGAACAGAACCATACTGACTACAGGGAGCAGACAGAGCACTGCTGCATCACAGGGGAACCACAGTACACCTCTCTGCCTGAGGATAGAAATACAGAAGGGCCGGAACAGAACCATACTGACTACAGGGAGCAGACAGAGCACTGATGCATCACAGGGGAACCACAGTACACCTCTCTGCCTGAGGATAGAAATACAGAAGGGCCGGAACAGAACCATACTGACTAGAGAGAGCAGACAGAGCACTGATGCATCACAGGGGAACCACAGTACACCTCTCTCCCTGAGGATAGAAATACAGAAGGGCCGGAACAGAACCATACTGACTACAGGGAGCAGACAGAGCACTGCTGCATCACAGGGGAACCACAGTACACCTCTCTGCCTGAGGATAGAAATACAGAAGGGCCGGAACAGAACCATACTGACTACAGGGAGCAGACAGAGCACTGCTGTATCACATGGGAACCACAGTACACCTCTCTGCCTGAGGATAGAAATACAGAAGGGCCGGAACAGAACCATACTGACTAGAGAGAGCAGACAGAGCACTGATGCATCACAGGGGAACCACAGTACACCTCTCTGCCTGAGGATAGAAATACAGAAGGGCCGGAACAGAACCATACTGACTACAGGGCGCAGACAGAGCACTGATGCATCACAGGGGAACCACAGTACACCTCTCTGCCTGAGGATAGAAATACAGAAGGGCCGGAACAGAACCATACTGACTACAGGGAGCAGACAGAGCACTGATGTATCACAGGGGAACCACAGTACACCTCTCTGCCTGAGGATAGAAATACAGAAGGGCCGGAACAGAACCATACTGACTACAGGGAGCAGACAGAGCACTGCTGCATCACAGGGGAACCACAGTACACCTCTCTGCCTGAGGATACAGAAGGGCCGGAACAGAACCATACTGACTAGAGAGAGCAGACAGAGCACTGCTGCATCACAGGGGAACCACAGTACACCTCTCTGTCTGAGGATAGAAATACAGAAGGGCCGGAACAGAACCATACTGACTAGAGAGAGCAGACAGAGCACTGCTGCACCACAGGGGAACCACAGTACACCTCTCTGCCTGAGGATACAGAATGGCCGGAACAGAACCATACTGACTAGAGAGAGCAGACAGAGCACTGCTGCATCACAGGGGAACCACAGTACACCTCTCTGCCTGAGGATAGAAATACAGAAGGGCCGGAACAGAACCATACTGACTAGAGAGAGCAGACAGAGCACTGATGCACCACAGGGGAACCACAGTACACCTCTCTGCCTGAGGATACAGAAGGGCCAGAACAGAACCATACTGACTACAGGGAGCAGACAGAGCACTGCTGCATCACAGGGGAACCACAGTACACCTCTCTGCCTGAGGATAGAAATACAGAAGGGCCGGAACAGAACCATACTGACTAGAGAGAGCAGACAGAGCACTGCTGCATCACAGGGGAACCACAGTACACCTCTCTGCCTGAGGATAGAAATACAGAAGGGCCGGAACAGAACCATACTGACTACAGGGAGCAGACAGAGCACTGCTGCATCACAGGGGAACCACAGTACACCTCTCTGCCTGAGGATACAGAAGGGCCGGAACAGAACCATACTGACTACAGGGCGCAGACAGAGCACTGATGCATCACAGGGGAACCACAGTACACCTCTCTGTCTGAGGATAGAAATACAGAAGGGCCGGAACAGAACCATACTGACTACAGGGAGTAGACAGAGCACTGATGTATCACAGGGGAACCACAGTACACCTCTCTCCCTGAGGATAGAAATACAGAAGGGCCGGAACAGAACCATACTGACTACAGGGAGCAGACAGAGCACTGCTGCATCACAGGGGAACCACAGTACACCTCTCTGCCTGAGGATAGAAATACAGAAGGGCCGGAACAGAACCATACTGACTACAGGGAGCAGACAGAGCACTGATGCACCACAGGGGAACCACAGTACACCTCTCTGCCTGAGGATACAGAAGGGCCGGAACAGAACCATACTGACTAGAGAGAGCAGACAGAGCACTGCTGCATCACAGGGGAACCACAGTACACCTCTCTGCCTGAGGATAGAAATACAGAAGGGCCAAAACAGAACCATACTGACTAGAGAGAGCAGACAGAGCACTGATGCACCACAGGGGAACCACAGTATACCTCTCTGCTTGAGGATACAGAAGGGCCGGAACAGAACCATACTGACTAGAGAGAGCAGACAGAGCACTGCTGCATCACAGGGGAACCACAGTACACCTCTCTGCCTGAGGATAGAAATACAGAAGGGCCGGAACAGAACCATACTGACTAGAGAGAGCAGACAGAGCACTGATGCACCACAGGGGAACCACAGTACACCTCTCTGCCTGAGGATACAGAAGGGCCGGAACAGAACCATACTGACTACAGAGAGCAGACAGAGCACTGCTGCATCACAGGGGAACCACAGTACACCTCTCTGCCTGAGGATAGAAATACAGAAGGGCCGGAACAGAACCATACTGACTAGAGAGAGCAGACAAAGCACTGCTGCATCACAGGGGAACCACAGTACACCTCTCTGCCTGAGGATAGAAATACAGAAGGGCCGGAACAGAACCATACTGACTAGAGAGAGCAGACAGAGCACTGATGCACCACAGGGGAACCACAGTACACCTCTCTGCCTGAGGATACAGAAGGGCCGGAACAGAACCATACTGACTACAGGGAGCAGACAGAGCACTGATGCATCACAGGGGAACCACAGTACACCTCTCTGCCTGAGGATACAGAAGGGCCGGAACAGAACCATACTGACTACAGGGCGCAGACAGAGCACTGATGCATCACAGGGGAACCACAGTACACCTCTCTCCCTGAGGATAGAAATACAGAAGGGCCGGAACAGAACCATACTGACTACAGGGAGCAGACAGAGCACTGCTGCATCACAGGGGAACCACAGTACACCTCTCTGCCTGAGGATAGAAATACAGAAGGGCCGGAACAGAACCATACTGACTACAGGGAGCAGACAGAGCACTGCTGTATCACATGGGAACCACAGTACACCTCTCTGCCTGAGGATAGAAATACAGAAGGGCCGGAACAGAACCATACTGACTACAGGGAGCAGACAGAGCACTGCTGTATCACATGGGAACGACAGTACACCTCTCTGCCTGAGGATAGAAATACAGAAGGGCCGGAACAGAACCATACTGACTAGAGAGAGCAGACAGAGCACTGATGCATCACAGGGGAACCACAGTACACCTCTCTGCCTGAGGATAGAAATACAGAAGGGCCGGAACAGAACCATACTGACTACAGGGAGCAGACAGAGCACTGATGTATCACAGGGGAACCACAGTACACCTCTCTGCCTGAGGATAGAAATACAGAAGGGCCGGAACAGAACCATACTGACTACAGGGAGCAGACAGAGCACTGCTGCATCACAGGGGAACCACAGTACACCTCTCTGCCTGAGGATACAGAAGGGCCGGAACAGAACCATACTGACTAGAGAGAGCAGACAGAGCACTGCTGCATCACAGGGGAACCACAGTACACCTCTCTGTCTGAGGATAGAAATACAGAAGGGCCGGAACAGAACCATACTGACTAGAGAGAGCAGACAGAGCACTGATGCACCACAGGGGAACCACAGTACACCTCTCTGCCTGAGGATACAGAAGGGCCGGAACAGAACCATACTGACTACAGGGAGCAGACAGAGCACTGCTGCATCACAGGGGAACCACAGTACACCTCTCTGCCTGAGGATAGAAATACAGAAGGGCCGGAACAGAACCATACTGACTAGAGAGAGCAGACAGAGCACTGCTGCATCACAGGGGAACCACAGTACACCTCTCTGCCTGAGGATAGAAATACAGAAGGGCCGGAACAGAACCATACTGACTACAGGGAGCAGACAGAGCACTGCTGCATCACAGGGGAACCACAGTACACCTCTCTGCCTGAGGATACAGAAGGGCCGGAACAGAACCATACTGACTACAGGGCGCAGACAGAGCACTGATGCATCACAGGGGAACCACAGTACACCTCTCTGTCTGAGGATAGAAATACAGAAGGGCCGGAACAGAACCATACTGACTACAGGGAGTAGACAGAGCACTGATGTATCACAGGGGAACCACAGTACACCTCTCTCCCTGAGGATAGAAATACAGAAGGGCCGGAACAGAACCATACTGACTACAGGGAGCAGACAGAGCACTGCTGCATCACAGGGGAACCACAGTACACCTCTCTGCCTGAGGATAGAAATACAGAAGGGCTGGAACAGAACCATACTGACTACAGGGAGCAGACAGAGCACTGATGCACCACAGGGGAACCACAGTACACCTCTCTGCCTGAGGATACAGAAGGGCCGGAACAGAACCATACTGACTAGAGAGAGCAGACAGAGCACTGCTGCATCACAGGGGAACCACAGTACACCTCTCTGCCTGAGGATAGAAATACAGAAGGGCCGGAACAGAACCATACTGACTAGAGAGAGCAGACAGAGCACTGATGCACCACAGGGGAACCACAGTATACCTCTCTGCTTGAGGATACAGAAGGGCCGGAACAGAACCATACTGACTAGAGAGAGCAGACAGAGCACTGCTGCATCACAGGGGAACCACAGTACACCTCTCTGCCTGAGGATAGAAATACAGAAGGGCCAGAACAGAACCATACTGACTAGAGAGAGCAGACAGAGCACTGATGCACCACAGGGGAACCACAGTACACCTCTCTGCATGAGGATACAGAAGGGCCGGAACAGAACCATACTGACTACAGAGAGCAGACAGAGCACTGCTGCATCACAGGGGAACCACAGTACACCTCTCTGCCTGAGGATAGAAATACAGAAGGGCCGGAACAGAACCATACTGACTAGAGAGAGCAGACAAAGCACTGCTGCATCACAGGGGAACCACAGTACACCTCTCTGCCTGAGGATAGAAATACAGAAGGGCCGGAACAGAACCATACTGACTAGAGAGAGCAGACAGAGCACTGATGCACCACAGGGGAACCACAGTACACCTCTCTGCCTGAGGATACAGAAGGGCCGGAACAGAACCATACTGACTACAGGGAGCAGACAGAGCACTGATGCATCACAGGGGAACCACAGTACACCTCTCTGCCTGAGGATACAGAAGGGCCGGAACAGAACCATACTGACTACAGGGCGCAGACAGAGCACTGATGCATCACAGGGGAACCACAGTACACCTCTCTGCCTGAGGATAGAAATACAGAAGGGCCGGAACAGAACCATACTGACTACAGGGAGCAGACAGAGCACTGATGTATCACAGGGGAACCACAGTACACCTCTCTGCCTGAGGATAGAAATACAGAAGGGCCGGAACAGAACCATACTGACTACAGGGAGCAGACAGAGCACTGCTGCATCACATGGGGAACCACAGTACACCTCTCTGCCTGAGGATAGAAATACAGAAGGGCCGGAACAGAACCATACTGACTACAGGGAGCAGACAGAGCACTGATGCACCACAGGGGAACCACAGTACACCTCTCTGCCTGAGGATACAGAAGGGCCGGAACAGAACCATACTGACTAGAGAGAGCAGACAGAGCACTGCTGCATCACAGGGGAACCACAGTACACCTCTCTGCCTGAGGATAGAAATACAGAAGGGCCGGAACAGAACCATACTGACTAGAGAGAGCAGACAGAGCACTGATGCACCACAGGGGAACCACAGTACACCTCTCTGCCTGAGGATACAGAAGGGCCGGAACAGAACCATACTGACTACAGAGAGCAGACAGAGCACTGCTGCATCACAGGGGAACCACAGTACACCTCTCTGCCTGAGGATAGAAATACAGAAGGGCCGGAACAGAACCATACTGACTAGAGAGAGCAGACAAAGCACTGCTGCATCACAGGGGAACCACAGTACACCTCTCTGCCTGAGGATAGAAATACAGAAGGGCCGGAACAGAACCATACTGACTAGAGAGAGCAGACAGAGCACTGATGCACCACAGGGGAACCACAGTACACCTCTCTGCCTGAGGATACAGAAGGGCCGGAACAGAACCATACTGACTACAGGGAGCAGACAGAGCACTGATGCATCACAGGGGAACCACAGTACACCTCTCTGCCTGAGGATACAGAAGGGCCGGAACAGAACCATACTGACTACAGGGCGCAGACAGAGCACTGATGCATCACAGGGGAACCACAGTACACCTCTCTGCCTGAGGATAGAAATACAGAAGGGCCGGAACAGAACCATACTGACTACAGGGAGCAGACAGAGCACTGATGTATCACAGGGGAACCACAGTACACCTCTCTGCCTGAGGATAGAAATACAGAAGGGCCGGAACAGAACCATACTGACTACAGGGAGCAGACAGAGCACTGCTGCATCACATGGGGAACCACAGTACACCTCTCTGCCTGAGGATAGAAATACAGAAGGGCCGGAACAGAACCATACTGACTACAGGGAGCAGACAGAGCACTGATGCACCACAGGGGAACCACAGTACACCTCTCTGCCTGAGGATACAGAAGGGCCGGAACAGAACCATACTGACTAGAGAGAGCAGACAGAGCACTGCTGCATCACAGGGGAACCACAGTACACCTCTCTGCCTGAGGATAGAAATACAGAAGGGCCGGAACAGAACCATACTGACTAGAGAGAGCAGACAGAGCACTGCTGCACCACAGGGGAACCACAGTACACCTCTCTGCCTGAGGATACAGAAGGGCCGGAACAGAACCATACTGACTAGAGAGAGCAGACAGAGCACTGCTGCATCACAGGGGAACCACAGTACACCTCTCTGCCTGAGGATAGAAATACAGAAGGGCAGGAACAGAACCATACTGACTAGAGAGAGCAGACAGAGCACTGATGCACCACAGGGGAACCACAGTATACCTCTCTGCCTGAGGATACAGAAGGGCCGGAACAGAACCATACTGACTAGAGAGAGCAGACAGAGCACTGCTGCATCACAGGGGAACCACAGTACACCTCTCTGCCTGAGGATAGAAATACAGAAGGGCCGGAACAGAACCATACTGACTAGAGAGAGCAGACAGAGCACTGATGCACCACAGGGGAACCACAGTATACCTCTCTGCCTGAGGATACAGAAGGGCCGGAACAGAACCATACTGACTAGAGAGAGCAGACAGAGCACTGCTGCATCACAGGGGAACCACAGTATACCTCTCTGCCTGAGGATAGAAATACAGAAGGGCCGGAACAGAACTATACTGACTAGAGAGAGCAGACAGAGCACTGATGCATCACAGGGGAACCACAGTACACCTCTCTGCCTGAGGATACAGAAGGGCCGGAACAGAACCATACTGACTACAGGGAGCAGACAGAGCACTGATGCATCACAGGGGAACCACAGTACACCTCTCTGCCTGAGGATACAGAAGGGCCGGAACAGAACCATACTGACTACAGGGAGCAGACAGAGCACTGATGCATCACAGGGGAACCACAGTACACCTCTCTGCCTGAGGATAGAAATACAGAAGGGCCGGAACAGAACCATACTGACTAGAGAGAGCAGACAGAGCACTGCTGCATCACAGGGGAACCACAGTACACCTCTCTGCCTGAGGATAGAAATACAGAAGGGCCGGAACAGAACCATACTGACTAGAGAGAGCAGACAGAGCACTGCTGTATCACAGGGGAACCACAGTACACCTCTCTGCCTGAGGATACAGAAGGGCCGGAACAGAACCATACTGACTACAGGGAGCAGACAGAGCACTGATGCATCACAGGGGAACCACAGTACACCTCTATGCCTGAGGATACAGAAGGGCCGGAACAGAACCATACTGACTACAGGGAGCAGACAGAGCACTGCTGTATCACATGGGAACCACAGTACACCTCTCTGCCTGAGGATAGAAATACAGAAGGGCCGGAACAGAACCATACTGACTACAGGGAGCAGACAGAGCAGTGCTGCATCACAGGGGAACCACAGTACACCTCTCTGCCTGAGGATAGAAATACAGAAAGGCCGGAACAGAACCATACTGACTAGAGAGAGCAGACAGAGCACTGCTGCATCACAGGGGAACCACAGTACACCTCTCTGCCTGAGGATACAGAAGGGCCGGAACAGAACCATACTGACTACAGGGAGCAGACAGAGCACTGATGCATCACAGGGGAACCACAGTACACCTCTCTGCCTGAGGATACAGAAGGGCCGGAACAGAACCATACTGACTACAGGGAGCAGACAGAGCACTGATGCATCACAGGGGAACCACAGTACACCTCTCTGCCTGAGGATAGAAATACAGAAGGGCCGGAACAGAACCATACTGACTACAGGGAGCAGACAGAGCACTGATGCACCAGAGGGGAACCACAGTACACCTCTCTGCCTGAGGATACAGAAGGGCTGGAACAGAACCATACTGACTAGAGAGAGCAGACAGAGCACTGCTGCATCACAGGGGAACCACAGTATACCTCTCTGCCTGAGGATAGAAATACAGAAGGGCCGGAACAGAACCATACTGACTACAGGGAGCAAACAGAGCACTGATGCATCACAGGGGAACCACAGTACACCTCTCTGCCTGAGGATACAGAAGGGCCGGAACAGAACCATACTGACTACAGGGAGCAGACAGAGCACTGATGCATCACAGGGGAACCACAGTACACCTCTCTGCCTGAGGATACAGAAGGGCCAGAACAGAACCATACTGACTACAGGGAGCAGACAGAGCACTGATGCATCACAGGGGAACCACAGTACACCTCTCTGCCTGAGGATAGAAATACAGAAGGGCCGGAACAGAACCATACTGACTACAGGGAGCAGACAGAGCACTGATGCATCACAGGGGAACCACAGTACACCTCTCTGCCTGAGGATAGAAATACAGAAGGGCCGGAACAGAACCATACTGACTAGAGAGAGCAGACAGAGCACTGCTGTATCACAGGGGAACCACAGTACACCTCTCTGCCTGAGGATACAGAAGGGCCGGAACAGAACCATACTGACTACAGGGAGCAGACAGAGCACTGCTGCATCACAGGGGAACCACAGTACACCTCTCTGCCTGAGGATACAGAAGGGCCGGAACAGAACCATACTGACTACAGGGAGCAGACAGAGCACTGATGCACCACAGGGGAACCACAGTACACCTCTCTGCCTGAGGATAGAAATACAGAAGGGCCGGAACAGAACCATACTGACTAGAGAGAGCAGACAGAGCACAGCTGCATCACAGGGGAACCACAGTACACCTCTCTGCCGGAGGATACAGAAGGGCCGGAACAGAACCATACTGACTAGAGAGAGCAGACAGAGCACTGCTGTATCACAGGGGAACCACAGTACACCTCTCTGCCTGAGGATACAGAAGGGCCGGAACAGAACCATACTGACTAGAGAGAGCAGACAGAGCACTGATGCACCACAGGGGAACCACAGTACACCTCTCTGCCTGAGGATACAGAAGGGCCGGAACAGAACCATACTGACTAGAGAGAGCAGACAGAGCACTGCTGCATCACAGGGGAACCACAGTACACCTCTCTGCCGGAGGATACAGAAGGGCCGGAACAGAACCATACTGACTAGAGAGAGCAGACAGAGCACTGCTGTATCACAGGGGAACCACAGTACACCTCTCTGCCTGAGGATACAGAAGGGCCGGAACAGAACCATACTGACTACAGGGAGCAGACAGAGCACTGATGCATCACAGGGGAACCACAGTACACCTCTCTGCCTGAGGATACAGAAGGGCCAGAACAGAACCATACTGACTACAGGGAGCAGACAGAGCACTGATGCATCACAGGGGAACCACAGTACACCTCTCTGCCTGAGGATAGAAATACAGAAGGGCCGGAACAGAACCATACTGACTACAGGGAGCAGACAGAGCACTGATGCATCACAGGGGAACCACAGTACACCTCTCTGCCTGAGGATAGAAATACAGAAGGGCCGGAACAGAACCATACTGACTAGAGAGAGCAGACAGAGCACTGATGCACCACAGGGGAACCACAGTACACCTCTCTGCCTGAGGATACAGAAGGGCCGGAACAGAACCATACTGACTACAGGGAGCAGACAGAGCACTGCTGCATCACAGGGGAACCACAGTACACCTCTCTGCCTGAGGATAGAAATACAGAAGGGCCGGAACAGAACCATACTGACTAGAGAGAGCAGACAGAGCACTGCTGCATCACAGGGGAACCACAGTACACCTCTCTGCCTGAGGATAGAAATACAGAAGGGCCGGAACAGAACCATACTGACTACAGGGAGCAGACAGAGCACTGCTGCATCACAGGGGAACCACAGTACACCTCTCTGCCTGAGGATACAGAAGGGCCGGAACAGAACCATACTGACTACAGGGCGCAGACAGAGCACTGATGCATCACAGGGGAACCACAGTACACCTCTCTGTCTGAGGATAGAAATACAGAAGGGCCGGAACAGAACCATACTGACTACAGGGAGTAGACAGAGCACTGATGTATCACAGGGGAACCACAGTACACCTCTCTCCCTGAGGATAGAAATACAGAAGGGCCGGAACAGAACCATACTGACTACAGGGAGCAGACAGAGCACTGCTGCATCACAGGGGAACCACAGTACACCTCTCTGCCTGAGGATAGAAATACAGAAGGGCTGGAACAGAACCATACTGACTACAGGGAGCAGACAGAGCACTGATGCACCACAGGGGAACCACAGTACACCTCTCTGCCTGAGGATACAGAAGGGCCGGAACAGAACCATACTGACTAGAGAGAGCAGACAGAGCACTGCTGCATCACAGGGGAACCACAGTACACCTCTCTGCCTGAGGATAGAAATACAGAAGGGCCGGAACAGAACCATACTGACTAGAGAGAGCAGACAGAGCACTGATGCACCACAGGGGAACCACAGTATACCTCTCTGCTTGAGGATACAGAAGGGCCGGAACAGAACCATACTGACTAGAGAGAGCAGACAGAGCACTGCTGCATCACAGGGGAACCACAGTACACCTCTCTGCCTGAGGATAGAAATACAGAAGGGCCAGAACAGAACCATACTGACTAGAGAGAGCAGACAGAGCACTGATGCACCACAGGGGAACCACAGTACACCTCTCTGCCTGAGGATACAGAAGGGCCGGAACAGAACCATACTGACTACAGAGAGCAGACAGAGCACTGCTGCATCACAGGGGAACCACAGTACACCTCTCTGCCTGAGGATAGAAATACAGAAGGGCCGGAACAGAACCATACTGACTAGAGAGAGCAGACAAAGCACTGCTGCATCACAGGGGAACCACAGTACACCTCTCTGCCTGAGGATAGAAATACAGAAGGGCCGGAACAGAACCATACTGACTAGAGAGAGCAGACAGAGCACTGATGCACCACAGGGGAACCACAGTACACCTCTCTGCCTGAGGATACAGAAGGGCCGGAACAGAACCATACTGACTACAGGGAGCAGACAGAGCACTGATGCATCACAGGGGAACCACAGTACACCTCTCTGCCTGAGGATACAGAAGGGCCGGAACAGAACCATACTGACTACAGGGCGCAGACAGAGCACTGATGCATCACAGGGGAACCACAGTACACCTCTCTGCCTGAGGATAGAAATACAGAAGGGCCGGAACAGAACCATACTGACTACAGGGAGCAGACAGAGCACTGATGTATCACAGGGGAACCACAGTACACCTCTCTGCCTGAGGATAGAAATACAGAAGGGCCGGAACAGAACCATACTGACTACAGGGAGCAGACAGAGCACTGCTGCATCACATGGGGAACCACAGTACACCTCTCTGCCTGAGGATAGAAATACAGAAGGGCCGGAACAGAACCATACTGACTACAGGGAGCAGACAGAGCACTGATGCACCACAGGGGAACCACAGTACACCTCTCTGCCTGAGGATACAGAAGGGCCGGAACAGAACCATACTGACTAGAGGGAGCAGACAGAGCACTGCTGCATCACAGGGGAACCACAGTACACCTCTCTGCCTGAGGATAGAAATACAGAAGGGCCGGAACAGAACCATACTGACTAGAGAGAGCAGACAGAGCACTGATGCACCACAGGGGAACCACAGTACACCTCTCTGCCTGAGGATACAGAAGGGCCGGAACAGAACCATACTGACTACAGAGAGCAGACAGAGCACTGCTGCATCACAGGGGAACCACAGTACACCTCTCTGCCTGAGGATAGAAATACAGAAGGGCCGGAACAGAACCATACTGACTAGAGAGAGCAGACAAAGCACTGCTGCATCACAGGGGAACCACAGTACACCTCTCTGCCTGAGGATAGAAATACAGAAGGGCCGGAACAGAACCATACTGACTAGAGAGAGCAGACAGAGCACTGATGCACCACAGGGGAACCACAGTACACCTCTCTGCCTGAGGATACAGAAGGGCCGGAACAGAACCATACTGACTACAGGGAGCAGACAGAGCACTGATGCATCACAGGGGAACCACAGTACACCTCTCTGCCTGAGGATACAGAAGGGCCGGAACAGAACCATACTGACTACAGGGCGCAGACAGAGCACTGATGCATCACAGGGGAACCACAGTACACCTCTCTGCCTGAGGATAGAAATACAGAAGGGCCGGAACAGAACCATACTGACTACAGGGAGCAGACAGAGCACTGATGTATCACAGGGGAACCACAGTACACCTCTCTGCCTGAGGATAGAAATACAGAAGGGCCGGAACAGAACCATACTGACTACAGGGAGCAGACAGAGCACTGCTGCATCACATGGGGAACCACAGTACACCTCTCTGCCTGAGGATAGAAATACAGAAGGGCCGGAACAGAACCATACTGACTACAGGGAGCAGACAGAGCACTGATGCACCACAGGGGAACCACAGTACACCTCTCTGCCTGAGGATACAGAAGGGCCGGAACAGAACCATACTGACTAGAGAGAGCAGACAAAGCACTGCTGCATCACAGGGGAACCACAGTACACCTCTCTGCCTGAGGATAGAAATACAGAAGGGCCGGAACAGAACCATACTGACTAGAGAGAGCAGACAGAGCACTGCTGCACCACAGGGGAACCACAGTACACCTCTCTGCCTGAGGATACAGAAGGGCCGGAACAGAACCATACTGACTAGAGAGAGCAGACAGAGCACTGCTGCATCACAGGGGAACCACAGTACACCTCTCTGCCTGAGGATAGAAATACAGAAGGGCCGGAACAGAACCATACTGACTAGAGAGAGCAGACAGAGCACTGATGCACCACAGGGGAACCACAGTATACCTCTCTGCCTGAGGATACAGAAGGGCCGGAACAGAACCATACTGACTAGAGAGAGCAGACAGAGCACTGCTGCATCACAGGGGAACCACAGTACACCTCTCTGCCTGAGGATAGAAATACAGAAGGGCCGGAACAGAACCATACTGACTAGAGAGAGCAGACAGAGCACTGATGCACCACAGGGGAACCACAGTATACCTCTCTGCCTGAGGATACAGAAGGGCCGGAACAGAACCATACTGACTAGAGAGAGCAGACAGAGCACTGCTGCATCACAGGGGAACCACAGTATACCTCTCTGCCTGAGGATAGAAATACAGAAGGGCCGGAACAGAACTATACTGACTAGAGAGAGCAGACAGAGCACTGATGCATCACAGGGGAACCACAGTACACCTCTCTGCCTGAGGATACAGAAGGGCCGGAACAGAACCATACTGACTACAGGGAGCAGACAGAGCACTGATGCATCACAGGGGAACCACAGTACACCTCTCTGCCTGAGGATAGAAATACAGAAGGGCCGGAACAGAACCATACTGACTAGAGAGAGCAGACAGAGCACTGCTGCATCACAGGGGAACCACAGTACACCTCTCTGCCTGAGGATAGAAATACAGAAGGGCCGGAACAGAACCATACTGACTAGAGAGAGCAGACAGAGCACTGCTGTATCACAGGGGAACCACAGTACACCTCTCTGCCTGAGGATACAGAAGGGCCGGAACAGAACCATACTGACTACAGGGAGCAGACAGAGCACTGATGCATCACAGGGGAACCACAGTACACCTCTATGCCTGAGGATACAGAAGGGCCGGAACAGAACCATACTGACTACAGGGAGCAGACAGAGCACTGCTGTATCACATGGGAACCACAGTACACCTCTCTGCCTGAGGATAGAAATACAGAAGGGCCGGAACAGAACCATACTGACTACAGGGAGCAGACAGAGCAGTGCTGCATCACAGGGGAACCACAGTACACCTCTCTGCCTGAGGATAGAAATACAGAAAGGCCGGAACAGAACCATACTGACTAGAGAGAGCAGACAGAGCACTGCTGCATCACAGGGGAACCACAGTACACCTCTCTGCCTGAGGATACAGAAGGGCCGGAACAGAACCATACTGACTACAGGGAGCAGACAGAGCACTGATGCATCACAGGGGAACCACAGTACACCTCTCTGCCTGAGGATACAGAAGGGCCGGAACAGAACCATACTGACTACAGGGAGCAGACAGAGCACTGATGCATCACAGGGGAACCACAGTACACCTCTCTGCCTGAGGATAGAAATACAGAAGGGCCGGAACAGAACCATACTGACTACAGGGAGCAGACAGAGCACTGATGCACCAGAGGGGAACCACAGTACACCTCTCTGCCTGAGGATACAGAAGGGCTGGAACAGAACCATACTGACTAGAGAGAGCAGACAGAGCACTGCTGCATCACAGGGGAACCACAGTATACCTCTCTGCCTGAGGATAGAAATACAGAAGGGCCGGAACAGAACCATACTGACTAGAGAGAGCAGACAGAGCAGTGCTGCATCACAGGGGAACCACAGTACACCTCTCTGCCTGAGGATACAGAAGGGCCGGAACAGAACCATACTGACTACAGGGAGCAGACAGAGCACTGATGCATCACAGGGGAACCACAGTACACCTCTCTGCCTGAGGATACAGAAGGGCCGGAACAGAACCATACTGACTACAGGGAGCAAACAGAGCACTGATGCATCACAGGGGAACCACAGTACACCTCTCTGCCTGAGGATACAGAAGGGCCGGAACAGAACCATACTGACTACAGGGAGCAGACAGAGCACTGATGCATCACAGGGGAACCACAGTACACCTCTCTGCCTGAGGATACAGAAGGGCCGGAACAGAACCATACTGACTACAGGGAGCAAACAGAGCACTGATGCATCACAGGGGAACCACAGTACACCTCTCTGCCTGAGGATACAGAAGGGCCGGAACAGAACCATACTGACTACAGGGAGCAGACAGAGCACTGATGCATCACAGGGGAACCACAGTACACCTCTCTGCCTGAGGATACAGAAGGGCCAGAACAGAACCATACTGACTACAGGGAGCAGACAGAGCACTGATGCATCACAGGGGAACCACAGTACACCTCTCTGCCTGAGGATAGAAATACAGAAGGGCCGGAACAGAACCATACTGACTACAGGGAGCAGACAGAGCACTGATGCATCACAGGGGAACCACAGTACACCTCTCTGCCTGAGGATAGAAATACAGAAGGGCCGGAACAGAACCATACTGACTAGAGAGAGCAGACAGAGCACTGCTGTATCACAGGGGAACCACAGTACACCTCTCTGCCTGAGGATACAGAAGGGCCGGAACAGAACCATACTGACTACAGGGAGCAGACAGAGCACTGCTGCATCACAGGGGAACCACAGTACACCTCTCTGCCTGAGGATACAGAAGGGCCGGAACAGAACCATACTGACTACAGGGAGCAGACAGAGCACTGATGCACCACAGGGGAACCACAGTACACCTCTCTGCCTGAGGATAGAAATACAGAAGGGCCGGAACAGAACCATACTGACTAGAGAGAGCAGACAGAGCACAGCTGCATCACAGGGGAACCACAGTACACCTCTCTGCCGGAGGATACAGAAGGGCCGGAACAGAACCATACTGACTAGAGAGAGCAGACAGAGCACTGCTGTATCACAGGGGAACCACAGTACACCTCTCTGCCTGAGGATACAGAAGGGCCGGAACAGAACCATACTGACTAGAGAGAGCAGACAGAGCACTGATGCACCACAGGGGAACCACAGTACACCTCTCTGCCTGAGGATACAGAAGGGCCGGAACAGAACCATACTGACTAGAGAGAGCAGACAGAGCACTGCTGCATCACAGGGGAACCACAGTACACCTCTCTGCCGGAGGATACAGAAGGGCCGGAACAGAACCATACTGACTAGAGAGAGCAGACAGAGCACTGCTGTATCACAGGGGAACCACAGTACACCTCTCTGCCTGAGGATACAGAAGGGCCGGAACAGAACCATACTGACTACAGGGAGCAGACAGAGCACTGATGCATCACAGGGGAACCACAGTACACCTCTCTGCCTGAGGATACAGAAGGGCCAGAACAGAACCATACTGACTACAGGGAGCAGACAGAGCACTGATGCATCACAGGGGAACCACAGTACACCTCTCTGCCTGAGGATAGAAATACAGAAGGGCAGGAACAGAACCATACTGACTACAGGGAGCAGACAGAGCACTGATGCATCACAGGGGAACCACAGTACACCTCTCTGCCTGAGGATAGAAATACAGAAGGGCCGGAACAGAACCATACTGACTACAGGGAGCAGACAGAGCACTGCTGCATCACAGGGGAACCACAGTACACCTCTCTGCCTGAGGATAGAAATACAGAAGGGCCGGAACAGAACCATACTGACTAGAGAGAGCAGACAGAGCACTGCTGTATCACAGGGGAACCACAGTACACCTCTCTGCCTGAGGATACAGAAGGGCCGGAACAGAACCATACTGACTACAGGGAGCAGACAGAGCACTGCTGCATCACAGGGGAACCACAGTACACCTCTCTGCCTGAGGATACAGAAGGGCCGGAACAGAACCATACTGACTACAGGGAGCAGACAGAGCACTGATGCACCACAGGGGAACCACAGTACACCTCTCTGCCTGAGGATAGAAATACAGAAGGGCCGGAACAGAACCATACTGACTAGAGAGAGCAGACAGAGCACTGCTGTATCACAGGGGAACCACAGTACACCTCTCTGCCTGAGGATAGAAATACAGAAGGGCCGGAACAGAACCATACTGACTAGAGAGAGCAGACAGAGCACTGCTGCATCACAGGGGAACCACAGTACACCTCTCTGCCGGAGGATACAGAAGGGCCGGAACAGAACCATACTGACTAGAGAGAGCAGACAGAGCACTGCTGTATCACAGGGGAACCACAGTACACCTCTCTGCCTGAGGATACAGAAGGGCCGGAACAGAACCATACTGACTAGAGAGAGCAGACAGAGCACTGCTGCATCACAGGGGAACCACAGTACACCTCTCTGCCTGAGGATAGAAATACAGAAGGGCCGGAAAGATGAAACTGTACATTAAGGTTCGGATAGAGAGGAATGAGAAAACATTGATACTGAGGAACACATTCCCCTACAGCTAGCAGCAGTGCGTGGCCCTAATGCGTACTTGTCGTATCCTCCGACCCTACGGAAGTGACATCATGATGTCATGGGACAGGAGGCCGGGGTGCGCGCCAGGAAGCTCTCCACGCTACAGGAACCATGTAAGCCAAATACATTACCAACCAGTGACTCTGGCTCGCGTCCTGGATGATGCGTCACCTACACTTATTTACAACACTGGCGAGCAGGGCACTCTCAGAAGGACAGTCTGACGTAACATTTGTATGTGTGACAACAGCTATGCATACCTGAAACAGACAAGCTGCAATGTCAGTGTGGATGGCATTGAGGGACAATTACAGACACAGGCATCTACCAGCTATGCCGAAATCTGGACCCTAGCTTAGAAATACCTAGGGGGGAATGTAATAGGGTGTGAGAATCAGTGAGAGATTTTGTGAGAGTTCTCCTGTTTTTTTTAAAGTGGCGATCATTTATATGGCAAAATCAACCTGGTTTTGTCATATAAATGACTGCCACTTTAAAAGAAAAGGGTCCAGATTTCGGCACAGCTGGTTAATTGCTGGTTATATTCATGTACTATACTGAAAACAGTTTTCATCTTTGTATTACATTATCCATGAAGTTATTTATTGACTGAAAGTTACAATCATCTGATGAACGTTGTCGGAAGGTAGAACCGTTTTATGGTAACCTGTGCCTATTCTACTTCTCCAGGCATAGTCTGTGTTACCTATTAACCACTTAACTGACGATTTATTTAGCCGAAAACCGATCCGTCGTTTTTTTATTAATGAGTGAATTAGGTGAAGAACATGAATTTGACCCTATCCCAAATGATTTTAGTTAAAAATAAGGAAAACGTTTTTAAAAAAAAATATTTTTTATTTTTATTTCAAACATCGATCGGGAACATCGCAACCTTCGGAACATAGCGACCATCGGAACATCACGGCTTTAATTTTGAAAGCCGGGACTGCCTGTAGGTATACAGTTTGGGGGTGGCTTGGGAGGATTGATTTACACTCCCCAGCGGCTGCCATTGTCTGCAGCCGCTGGAGGGGGGATCTCCTGCCGCGCTGACCGATTAGCAGTGACGGCAGCACGGCACTCAGTAGGGGAGAGTGCGGGGAGGCAGAGGGACCTTTCGGTCCCTCTGACAGCAGCAGTGGAGGAAAGTTTCCCTTCCCTGCCGCTGCTATCACTCTCTATCTGACTGGTCACATCCTATGCTCCCAGGTCGGATAAAGCACTTGCAGGAATGGTCGCTTCTGATGCCACCATGCCAGGCAAGTGATTAAAGGACGATAAGCAAAATGTAAGCCTGTGAGGTGTAAATCCGCCGTACCCCTCTGCCATTATATTTCAGCACAGAACATCTGTGAATAAGCTACACACCAACAGCTGGAACGTTTCTTACAAAGGTTCCGGTCCCCTGGAATGTGTTATTCCTTCCCGATCTTGGCGGTCATTGGGACAAAGCATCAGGTGGCTGGGCGGAGAGGGACAACACACGTGACATGTGGAATTCGGTTATTAGACTTGGGATCCATGGCCCTTTAGGGGTACTATACTTGGTTGCCCAGCAAGCTTCTCACCGTAAGGAAGGAAATGATATAAAGGCGGCGGCCACATCCTCTTTGCTGCTTGGTATTGTGCTATTTGTTATGGATTGTCACTATTAAGATCATTTTTGGGACAGAGCGGCACATAGGTTCCCTGTATGAAGCCATGTAACAGAACGCTGCATCCTGAACCCAATATGAAAAACCCCGGCCAGGTATGGCCCATAAATGCCTACTCTCCCGGAAGCTGCTGGAGGCTCCTGATTTTTTAGGAAGCACCCCGCACCCCTAGAACAGCAGGCAGATCTCCCGCATCCTCGTGAAGCGGGCAGGATGGAGAGATACTCTCATTTCAGCCCCGCCCCCTTCTCGCGGAACGTGGCAGTTTCCCGGCTTGGTGATGTCACAGCCTATGAGTCTGACGTGTACTGTCATACCGTGGTTTTTACATGAGCAGGGTTGATGTTTATCCACAGAGAAGGTACATTTCCAGGATAACACAGACAGAAGCTTTTCTGAGCATTCTCCCAGAGATCAGCGGGAACTACCGCTTTACTGATACTTCAATACACAAACATACAACAGGGATTTATCATAGAACTGATTGTTGTCTTTGCCAGTATACATGTATTTGCTGAGATAACGCGGAGAGGCAGAGGGGACTTACAACGAGCGCTGCTTCTTTATTTTCCAGCGTACATTCTACAAAGTCAGCGTTAAGTCTGTAGATGTCAGTGGTGAACTCTATAAGTGAAATGAGTCTTGTCAGCCTGATACGCACCTGCCACCTGTGCGTGACATAATATAATGTGAAATGATATTGAGCAACATGCGTTCGCCACTAAATTGTTAGCGGATTTTCCGTCTGACAGCGGCACGTTTATCGCACTAATCCCAAGGTCTTTTCACCTTGCTTGACATAAATTGAGGTTGGCTTTTGCATGGAAAAAAACTCCTCTTTCCTGGTTTCCTGTACCTGGAAATGCTTTTTACAATTTAGGCTCAAGTGCTAGACACTTATTTTGAGTGACAAACAGAAAAAAGGGTCTATTAAATGTGAAGGGAAATGTGGCACATTGCATAGAGCAGCGTACGTCTGTTCCTGGCCGGGTGTCACAGAATTTCTCAGGTGCATAAGAATTTTATATCTTGATATATGAATGCAATAAAACAAAACACACACGCGCCGTCTGATTGCCACATCAGAGAGGTTTTATACAAAACGGATTTGGGAAAGACATTTTTTTTTTTACCAGTTTGATTTTTATATGAAGATACTGTAGCTAAACTGAAACAGGATGGAAACAATTGTCTTTAGGTGTTTCTAAGGTCCTCTCCAAGGGGCCAAGGCAGGATTGAACATGCGCCCAAAGTATGTAATGTGAAATTGCGCCGCGCATACTCAGACAAAAGGCGTGGGCAAATGCAGCTTTGCAGGGTCGTAGCAACTTGGATGCATTTACCCCCAGCTGTGGGACATGAATACCTGCACTGTGTGGGCGTGGTTATGTAAATGTAAGTTTGGAGGGTATTGCAGACACGGACATCTTCCAGCTATGCAGAATTATGCATACAAGCCATGCATAGCTGCACTCAGTGTGGGAGTGTTCATGCAAACAGGCCATGATAGCTGCACTCAGTGTGGGAGTGGCCGTGCATAGCTGCACTCAGTGTGGGAGAGTTCATACAAATAGGCCATGCATAGCTACACTCAGTGTGGGAGTGTTCATACAAACAGGCCATGCATAGCTGCACTCAGTGTGGGAGTGTTCATACAAACAGGCCATGCATAGCTGCACTCAGTGTGGGAGTGGCCGTGCATAGCTGCACTCAGTGTGGGAGTGCTCCTGCAAACAGGCCATGCATAGCTGCACTCAGTGTAGGAGTGTTCATACAAACAGGCCATGCATAGCTGCACTCAGTGTGGGAGTGTTCATACAAACAAGCCATGCATAGCTGCACTCAGTGTGGGTGTTCATACAAACAGGCCATGCATAGCTGCACTCAGTGTGGGAGTGTTCATACAAACAGGCCATGCATAGCTGCACTCAGTGTGGGAGTGTTCATACAAACAGGCCATGCATAGCTGCACTCAGTGTGGGAGTGTTCATACAAACAGGCCATGCATAGCTGCACTCAGTGTGGGAGTGGCCGTGCATAGCTGCACTCAGTGTGGGAGTGCTCCTGCACACAGGCCATGCATAGCTGCACTCAGTGTAGGAGTGTTCATACAAACATGCCATGCATAGCTGCACTCAGTGTGGGAGTGTTCATACAAACAGGCCATGCATAGCTGCACTCAGTGTGGGAGTGTTCATACAAACAGGCCATGCATAGCTGCACTCAGTGTGGGAGTGGCCATGCATAGCTGCACTCAGTGTGGGAGTGCTCCTGCAAACAGGCCATGCATAGCTGCACTCAGTGTGGGAGTGCACATGCAAACAGGCCGTGCATAGCTGCACTCAGTGTGGGAGTGTTCATACAAACAGGCCATGCATAGCTGCACTCAGTGTGGGAGTGCACATGCAAACAGGCCGTGCATAGCTGCACTCAGTGTGGGAGTGCTCCTGCAAACAGGCCGAGCATAGCTGCACTCAGTGTGGGAGTGTTCATGCAAACAGGCCATGCATAGCTGCAATCAGTGTGGGAGTGCTCATGCAAACAGGACATGCATAGCTGCACTCAGTGTGGGAGTGTTCATGAAAACAGGCCATGCATAGCTGTATTCAGTGTGCGAGTGTTCATACATACAGGCCACGCATAGCTGCACGCAGTGTGGGAGTGTTCATGAAAATAGGCCATGCATAGCTGCACTCAGTGTGGGAGTGTTCATACAAACAGGCCATGCATAGCTGCACTCAGTGTGGGAGTGCTCATACAAACAGTCCATGCAAAGCTGCACTCAGTGTGGGAGTGCTCATACAAACAGGCCATGCATAGCTGCACTCAGTGTGGGAGTGCTCATACAAACAGGCCACGCATAGCTGCACTCAGTGTGGGAGTGTTCATGAAAATAGGCCATGCATAGCTGCATTCAGTGTGGGAGTGTTCATGCAAACAGGCCACACATAGCTGCACTCAGTGAGGGAGTACTAATGCAAACAGGCCATGCATAGCTGCACTCAGTGTGGGTGTGTTCAACCAAACAGGCCATGCATAGCTGCACTCACTGTGGGAGTGCTCATGCAAACTGGCCGTGCATAGCTGCACTCAGTGTGGGAGTGCCCATGCAAACAGGCCGTGCATAGTTGCACTCAGTGTGGGAGTGTTCATGCAAACAGGCCATGCATAGCTGCACTCAGTGTGGGTGTGCTTATGCAAACAGGCCGTATGCACTCAGTGTGGGAGTGTTCATGCAAACAGTCCGTGCATAGCTGTACTCAGTGTGGGAGTGTACATGCAAACAGTCCATGCATAGCTGCACTCAGTGTGGGAGTGTTCATGCAAACAGGCCATGCATAGCTTCACTCAGTGTGGGAGTGTTCATGCAAACAGGCTGTGCATAGCTGCACTCAGTGTGGGAGAGTTCATGCAAACAGGCCATGCATAGATGCACTCAGTGTGGGAGTGTTCATGCAAACAGGCCATGCATAGCTGCACTCAGTGTGGGAGTGTTCATGCAAACAGGCCATGCAAAACTGCACTCAGTGTGGGAGTGTTCATGCAAACAGGCCGTGCATAATTGCACTCAGTGTGGGAGAGTTCATGCAAACAGGCCATGCATAGCTGCACTCAGTGTGGGAGTGTTCATGCAAACAGGCCATGCATAGCTGCATTCAGTAGTGCCCTAGTTTATTTTATGAACCATAGTTGTGCCCTATTTCACATTATGTCATATTTAGCGCTGCCAGTACACAGTACCCCCAATTCACGTTATTACATACATTGTCCCCAGTTCATACTATGCCACATTAGTGCCCGCACCTCATATTGTTCCACATTACAGTGCCCCAATTCATATTATATAACATTATAATGCCCTCAAGTTAATTTTATGCCACATTACAATGAGCAGGTCCAGAGGCTGCCGCATACCTAGATATAGTGTAGACCACAAGGAAAAACTTTCACCCAAATCTATAAAACACATGTAACTGTGACAGGGAAGGTGGCCCCTCTCAGCTCTGGCCCCATAGCAGCTGCACTCCCTGCACCTATGGTAGCTACACCCTGTATATTACACATGTAACTGTGACAGGGAAGGTGGCCCCTCTCAGCTCTGGCCCCATAGCAGCTGCACTCCCTGCACCTATGGTAGCTACACCCTGTATATTACACATGTAACTGTGACAGGGAAGGTGGCCCCTCTCAGCTCTGGCCCCATAGCAGCTGCACTCCCTGCACCTATGGTAGCTACACCCTGTATATAACACATGTAACTGTGACAGGGAAGGTGGTCCCCTCTCAGCTCTGGCCCCATAGCAGCTGCACTCCCTGCACCTATGGTAGCTACACCCTGTATATTACACATGTAACTGTGACAGGGAAGGTGGCCCCTCTCAGGTCTGGCCCCATAGCAGCTGCACTCCCTGCACCTATGGTAGCTACACCCTGTATATAACACATGTAACTGTGACAGGGAAGGTGGCCCCTCTCAGCTCTGGCCCCATAGCAGCTGCACTCCCTGCAACTATGGTAGCTACACACTGTATATAACACATGTAACTGTGACAGGGAAGGTGGCCCCTCTCAGCTCTGGGCCTCATAGCAGCTGCACTGCCTGCACCTATGGTAGCTACACCCTGTATATTACACATGTAACTGTGACAGGGAAGGTGGCCCCTCTCAGCTCTGGCCCCATAGCAGCTGTACTCCCTGCACCTATGGTAGCTACACCCTGTATATAACACATGTAACTGTGACAGGAAAGGTGGCCCCTCTCAGCTCTGGGCCCCATAGCAGCTGCACTCCCTGCATCTATGGTAGCTACACCCTGTATATAACACATGTAACTGTGACAGGGAAGGTGGCCCCTCTCAGCTCTGGCCCCATAGCAGCTGTACTCCCTGCACCTATGGTAGCTACACCCTGTATATAACACATGTAACTGTGACAGGGAAGGTGGCTCCTCTCAGCTCTGGGCCCCATAGCAGCTGCACTCCCTGCACCTATGGTAGCTACACCCTATATATAACACATGTAACTGTGACAGGGAAGGTGGATCCTCTCAGCTCTGGCCCCATAGCAGCTGCACTCCCTGCACCTATGGTAGCTACACCCTGTATATAACACATGTAGCTGTGGCAGGGAAGGTGGACCCTCTCAGCTCTGGCCCCATAGCAGCTGCACTCCCTGCACCTATGGTAGCTACACCCCTGTATATAACACATGTAACTGTGACAGGGAAGGTGGCCCCTCTCAGCTCTGGGCCCCATAGCAGCTGCACTCCCTGCACCTATGGTAGCTACACCCTGTATATAACACATGTAACTGTGACAGGGAAGGTTGCCCCTCTCAGCTCTGGCCCCATAGCAGCTGCACTCCCTGCACCTATGGTAGCTACACCCTGTATATAACACATGTAACTGTGACAGGAAAGGTGGCCCCTCTCAGCTCTGGGCCCCATAGCAGCTGCACTCCCTGCACCTATGGTAGCTACACCCTGTATATAATACATGTAACTGTGACAGGGAAGTTGGCTCCTCTCAGCTCTGGCCCCATAGCAGCTGCACTCCCTGCACCTATGGTAGCTACACCCCTGTATATAACACATATAACTGACAGGGAAGGTGGCCCCTCTCAGCTCTGGGCCCCATAGCAGCTGCACTCCCTGCACCTATGGTAGCTACTCCCTGTATATAACACATGTAACTGTGACAGGGAAGGTGGCCCCTCTCAGCTCTAGCCCCATAGCAGCTGCACTCCCTGCACCTATGGTAGCTACACCCTGTATATAACACATGTAACTGTGACAGGGAAGGTGGCCCCTCTCAGTTCTGTGCCCCATAGCAGATGCACTCCCTGCACCTATGGTAGCTATGCCCTTGTATATAACACATGTTCACAGGATTAATGGTGTCCTAAGTTCTGAGAAACACAGGGAGGTACTTATCCATCATAAAAAAACATCATGTAGGCGTCTGATTGGCTGCAAATCTATTCTGCAGTAGGACAAGGACCACAGACATACAGCCAAAGTCATTAAGAACTATCTTCAGGAGACCTTAAAGAAATCACCTTAATGTTCCGCAAATTTATTTGGAATAATAGACATGCTCGAATTGGTATGTTCAAACTTTGCCAAAAGAAACTTAATGGTGGAATTGGATTGCCAGATGTCTTATTGTATAGCCATGCCGCACATATTCGTTATCTTAAATTTCTGTGACCGTCGGTTCCGTACGAAAGCCCTCACCGCTTTCGCGTCCCATCCCCAGTACACAGAATGGATGTTTAGATCACACGGGAACTGGCCACAAGGGGATTCCCGCTTACCGTCAGTAATCGCCTGTTACTAACTCCACCCACTGTGCAGTGGGCGGGTTTATGCCGCCGCCACCAAATTCCTAATCTGCCGTGGCGTTTGGAACCACGGTTCTGCTCTGTATGCGTCGACACGCCGCCTTACCACACCTGTGTGGTGTTGACAAATCCCCAAACGTTGCTTGCCCAAGCACAGCATGGTAGCAGGCCAAAGGCGGAGCTTGGAGACGCTGGTTACACCCTGGACAGTCGGAAAACGGAGCTAGGTTTCGCCTAGCCCTGCAGGTCACAAGATGAAGCGGTCCTCTTGAGGCAAATTATATTTATTTGCAATAGTTCTAAAGAGAAGTCTTCCCTATTGCTAGGGGCAACAGCATACAGCAAGATCTTCACAACAGAATGTAGTTGGTATAATACACTCAGGAGGCTCCCACTCACGACTGCAGGACTTTCATCAGGCTGCACCCACTCTGTGGAATGCCCTACCACGCACAATAAGACTCTCCTCCAGTCTCCAAACTTTCAAGCGTTCCCTGAAAACTCAACTCTTCAGGCAAGATTATCATATTCCGGAACCGCCCACGTAAGTTTCATAAGCCTTCTTATCAAATTGCATCCACTCTGTACAGTCCATACACATATCCTCACGTCTTCTCATTCTTCACTTTCCCTTCCTCTCAAACCCGGTTCATCATTGCTGTGTGACCATATCATAGAGCCCTCCAAGAACCTTTGCAATCCTTGTATATACATGCCTATTTCCCTATAGATTGTAAGCTTGCGAGCAGGGCCTTCCTACCTCTATGACTGTTTGTTATTACCCAGTTTTGTTATATCATTGTTATTTCCAACTGTAAAGCGCAACGGAATTTGCTGTGCTATATAAGAAACTGGTAATAAAATAAATAAATGAGTTGACCAACAACCAAACTTATGCCAACTCTCTTTTGGAACAGAATTTTACGCCCAAAATCTTCCTTGTGGCATTCCTACATTTAGCAGACACTGATGTTCCTACGGAACTGTTGAACAATCCTCTTTTAATGACTACACGGAAAGTATGGTTGATACTCAGACACAATTATAAAGTTCATCAACCCCATAATATCCATCTCCCTTTTTTAAGAAATCCACAATTCCAAAATGGTGAGGCTACCCAACCGTTCACTAGATGGGCCTTGGAAGGGCTACTGTGCATTGACCAATTGATTAACCCTACTTCTCATAAACCTCTCTTGTATTCGGAAGCATCCAAAAAAAATGTAACAGTATTGTTCCCCACAGGATGGCGTTCTTACAAGCGCAACATTATGTGAGCACAGTTATAAAAAAGATCCCAATACATGAGTGGGATAATACCCCAGATAGTTTCTTATTAAAACCCCGGTTTTCTAAGGGGGCTATCTCTCCATATTACAAATTTCTCCACCACAACATTGATTATTCCTTGATAAAATCAGGAATGACTAAATGGTTGGAATATTTCCCCTCTCTAACAACTGATGACCACTTGAAAATGATATGTGTCTTGATCACCACCATTTCTAGCAGCAAAATATACAGAGATGTGTTATAACATATTCCATCGCACATACATTTCTCCTCGTACAGGATGTACTATTGGTCTATTAGTGGATTCCTCTTGCCCCAAGTGTGGACATCCCTCCGCTGACTTATATCATTGTCTTTGGACTTGTCCACTACTAAAGAGGTTCTGGTTACAAGTTTGGAAGTTTTCTGTAGATCACTTAATCAATTACGCCCCCTTTACCCCTGAATGGGCAGTTTTCGGTATACTCCCCATGGGTACTAGGGTCCCCAAAGAAGCTAAAAAGCTAATATAGGCAATTTCCTTGGCAGGCTGAAAATCCATCCAATTATGGATACAAAGCTCGATCCCGACCCTAGAGACGTTCAAGGAAAAAAAAATTTCATCTTCCACATGGATTGGCTGGAAGCCTCTCTCCAAAAAGAATCCCATACAGAAAGTTTCATTGACACTGTTCCAATTTCTACCAAAGAAGCGATCACACGATGCTTCCACAATAGTTTATGGTATGAAGCAAGAGTCTATCTGCGAGATCCCCCAGTGTTGGTATAGCCCACCATTTCGGAAAACTGTTGGCCGCGGCACTGGTTCTGTTTAGCTCATGTTTACTCAACGCCTATTTGGTTCTGATGTTTTTACCTGTATCTGTTGCCATTAAGTGGACTATTTTGTCAAGTTGTTACATACGATGTGAAAATTATTATCATTGGCCCTCATTCCGAGTTGATCGGTTCGCAAGGCGAATTTAGCAGAGTTACACACGCTAAGCCGCCGCCTACTGGAGTGAATCTTAGCTTCTTAAAATTGCGACCGATGTATGCGCAATATTGCGATTACTAACTACTTAGCAGTTTCAGAGTAGCTTCAGACTTACTCTGCCTGTGCGATCAGTTCAGTGCTTGTCGTTCCTGGTTGACGTCACAAACACACCCAGCGTTCGCCCAGGCACTCCCACCGTTTCTCCGGCCACTCCTGCGTTTTTTTCCGGAAACGGTAGCGTTTTCAGCCACACGCCCCTGAAACGCCGTGTTTCCGCCCAGTAACACCCATTTCCTGTCAATCACATTACGATCGCCGGAGCGAAGAAAAAGCCGTGAGTAAAAATACTTTCTTCATAGTAAAAGTTACTTGGCGCAGTCGCAGTGCGAACTTTGCGCATGCGTACTAAGCGGATTTTCACTGCGATGCGATGAAAAATACCGAGCGACCAACTCGGAATGAGGGCCATTGTACAGACTTATTCTCAATATGTTTTTGGATATCTTGTCAAATGTTATTTACTTTTCTGCTTCAATAAAAGAAATGTTGAAAAAAAACCTATCTTCAGCGTAAAGAAGAACAAGGAGTCCTGGAACTGATGATATAACATTGGGCATTTACACCCCCCCCGCCCCCCCCCCATCCCTCACGGAACCCTATCCTTTCTCCTCCATGGCAGCAAGTGGATTCCTAAACTGCCACATTCATCATTACTGTCTGTTGTATTGCAATTCACATACACTATACATGAAGGAAGCTCTGCAGTCTCCAGTACTTTCCCAAATTGGTAGGTACGAGGAAAGCAATCCGCCAATCTGCTCTCACTGTACAGCAGGGGCACAACATTTTCTTTTTGTTTTGCTATGAGGGCAGAATTGGGAGATACATTTGTAGGGGCTAAAATGAAACATATAGTAACTTGCTTGGACATATGAAATGAGAATTTACTACAGGATAATCATTATTTTTTGTTATGCCACACCTATCAATATTTTAGTGACCATCTCTTGCCCTGTGATTACCCCCTCATACACCTCTGAAGGGGCAGACACGTAGCAATGTGTGCTAAAATTCTAATCAATCTGACTAGATCGCTCAGCACACATCTCTCCGTGTGTATGCCCCATAGCGTATCACCGGTTCTAGATATCCCCCCCCCTAGCTCAGCACACATCTCTCCGTGTGTATGGCCCATAGCGTATCACCGGTTCTAGATATCCCCCCCCCTAGCTCAGCACACATCTCTCCGTGTGTATGCTCCATAGCGTATCACCGGTTCTAGATATCCCCCCCCCCAGCACAGCACACATCTCTCCGTGTGTATGGCCCATAGCGTATCACCGGTTCTAGATAGTCCCCCCCCCCTAGCTCAGCACACATCTCTCCGTGTGTATGCCCCATAGCGTATCACCGGTTCTAGATAGTCCCCCCCCTAGCTCAGCACACATCTCTCCGTGTGTATGCCCCATAGCGTATCGCCGGGTTTAGATTGTCACCCCCCTCGCTCAGCACACATCTCTCCGTGTGTATACCCCATAGCGTATCGCCGGTTCTAGATAGTCCCCCCCTAGCTCAGCACACATCTCTCCGTGTGTATGCTCCATAGCGTATCGCCGGGTCTAGATTGTCACCACCCTCGCTCAGCACACATCTTTCCCTGTGTATGCCCCATAGCGTATCGCCGGTTCTAGATTGTCACCCCCCTCGCTCAGCACACATCTCTCCGTGTGTATGCTCCATAGCGTATCACCGGTTCTAGATAGCCCCCCCCCCCCCCTAGCTCAGCACACATCTCTCCGTGTGTATGCCCCATAGCGTATCGCCGGGTCTAGATTGTCACCCCCCTCGCACAGCACACATCTCTCCCTGTGTATGCCCCATAGCGTATCGCCAGTTCTAGATTGTCACCCCCCTCGCTCAGCACACATCTCTCCGTGTGTATGCTCCATGGCGTATCGCCGGTTCTAGATAGTCCCCCCCCTTACTCAGCACACATCTCTCCGTGTGTATGCCCCATAGCGTATCGCCGGTTCTAGATAGTCCCCCCCCCCCCCAGCTCAGCACACATCTCTCCGTGTGTATGCTCCATAGCGTATCGCCGGGTCTGATTGTCACCCCCCCTCGCTCAGCACACATCTCTTCGTGTGTATGCTCCATAGCGTATCGCCGGTTCTAGATAGTCCCCCTCCTAGCTCAGCACACATCTCTCCGTGTGTATGCTCCATAGCGTATCGCCGGCTCTAGATAGTCCCCCCCCCTCGCTCAGCACACATCTCTCCGTGTGTATGCCCCATAGCGTATCGCTGGTTCTAGATAGTCCCCCCCCCTCACTCAGCACACATCTCTCCGTGTGTATGCCCCATAGCGTATCGCCGGCTCTAGATTGTCACCCCCCTCGCTCAGCACACATCTCTCCGTGTGTATGCCCCATAGCGTATCGCCGGTTCTAGATAGTCCCCCCCTCGCTCAGCACACATATCTCCGTGTGTATGCCCCATAGTGTATCGCCGGTTCTAGATTGTCACCCCCCTCGCGCAGCACACATCTCTCCGTGTGTATGCCCCATAGCGTATCGCCGGTTCTAGATTGTCACCCCCCCTCGCTCAGTACACATCTCTCCGTGTGTATGCCCCATAGCGTATCGCCAGTTCTAGATTGTCACCCCCCTCGCTCAGTACACATCTCTCCGTGTGTATGCTCCATAGCGTATCGCCGGGTCTAGATTGTCACCCCCCCTCGCTCAGCACACATCTCTCCGTGTGTATGCTCCATAGCGTATCGCCGGTTCTAGATAGTCCCCCCCCTCGCTCAGCACACATCTCTCCGTGTGTATGCCCCATAGCGTATCGCCGGTTCTAGATTGTCACCCCCCCTCGCTCAGCACACATCTCTCCGCGTGTATGCCCCATAGCGTATCGCCGGTTCTAGATTGTCACCCCCCTCGCTCAGCACACATCTCTCCGTGTGTATGTCCCATAGCGTATCGCCGGTTCTAGATTGTCACCCCCCCTCGCTCAGCACACATCTCTCCGTGTGTATGCCCCATAGCGTATCGCCGGCTCTAGATAGTCCCCCCCCTCGCTCAGCACACATCTCTCCGTGTGTATGCTCCATAGCGTATCGCCGGCTCTAGATAGTCCCACCCCTCGCTCAGCACACATCTCTCCGTGTGTATGCTCCATAGCGTATCGCCAGTTCTAGATTGTCACCCCCCTCGCTCAGCACACATCTCTCCGTGTGTATGCCCCATAGCGTATCGCCGGTTCTAGATTGTCACCCCCCCTCGCTCAGCACCCATCTCTACCTGTGTATGCCCCATAGCGTATAGCCGGTTTGGGATTGTCCCCCCCTCACTCAGCACACGTCTCTCTGTGTGTATGCCCCATAGCGTATCGCTGGGTCTAGATTGTCCCTCCCTCGCTCAGCACACATCTCTCCGTGTGTATGCCCCATAGCGTATCGCCGGTTCTAGATAGTCCCCCCCCCCTCGCTCAGCACACATCTCTCTGTGTGTATGCCCCATAGCGTATCGCCGGTTCTAGATTGTCCCCCCCCTCGCTCAGCACACATCACTCCGTGTATATGCCCCATAGCGTATCGCCGGTTTGGGATTGTCCCCCCCTCACTCAGCACACGTCTCTCCGTGTGTATGCCCCATAGCGTATCGCCGGTTCTAGATAGTCCCCCCCCTCGATCAGCACACATCTCTCCATGTGTATGCCCCATAGCGTATCGCCGGTTCTAGATAGTCCCCCCCCCCTCGCTCAGCACACATCTCTCCGTGTGTATGCCCCATAGCGTATCGCCGGTTCTAGATTGTCACCCTCCTCGCTCAGCACACATCTCTCCGTGAGTATGCCACATAGCGTATCGCCGGTTCTAGATTGTCACCCCCCTCGCTCAGCACACATCTCTCCGTGTGTATGCCCCATAGCGTATCGCCGGTTCTAGATAGTCCCCCACCCTCGCTCAGCACACATCTCTCCGTGTGTATGCCCCATAGCGTATCGCCGGTTGTAGATTGTCACCCCCCTCGCTCAGCACACATCTCTCCCTGTGTATGCCCCATAGCGTATCGCCGGTTTGGGATTGTCCACCCCTCACTCAGCACACATCTCTCCGTGTGTATGCCCCATAGCGTATCGCCGGTTTGGGATTGTCCCCCCCCTCACTCAGCACACATCTCTCCGTGTGTATGCCCCATAGCGTATCACCGGTTCTAGATAGTCCCCCCCTCGCTCAGCACACATCTCTCCGTGTGTATGCCCCATAGCGTATCACCGGTTCTAGATACCCCCCCCCCTAGCTCAGCACACATCTCTCCGTGTGTATGCCCCATAGCGTATCGCCGGTTCTAGATTGTCACACCCCCTCGCTCAGCACACATCTCTCCGTGTGTATGCCCCATAGCGTATCACCGGTTCTAGATTGTCACCCTCCTCACTCAGCACACATCTCTCCGTGTGTATGCCCCATAGCGTATCGCCGGGTCTAGATTGTCACCCCCCTCGCCCTCGCTCAGCACACATCTCTCCGTGTGTATGCCCCATAGCGTATCGCCGGTTTGGGATTGTCCCCCTTCACTCAGCACACATCTCTCCCTGTGTATGCCCCATAGCGTATCGCCGATTTGGGATTGTCCCCCCTCACTCAGCACACATCTCTCCGTGTGTATGCCCCATAGCGTATTGCCGGTTCTAGATAGTCCCCCCCTCGCTCAGCACACATCTCTCCCTGTGTATGCCCCATAGCGTATTGCCAGTTTGGGATTGTCCACCCCTCACTCAGCACACATCTCTCCGTGTGTATGCCCCATAGCGTATCGCCGGTTTGGGATTGTCCCCCCCTCACTCAGCACACATCTCTCCGTGTGTATGCCCCATAGCGTATCACCGGTTCTAGATAGTCCCCCCTCGCTCAGCACACATCTCTCCGTGTCATAGCGTATCACCGGTTCTAGATACCCCCCCCTAGCTCAGCACACATCAATCCGTGTGTATGCCCCATAGCGTATCGCCGGTTCTAGATTGTCACACCCCTCGCTCAGCACACATCTCTCCGTGTGTATGCCCCATAGCTTATCACCGGGTCTAGATTGTCACCCTCCTCACTCAGCACACATCTCTCCGTGTGTATGCCCCATAGCGTATCGCCGGGTCTAGATTGTCACCCCCCTCGCTCAGCACACATCTCTCCGTGTGTATGCCCCATAGCGTATCGCCGGTTTGGGATTGTCCCCCTTCACTCAGCACACATCTCTCCCTGTGTATGCCCCATAGCGTATCGCCGATTTGGTATTGTCCCCCCTCACTCAGCACACATCTCTCCGTGTGTATGCCCCATAGCGTATTGCCGGTTCTAGATAGTCCCCCCCTCGCTCAGCACACATCTCTCCGTGTGTATGCCCCATAGCGTATCGCCGGTTCTAGATTGTCACCCCCCTCGCTCAGCACACATCTCTCCGTGTGTATGCCCCATAGCGTATCGCCGGTTCTAGATTGTCACCCCCCTCGCTCAGCACACATCTCTCCCTGTGTATGCCCCATAGCGTATCGCCGGTTCTAGATAGTCCCCCCCTCGCTCAGCACACATCTCTTCGTGTGTATGCCCCATAGCGTATCGCCGGTTCTAGATAGTCCCCCCCCTCGCTCAGCACACTTCTCTCTGCGTGTATGCCCCATAGCGTATCGCCGGTTCTAGATTGTCCCCCCCCATCGCTCAGCACACATCTCTCCGTGTGTATGCTCCATAGCGTATCGCCGGTTCTAGATATCCCCCCCCCCTCGCTCAGCACACATCTCTCCGTGGGTATGCTCCATAGCGTATCGCTGGCTCTACATTGTCCCCCCCTCGCTCAGCACACATCTCTCCGTGTGTATGCTCCATAGCGTATCACCGGTTCTAGATAGTCCCCCCCCTCACTCAGCACACATCTCTCCGTGTGTATGCTCCATAGCGTATCGCCGGTTCTAGATTGTCACCCCCCTCGCTCAGCACACATCTCTCCGTGTGTATGCCCCATAGCGTATCAACGGTTCTAGATTGTCACCTCCCTCGCTCAGCACACATCTCTCCCTGTGTATGCCCCATAGCGTATCGCCGGTTTGGGATTGTCCACCCCTCACTCAGCACACGTCTCTCTTTGTGTATGCCCCATGGCGTATCGCCGGGTCTAGATTGTCCCTCCCTCGCTCAGCACACATCTCTCCGTGTGTATGCCCCATAGCGTATCGCCGGTTCTAGATAGTCCCCCCCCCTCGCTCAGCACACATCTCTCTGTGTGTATGCCCCATAGCGTATCGCCGATTCTAGATTGTCCCCCCCTCGCTCAGCACACATCTCTCCGTATGTATGCCCCATAGCGTACTGCCGGTTCTAGATAGCCCCCCCCCCTCGCTCAGCACACATCTCTCCGTGTATATGCCCCATAGCGTATCGCCGGTTTGGGATTGTCCCCCCCTCACTCAGCACACGTCTCTCCGTGTGTATGCCCCATAGCGTATCGCCGGTTCTAGATAGTCCCCCCCTCGATCAGCACACATCTCTCCATGTGTATGCCCCATAGCGTATCGCCGGTTCTAGAGAGTCCCCCCCCCCTCGCTCAGCACACATCTCTCCGTGTGTATGCCCCATAGCGTATCGCCGGTTCTAGATTGTCACCCTCCTCGCTCAGCACACATCTCTCCGTGTGTATGCCACATAGCGTATCGCCGGTTCTAGATTGTCACCCCCCTCGCTCAGCACACATCTCTCCGTGTGTATGCCCCATAGCGTATCGCCGGTTCTAGATAGTCCCCCACCCTCGCTCAGCACACATCTCTCCGTGTGTATGCCCCATAGCGTATCGCCGGTTGTAGATTGTCACCCCCCTCGCTCAGCACACATCTCTCCGTGTGTATGCCCCATAGCGTATCGCCGGTTTGGGACTGTCCCCCCCTCACTCAGCACACATCTCTCCCTGTGTATGCCCCATAGCGTATCGCCGGTTTGGGATTGTCCCCCCCTCACTCAGCACACATCTCTCCGTGTGTATGCCCCATAGCGTATCACCGGTTCTAGATAGTCCCCCCTCGCTCAGCACACATCTCTCCGTGTGTATGCCCAATAGCGTATTACCGGTTCTAGATAGCCCCCCCACCCCCCAGCTCAGCACACATCTCTCCGTGTATATGCCCCATAGCGTATCGCCGGTTCTAGATTGTCACCCCCCTCGCTCAGCACACATCTCTCCGTGTGTATGCCCCATAGCGTATCGCCGGTTCTAGATTGTCACCCCCCTCACTCAGCACACATCTCTCCCTGTGTATGCCCCATAGCGTATCGCCGGTTCTAGATGGTCACCCCCCTCACTCAGCACACATCTCTCCCTGTGTATGCCCCATAGCGTATCGCCGGTTTGGGATTGTCCCCCCTCATTCAGCACACATCTCTCAGTGTGTATGCCCCATAGCGTATTGCCGGTTCTAGATAGTCCCCCCCTCGCTCAGCACACATCTCGCCGTGTGTATGCCCCATAGCGTATCGCCGGTTCTAGATTGTCACCCCCCTCGCTCAGCACACATCTCTCCGTGTGTATGCCCCATAGCGTTTCGCCGGTTCTAGATAGTCCCCCCCTCGCTCAGCACACATCTCTCCGTGTGTATGCCCCATAGCGTATCACCGGTTCTAGATAGTCCCCCCTCGCTCAGCACACATGTCTCCGTCTGTATGCCCCATAGCGTATCACCGGTTCTAGATAGCCCCCCCCCCTAGCTCAGCACACATCTCTCCGTGTGTATGCCCCATAGCGTATCGCCGGTTCTAGATTGTCACCCTCCTCGCTCAGCACACATCTCTCCGTGTGTATGCCCCATAGCGTATCGCCGGGTCTAGATTGTCACCCCCCTCGCTCAGCACACATCTCTCCGTGTGTATGCCCCATAGCGTATCACCGGTTCTAGATTGTCACCCCCCTCACTCAGCACACATCTCTCCCTGTGTATGCCCCATAGCGTATCGCCGGTTTGGGATTGTCCCCCCTCATTCAGCACACATCTCTCCGTGTGTATGCCCCATAGCGTATTGCCGGTTCTAGATAGTCCCCCCCTCGCTCAGCACACATCTCGCCGTTTGTATGCCCCATAGCGTATCGCCGGTTCTAGATTGTCACCCCCCTCGCTCAGCACACATCTCTCCGTGTGTATGCCCCATAGCGTATCGCCGGGTCTAGATTGTCACCCCCCTCGCTCAGCACACATCTCTCCGTGTGTATGCCCCATAGCGTATCGCCGGTTCTAGATTGTCACCCCCCTCGCTCAGCACACATCTCTCCCTGTGGATGCCCCATAGCGTATCGCCGGTTCTAGATAGTCCCCCCCTCGCTCAGCACACATCTCTCCGTGTGTATGCCCCATAGCGTATCGCCGGTTCTAGATAGTCCCCCCCCTCGCTCAGCACACTTTTCTCTGTGTGTATGCCCCATAGCGTATCGCCGGTTCTAGATTGTCCCCCCCCTCGCTCAGCACACATCTCTCCGTGTGTATGCCCCATAGCGTATCGCCGGCTCTAGATAGTCCCCCCCCCCCTCGCTCAGCACACATCTCTCCGTGTGTACGCCCCATAGCGTATCGCCGGTTTGGGACTGTCCCCCCCTCACTCAGCACACGTCTCTCCGTGTGTATGCCCCATAGCATATCGCCGGTTCTAGACAGTCCCCCCCTCGCTCAGCACACATCTCTCCGTGTGTATGCCCCATAGCGTATCGCCAGCTCTAGATAGTCCCCCCCCCCTCTCTCAGCACACATCTCTCCGTGTGTATGCCCCATAGCGTATCGCCGGTTGTAGATTGTCACCCCCCTCGCTCAGCACACATCTCTCCGTGTATATGCCCCATAGCGTATCGCCGGTTTGGGATTGTCCCCCCCTCACTCAGCACACATCTCTCAATGTGTATGCCCCATAGCGTATCACCGGTTCTAGATAGTCCCCCCCCTCGCTCAGCACACATCTCTCCGTGTGTATGCCCCATAGCGTATCACCGGTTCTAGATAGCCCCCCCCTAGCTCAGCACACATCTCTCCGTGTGTATGCCCCATAGCGTATCGCCGGTTCTAGATTGTCACCCTCCTCGCTCAGCACACATCTCTCCGTGTGTATGCCCCATAGCGTAACGCCGGTTCTAGATAGTCCCCCCCTCGCTCAGCACACATCTCTCCGTGTGTATGCCCCATAGCGTATCGCCGGTTCTAGATTGTCACCCCCCTCGCTCAGCACACATCTCTCCGTGTGTATGCCCCATAGCGCATCACCGGGTCTAGATTGTCACCCCCCTCGCTCAGCACACATCTCTCCGTGTGTATACCCCATAGCGTATCGTCGGTTCTAGATTGTCACCCCCCTCGCTCAGCACACATCTCTCCCTGTGTATGCCCCATAGCGTATCGCCGGTTTGGGATTGTCCCCCCTCACTCAGCACACATCTCTCCGTGTGTATGCCCCATAGCGTATCGCCGGTTCTAGATAGTCCCCCCCCTCGCTCAGCACACATCTCTCCGTGTGTATGCCCCATAGCGTATCGCCGGTTCTAGATAGTCCCCACCTCGCTCAGCACACTTCTCTCTGTGTGTATGCCCCATAGCGTATCGCCGGTTCTAGATTGTCCCTCCCACTCGCTCAGCACACATCTCTCCTTGTGTATGCCCCATAGCGTATCGCCGGCTCTAGATAGTCCCCCCCCCCTCGCTCAGCACACATCTCTCCGTGTGTATGCCCCATAGCGTATCGCCGGTTTGGGACTGTCCCCCCCCTCACTCAGCACACGTCTCTCCGTGTGTATGCCCCATAGCATATCGCCGGTTCTAGATAGTCCCCCCCTCGCTCAGCACACATCTCTCCATGTGTATGCCCTATAGCGTATCGCTGGTTCTAGATAGTCCCCCCCCTCGCTCAGCACACATCTCTCCGTGTGTATTAGTGATGAGCGGGTTCGGTTCCTCGGAAACCGAACCCCCCCCGAACTTCACCCATTTTACACGGGTCCGAGGCATACTCGGATTCTCCCATATGGCTCGGTTAACCCGAGCGCGCCCGAACGTCATCATCCCGCTGTCGGATTCTCGCGAGATTCGGATTCTATATAAGCAGCCGCGCGTCGCCGCCATTTTCACTCGTGCATTGGAAATGTTAGGGAGAGGACGTGGCTGGCGTCCTCTCCGTTTATTAATGTTGATGCAAATATTTGTGCTTATTGCTTAATTGTGGGGACTGGGGAGCAGCTGTATTATATAGGAGGAGTACAGTGCAGAGTTTTGCTGACAGTGACCACCAGTATACGTTGTCTGCCTGAAAAACACTCCATATCTGTGCTCAGTGTGCTGCATATATCTGTGCTCACACTGCTTTATTGTGGGGACTGGGGACAGGGCCGTCTTTTCGTATGGGCTCAATGGGCACTTGCCCAAGGGCCCCAGGAGTATAAGGGCCCTAATCTGATTGCTGAGGGTCCCCTCTTTCAAGGGGTACCAGATTTTTTTAAATCGGCCCTAGGGAACCGGAGATATCCGACTTCAAAGCAGTGGTCCCCATCAGAGCCTGTTAATTGCTCTTCCGAGACAGATCTCTCAGGCTCTTTCTGACTTAAAGTTTTTCTGAGGGTATACTCCAAAAGCTGGGACTCTCCCCTTTCGGTGGTCACTGGGAGCGTGTCTCTACTTTGCCCAGAACCAGAGATATCAACCTTCAAGCAGCCGGTCCCTGCTCCAGCTCCACACGCCTAATATGCAGTTTTATATATTCGTCAGGGGATTGCTCTGGCTCCTGAACTCTGATCCCCAAGTCCCCAGTACCCCCTGATAGGTGGAACGCTCTAGATTTTTTATCCAATTCAAAGCTAAGAAATCTTTTAACAGGAACTTGAGATATCTGCAGTCAAGCACGCTGCCCTCTCATCAGAAAATGATAAATATTAAGCCCACTCCACTATTGACCCCTCCCCTACATATTAAACACCCCCTACCACCCTGGAAGTCATGTACCGGGGCCCCTTCATTCAGCCCAATGCCCCCTTCTACAGTTTAGTGTTCTCCCTCCCGCCCCATATGTGCAGAAAAAGAGTGATTAGCAGAAATTACTGCTCCAGGTCCTACATGCTGAGTGGAAGATAGAACACCCCCTACCACCCACGGGACATCAAAGTTGCCACTGATAGCACCCCCCACCCCTACCGCTGGAGGATGGTTAGGGGCCCCAGTGCATTGCTGTGCCCAGGGGCCCACACTGTTGTTAAGACGGCCCTGACTGGGGACCACCAGTATATTATATAGGAGGAGTACAGTGCAGAGTTTTGCTGACAGTGACCACCAGTATATGTTGTCTGCCTGAAAAACACTCCATATCTGTGCTCAGTGTGCTGCATATATCTGTGCTCACGCTGCTTTATTGTGGGGACTGGGGACCAGCAGTATTATATAGGAGGAGTACAATGCAGAGTTTTGCTGACAGTGACCACCAGTATACGTTGTCTGCCTGAAAAACACTCCATATCTGTGCTCAGTGTGCTGCATATATCTGTGCTCACACTGCTTTATTGTGGGGACTGGGGACCAGCAGTATTATATAGGAGGAGTACAGTGCAGAGTTTTGCTGACAGTGACCACCAGTATACGTTGTCTGCCTGAAAAACACTCCATATCTGTGCTCAGTGTGCTGTATACAGTGTATCTGTGCTCACACTGCTTTATTGTGGGGACTGGGGACCAGCAGTATTATATAGGAGTACAGTGCAGAGTTTTGCTGACAGTGACCACCAGTATATATAGCAGTACGGTACGGAAGGCCACTGCTCTACCTACCTCTGTGTCAAGTATACTATCCATCTAGATTCTATACCTGTGGTGCATTTCAGTTTTGCAGTTTGCTGACAGTGACCACCAGTATATATAGCAGTACGGTACGGAAGGCCACTGCTCTACCTACCTCTGTGTCGTCAAGTATACTATCCATCTAGATTCTATACCTGTGGTGCATTTTAGTTTTGCAGTTTGCTGACAGTGACCACCAGTATATATAGCAGTACGGTACGGAAGGCCACTGCTCTACCTACCTCTGTGTCATCAAGTATACCATCCATCCATACCTGTGGTGCATTTCAGTTGTGCGCAGTATATATAGTAGTAGGCCATTGCTATTGATACTGGCATATAATTCCACACATTAAAAAATGGAGAACAAAAATGTGGAGGTTAAAATAGGGAAAGATCAAGATCCACTTCCACCTCGTGCTGAAGCTGCTGCCACTAGTCATGGCCGAGACGATGAAATGCCATCAACGTCGTCTGCCAAGGCCGATGCCCAATGTCATAGTAGAGAGCATGTAAAATCCAAAAAACAAAACTTCAGTAAAATGACCCAAAAATCAAAATTGAAAGCGTCTGATGAGAAGCGTAAACTTGCCAATATGCCATTTACGGCACGGAGTGGCAAGGAACGGCTGAGGCCCTGGCCTATGTTCATGGCTAGTGGTTCAGGTTCACATGAGGATGGAAGCACTCATCCTCTCGCTAGAAAACTGCAGTGCCACTCCTAGATGGGCCAGGTGTTTGTGTCGGCCACTTGGGTCGCTTAGCTTAGTCACACAGCTACTTCATTGCGCCTCTTTTTTTTTTTTGCATCATGTGCTGTTTGGGGACTATTTTTTAAATCTGCAATCCTGTCTGACACTGCAGTGCCACTCCTAGATGGGCCAGGTGTTTGTGTCGGTCACTTGTGTCGCTTAGCTTAGTCACACAGCTACCTCATTGCGCCTCTTTTTTTCTTTGCATCATGTGCTGTTTGGGGACTATTTTTTTGAAGTGCCATCCTGTCTGACACTGCAGTGCCACTCCTAGATGGGCCAGGTGTTTGTGTCGGCCACTTGTGTCGCTTAGCTTAGCCATCCAGCGACCTCGGTGCAAATTTTAGGACAAAATAATGGGCCTCATTCCGAGTCGTTCGCTCGTTCTTTTTTTTCGCATCGCAGTGAAAATCAGCTTAGAGCGCATGCGCAATGTTCGCACTGCGACTGCGCTAAGTAATTCTGCTATGAAGAAAGGATTTTTAGTCACGGCTTTTTGTTCGCACCGGCGAACGTAGTGTGATTGACAGGAAATGGGTGTTACTGGGCGGAAACACGGCGTTTTATGGGCGTGTGGCTGAAAACGCTACCGTTTCCGGAAAAAACGCAGGAGTGGCCGGAGAAACGGGGGAGTGTCTGGGCGAACGCTGGGAGTGTTTGTGATGTCAAACCAGGAACGACAAGCACTGAACTGATCGCACAGGCAGAGTAAGTCTGGAGCTACTCTAAAACTGCTAAGTTTTTTATGTTCGCAATATTGCGTAAACTTCGTTCGCACTTTTAAGATGCTAAGATACACTCCCAGTAGGCGTAGACTAAGCGTGTGTAACTCTGCTAAATTCGCCTTGCGACCGATCAACTCGGAATGAGGGCCAATATTGTGAGGTGTGAGGTGTTCAGAATAGACTGAAAAGGAGTGGAAATTATGGTTATTGAGGTTAATAATACTATGGGATCAAAAGGACCCCCAAATTCTATGATTTAAGCTGTTTTTTAGGGTGTGTATGCCCCATAGCGTATCGCTGGTTCTAGATAGTCCCCCCACCTCGCTCAGCACACATCTCTCCGTGTGTATGCCCCATAGCGTATCGCCGGTTCTAGATTGTTCCCCCCCTCACAGCTGCAGGGGAGAAGGAGGAGGAGGGAGGGGTACTGGAGCCGCAGCAGCGCTATGTAATTGGTAGAGGCGCCGCTGCAGCAGTCCCCTCTCCTTCCGCATTGGCTGACCGCCGCTGTGAATGCTGGGATAAGGGAAGCACATCCTAGCATTCACTACCAATTACATAGCGCTGCTGCAGCTCCAGTACCCCTCCCTCCTCCTCCTCTGCCACCGGCGCTGCTGCTCTCCTCCAGCGCGGCGCACGGGCGCACACAGCACAGAACTGGTGGCTTGTATTGAGTCAATTTGACTCATTACAAGCCCTCAGGGCAACTGCGCTGTGTGCCAGGCACACACGTAGTTACAGCGCTGTGTCCCATAGCGTTTCGCCAGTTCTAGATTGTCCCCCCCCCCCCTTTGCTCAGCACACATCTCTCCTTTTGTATGCCCCATAGCATATCGCCGGTTCTAGATTGTCCCCCCTCAGCACACATCGCGCTGTAGTAACACATCCTCTCCTCATCACCTCTGTAGTAACACATCCTCTCCTCATCACCTCTGTAGTAACAGATCCCCTCCCCATCACCTCTGTAGTAACACATCCCCTCCCCATCACCTCTGTAGTAACACATCCCCTCCCCATCACCTCTGTAGTAACAGATCCCCTCCCCATCACCTCTGTAGTAACACACAGGGCCGTCTTTTCGTATGGGCTCAATGGGCACTTGCCCAAGGGCCCCAGGAGTATAAGGGCCCTAGTCTGATAGCTGAGGGTCCCCTCTTTCAAGGGGTACCAGATTTTTTTAAATCGGCCCTAGGGAACCGGAGATATCCGACTTCAAAGCAGTGGTCCCCATCAGGGCCTGTTAATTGCTCTTCCGAGACAGATCTCTCAGGCTCTTTCTGACTTAAAGTTTTTCTGAGGGTATACTCCAAAAGCTGTGACTCTCCCCTTTCGGTGGTCACTGGGAGCTTGTCTCTACTATGCCCAGAACCAGAGATATCAACCTTCAAGCAGCCGGTCCCTGCTCCAGCTCCACACGCCTGGTATGCAGTTTTATATATTCGTCAGGGGATTGCTCTGGCTCCTGAACTCTGATCCCCAAGTCCCCAGTACCCCCTGATAGGTGGAACGCTCTAGATTTTTATCCAATTCAAAGCTAAGAAATCTTTTAACAGGAACTTGAGATATCTGCAGTCAAGCACGCTGCCCTCTCATCAGAAAATGATAAATATTAAGCCCACTCCACTATTGACCCCTCCCCTACGTATTAAACACCCCCTACCACCCTGGAAGTCATGTACCGGGGCCCCTTCATTCAGCCCAATGCCCCCTTCTACAGTTTAGTGTTCTCCCTCCTGCCCCATCTGTGCAGAAAAAGAGTGATTAGCAGAAATGACTGCTCCAGGTCCTACATGCTGAGTGGAAGATAGAACACCCCATACCACCCACAGGACATCAAAGTTGCCACTGATAGCACCCCCCACCCCTACCGCTGGAGGATGGTTAGGGGCCCCAGTGCATTGCTGTGCCCAGGGGCCCACACTGTTGTTAAGACGGCCCTGGTAACACATCCCCTCCCCATCACCTCTGTAGTAACACATCCCCTCCCCATCACCTCTGTAGTAACACATCCCCTCCCCATCACCTCTGTAGTAACACATTTCCCATCACCTCTGTAGTAACACATCCCCTCCCCATCACCTCTGTAGTAACACATCCCCTCCCCATCACCTCTGTAGTAACACATCCCCTCCCCATCACCTCTGTAGTAACACATCCCCTCCCCATCACCTCTGTAGTAACACATTTCCCATCACCTCTGTAGTAACACATCCCCTCCCCATCACCTCTGTAGTAACACATTTCCCATCACCTCTGTAGTAACACATCCCCTCCCCATCACCTCTGTAGTAACACATTTCCCATCACCTCTGTAGTAACACATCCCCTCCCCGTCACCTCTGTAGTAACACATTTCCCATCACCTCTGTAGTAACACATCCCCTCCCCGTCACCTCTGTAGTGACACATCCCCTCCCCGTCACCTCTGTAGTGACACATCCCCTCCCTGTCACCTCTGTAGTAGCACATCCCCTCCCCGTCACCTCTGTAGCGACACATCCCCTCCCCGTCACCTCTGTAGTAACACATCCCCTCCCCGTCACCTCTGTAGTAACACATCCCCTCCCCGTCACCTCTGTAGTAACACATCCCCTCCCAGTCACCTCTGTAATAACACATGCCCCATTCCCTATGTATAAGACATCCCCCTAAGATCTGTAGGTGCTAGGTATGACAAGCATACTGACCTTCCCGCAATGCCCCCCTAACCCTTCCTACCCGCAGCCTAAACCTAACCTTCCCCAGGGGTGGCCTAAGCCTAACCCCCCCCCCTCCCCCCACAGCCTAACCCTAGCCTTCCCCGGGGGGCGGCCTAAACCTAACCCCCTCCCCGCAGTCTAACCCTAACTCTCCCCCCACAGACTAAACCCACCACCAGCTTACTTCTCCAGCGGCTCGGAATATGCTCAATCAGAATTTCAGCAGTCGGGATCCCGGCAACAGGCTTGTGAACCTTGTCGGACGCTATCTCGACTTCCAGGATCCTGCCCGGATCCCAATTGTACTAATACATCCCCCCACCTCTATAGTAACATGCTTCCTCATTACCTCTGAGTAACACATCCCTCTATCGCCTCTCTAGTAACACATTCCCCCAATACTTCAGTGGTAACACTTCTACCTATCACTTACCCAGTGGTGCAAGCAGAATTTTTTTCTTAGTGGTACGGATAGTAATAATGGGCGTGGTCACATGTCATAAGGGTGCATCGTCACACAAAACTAGGGGAGTGGCTACATGACAATAGGGGCATGGCCATATTATGCCACACAGCATAATGCCCATTACACATTATGCCACACACCATAATGCCCATTACACATTATGCCGCACACCGTAATGCCCATTACACATTATGCCACATACCATACATAATGCTTATTACACATTATCCCACACACTGTAATGCTTATTACACTTTATCCCACGCACTGTAATGCCCATTACACGTTATGCCACACACCGTAATGCCCATTACACATTATGCCGCACACCGTAATGCCCACTACACATTATGCCACACCCCATACATAATGCTTATTACACATTATCCCACACACTGTAATGCCCATTACACGTTATGCCACACACCGTAATGCCCATTACACATTATGCCGCACACCGTAATGCCCACTACACATTATACCACACCCCATACATAATGCTTATTACACATTATCCCACACACTGTAATGCTTATTACACATTATGCCACACACTGTAACACCCATTACACTTTATATCCAGACACCATAACACCCACTACACATTATGCCAGACACCGTAATACTTATTACACATTATGCTACTGACACCATTTTACAAAAATGCCCCATCAGTGGGCTGGTGGTTCTGAGTACCACCAACTTATTTCTTAATGGTACTCCGTACCACCCTACTTTCAGCACTGCACTTACCATTATACATCCAGAATACAGACAGAACTGTTACTATGCAACTTCTCATACCTAAATAATAAGAGAATATACTTAAATGGTGGCCCTGTCAATACATACAGTATGAATTATATCCAGTATACATACAGGCGATTCTCCATGATGCACGGGAACACTACACAAATTCAAACAACATACTTCTCCAAAACACCAGGATTTCAGTGGGTCTTAAGTTATAGGGTAAGGGAGCGCTACTAAGCAATTACGTTTTCATGTAACAATTTCTTAACAAACCAGTTTAAAAGGAGCAACAAATGAAAAGTGTGTGATGCCCGGGCCTTTATGTTCATACTAAGAGAGTGTCACCGAGGGCATTTTAAGAGGGGAGAGACCCCGTGTGCAGACTCATGGTGGAACCCCTCATCTCCACGGCGCCGTTGGCTGCAGCACTGTGCCAGATGCGCATGCGCAGGTCTCTAGACACATGCCACCCACCATGATCCAGAGACTAATTATCTACTGCGCATGCGCAGCGGCCATTTTGGGAATGATTTTTTTGCTGCGGCTGCAGCACCCGTAGTGGGACTCCAAAAAGGTATTAAAACAATATGGGCGCTGTGTGTGCGGTGTGGGTCCCCTGGACGCCCCAGGCACCGCACACATTGCACCCATGATGGAAACGCCTATGAGTGGCACTAAACTATCCAAACAAACAGAAAAATAAATACAATGACATCCAGCATACACAATGACAGGTGTGCTTCTGTGCCGTTGTCTCGGAAGACCATGTATACAAAATAAAAGCAAACATTGAGAATTGCATCAAACATGCAGAAAATAAATAGGCCTTTGGAGCAGGCATGTTTGCAGTAGTACTGTGCAGCTGCGGCATGTTTGAAGTAGAAGTGTGCAGCTGCGGCATGTTTGAAGTAGTAGTGTGCAGCTGCGGCATGTCTGAAGTAGTACTGTGCAGCTGCGGCATGTTTGAAGTAGTACTGTGCAGCTGCGGCATGTTTGCAGTAGTGCTGTGCAGCTGCGGCATGTTTGAAGTAGTAGTGTGCAGCTACGGCATGTCTGAAGTAGTAGTGTGCAGCTGCGGCATGTCTGAAGTAGTACTGTGCAGTTGCGGCATGTTTAAAGTAGTACTGTGCAGCTGCGGCATGTTTAAAGTAGTACTGAGCAGCTGCGGCATGTTTGAAGTAGTACTGTGCAGCTGCGGCATGTTTGCAGTAGTACTGTGCAGCTGCGGCATGTTTGAAGTAGTAGTGTGCAACTGCGGCATGTTTGAAGTAGTAGTGTGCAGCTGCGGCATGTCTGAAGTAGTACTGTGCAGCTGCGGCATGTCTGAAGTAGTACTGTGCAGCTGCGGCATGTTTAAAGTAGTACTGTGCAGCTGCGGCATGTTTAAAGTAGTACTGTACAGCTGCGACATGTTTGCAGTAGTACTGTGCAGATGCGGCATGTTTGAAGTAGTAGTGTGCAACTGCGGCATGTTTGAAGTAGTAGTGTGCAGCTGCGGCATGTCTGAAGTAGTACTGTGCAGCTGTGGCATGTTTAAAGTAGTACTGTGCAGCTGTGGCATGTTTGAAGTAGTACTGTGCAGCTGTGGCATGTTTGAAGTAGTACTGTGCAGCTGTGGCATGTTTGAAGTAGTACTGTGCAGCTGCGACATGTTTGAAGTAGTACTGTGCATCTGTGGCATGTTTGAAGTAGTACTGTGCATCTGTGGCATGTTTGAAGTAGTACTGTGCAGCTGCGACATGTTTGAAGTAGTACTGTGCATCTGTGGCATGTTTGAAGTAGTACTGTGCATCTGTGGCATGTTTGAAGTAGTACTGTGCATCTGTGGCATGTTTGAAGTAGTACTGTGCAGCTGCGGCATGTTTGAAGTAGTACTGTGCAGCTGCGGCATGTTTGAAGTAGTAGTAGTACTGTTCAGCTGCAGACATAATAATATCCCACCTTTCTGAGGCATACTAATTTACCCACATAGGGAAAACCCAACATATCCCACCTTCCTGAGGCATACTAATTACACCACATAGGGAAAACCCAACATATCCCACCTTCCTGAGGCATACTAATTACACCACATAGGGAAAACCCAACATATCATACCTTCCTGAGGCATACTAATTACACCACATAGGGAAAACCCAACATATCCCACCTTCCTGAGGCATACTAATTGCACCACATAGGGAAAACCCAACATATCCCACCTTCTTGAGGCATACTAATTACACCACATAGGGAAAGCCCAACATATCCCACCTTCCTTAGGCATACTAATTACACCACATAGGGAAACCCCAACATATCCCACCTTCCTGACGCATACTAATTACACCACATAGGGAAACCCCAACATATCCCACCTTCCTGAGGCATACTAATTACACCACATAGGGAAACCCCAACATATCCCACCTTCCTTAGGCATACTAATTACATCACATAGGGAAAACCCAACATATCCCACCTTCCTGGGGCATACTAATTACACCACATAGGGAAAACCCAACATATCCCACCTTTCTGAGGCATACTAATTTACCCACATAGGGAAAACCCAACAAATCCCACCTTCCTGAGGCATACTAATTACACCACATAGGGAAAACCCAACATATCTCACCTTCCTGAGGCATACTAATTACACCACATAGGGAAAACCCAACATATCATACCTTCCTGAGGCATACTAATTACACCACATAGGGAAAATCCAACATACCCCACCTTCCTGAGGCATACTAATTAAACCACATAGGGAAACCCCAACATATCCCACCTTCCTGAGGCATACTAATTACATCACATAGGGAAAACCCAACATATCCCACCTTCCTGAGGCATACTAATTACACCACATAGGGAAAACCCAACATATCCCACCTTCCTGAGGCATACTAATTACATCACATAGGGAAAACCCAACATATCCCACCCTCTTGAGGCATACTAATTACACCACATAGGGTAAACCGAACATATCCCACATTCCTCAGGCATACTAATTACACCACATAGGAAAAACCCAACATATCCCACCTTCCTGAGGCATACTAATTAGTACCATCCATAGTAAAACCCAACATACCCGGATACAACAGAGGTCCTTATGATAGGACCGCAACATCAAAGGACAAGACTGCAGCATAGCCAACCAACTGGACTTACACTCGGGGATTCAGAATTACACACCACTGATCGTGTGCGGAATCTTGCCGCTCTCCTGGATGGTGGCTTGACACTTAAACATCAAATATCAGCCACAATCAAATCCTCATTCTTTCACCTGAGGAACACAGCCAGAATCAGGCACTTAATTCCCTCAGATGATCTGCCAAAAGTCATCCATGCATTTGTATCATCTCGATTAGACTACTGTAATGGCCTCTACCTTGGTCTCCCAGCAAAAGAATTGCATCACTTACAGCTGGTGTAAAAAACACAGCTGCCAGGCTGTTACCCAACCAGCCCCGTTCTAGCCACATAACACCCATACTCTACTCCCTTCACTGGCTGCCTGTAAGATGGCGAATCATCTTCAAGATTGGCTTACTGAGTTTCAAAGCACTACATGACCAGGGCCCAAGGTACTTGAAGCAGCTTCTGATCCCATACTGCCCCACCCGATTACTGCGATCTGTAGATGAAGGACTTTTAGCAGTACCTAGAATCTCCCTAGAATATACTGTAAACCAGGAAATGGACTCATTGAAGTGCATAAAGAAAGGGTTGATGAATAAAAAGGAAAATTATTGATGAGAGTAAAATCAGGGATTGCATCATGGTGACACTGACATTATTTAAAGGCCAATAACATTTTTATAGTAGATATTTTGAAAATCTACTCAACAATCACCTTAATTATGTTTTCCATTGAGGTACCCTCTTCTTTGTACAGTTCAGAATCCACGTTTATACAGTGGTCATGTGTGAATAGGACTCAAGTAGGACCCTACATCAGCAACGCTTCCTGATCCCATCACTTCACCCTTCAGGCCGATGTCATCTCAGGTCCCTATGCGATGCCGCAGATGGCGAACCCTTGAATATCATTGGACTAAACTAGCACAATGACAAGAGCAAGAAGTGAGGTGGACACAAGTCTCAGATTGTGGCCTCATCATGTATCAGGACCTCTTTTGTTTGGACTAGATACAATTATTGACCACAACAGTGTCGAACAGAGGCGGGCAAAAGGTCGATCACGATCTGCCGGTAGATCGCGGAGCTTTCGCCGGTAGATCATGATCCAATTGTGACTTGCCGCCTCTGCCGCCTGAGTCTGGAGTGTTCCCAATGATGCATTGCGCGGGTGACATCATGACGTCAGCTGCACACACAATTCACGATTGGGAATGCAATGTGAGGAGCCTGTGTGCCTGCTGGATCTGATTTAATCCAGTCAGCGCCGGCGGCAGCAAAACAGCAGCAGCGGCGGGAAGCGGGAGCAGGCACGTGACAGCGGGGATCCAGCCAGCCAGCGAGGATCCAGCCAGCTAAAGTAAGTTAAAGTAGATTAATGTTAGTGTGGGCACATGCCACTGTGGGGGCATATGTGTATCTGGCACTGTAAGGGCATATATGGCACTGTGGGCGCATATCTGACACTGTGGGGACATATGTGTAACTGGCACTGTGGAGGCATATCTGGCACTGTGGGCACATGCCACTGTTGGGGCATATGTGTATCTGGCACTGTGGGGGCATATGTGGCACTGTGGGAGCATACGTGTATCTGGCACTGTGAAAGCATATCTGGCACTGTGGGCACATGCCACTGTTGGGGCATATGTGTATCTGGCACTGTGGGGGCATATCTGGCACTGTGGGCACATGCCACTGTTGGGGCATGTGTGTATCTGGCACTGTGGGAGCATATGTGGCACTGTGGGAGCATATGTGTATCTGGCACTGTGAAAGCATATCTGGCACTGTGGGCACATCCCACTGTTGGGGCATATGTGTACCTGGCACTGTGGGGGCATATCTGGCACTGTGGGCACATGCCACTGTTGGGGCATATGTGTATCTGGCACTGTGGGGGCATATGTGGCACTGTGGGAGCATACGTGTATCTGGCACTGTGAAAGCATATCTGGCACTGTGGGCACATGCCACTGTTGGGGCATATGTGTATCTGGCACTGTGGGGGCATATCTGGCACTGTGGGCACATGCCACTGTTGGGGCATGTGTGTATCTGGCACTGTGGGAGCATATGTGGCACTGTGGGAGCATATGTGTATCTGGCACTGTGAAAGCATATCTGGCACTGTGGGCACATCCCACTGTTGGGGCATATGTGTACCTGGCACTGTGGGGGCATATCTGGCACTGTGGGCACATGCCACTGTTGGGGCATATGTGTATCTGGCACTGTGGGGCATATCTGGCACTGTGGGCACATGCCACTGTTGGTGCATATGTGTATCTGGCACTGGGGGGGCATATGTGGCACTGTGGGAGCATATGTGTATCTGGCACTGTGGGGGCATTTCTAGCACTGTTGGGGCATATGTGTATCTGGCACTGTGGAGGCATATGTGGCAATGTGGGAGCATATGTGTATCTGGCACTGTGAAAGCATATCTGGCACTGTGAACACATGCCACTGTTGGGGCATATGTGTATCTGGCACTGTGGGGGCATATCTGGCACTGTGGGCACATGCCACTGTTGGGGCATGTGTGTATCTGGCACTGTGGGGGCATATGTGGCACTGTGGGAGCATATGTGTATCTGGCACTGTGAAAGCATATCTGGCACTGTGGGCACATGCCACTGTTGGGGCATATGTGTATCTGGCACTGTGGGGGCATATCTGGCACTGTGGGCACATGTCACTGTTGGGGCATATGTGTATCTGGCACTGTGGGGGCATATGTGGCACTGTGGGAGCATATGTGTATCTGGCACTGTGGGGGCATTTCAAGCACTGTAGGGGCATGTGTGTATCTGGCACTGTGGGGGCATATGTGTTTGAGGTTTTTACCTGTGGGGGCCAATGTGTGATTTCATGCGAGACAGTCATTACACCCTGTGCAGTTGTGTAAGCAAGTATATTTTCACAGCGCACAGCATATTCAGTTTGTTTACACTCTCACGCTCTTCTTCCGCCAGGATCAGCGGGTTGACAGCGGCGGCTGGGACGCCCGGGGTTGCTGGTTACCAGTGACGTCACTTCCTGGCAACGCGACAGGTACACCCACCGGAAACCCCGCCGGACGCCGGCTCCCGCAGCTCCGCAACGCGGTCTTCTCCTCTCTTCACAAACAGACATAAGGTACATTCTAACACTGTTTTGGTTTGCTTTGTGTCACTTGCATACAGCCTTGAAAAAAGCGCCCTGCGCGGCGCTGAAACGTTGGCGCAGTTATGCCTCTTGTTTGACGTTTTTTTGCCTAATACACTTGATTTCACCAAGTCCTTGGAGTGCCGTCTGTTCTTTCAGCATTGAGAGTGGGTTGAGGAACACCCCTCTCTAGAAGAACACTATTTCTATACATCTCACAGTAGGAAGGCACCGGGGCAGCTGTCTACATATATATATATATATATATATATATATATAGATAGCTAGATAGATAGATATATCATACACATATATATATATATATATATATATATATATATACTGGTCAAATAAATAAGGTGACAACACTAAAATAACACATCCTAGATCTGAATGAATGAAATATTCTTATTAAATACTTTGTTCTTTACATAGTTGAATGTGCTGACAACAAAATTACACAAAAATTATCAATGGAAATCAAATTTATTAACTCATGGAGGTCTGGATTTGGAGTCACACTCAAAATTAAAGTGGAAAAACACACTACAGGCTGATCCAACTTTGATGTAATGTCCTTAAAACAAGTCAAAATGAGGCTCAGTAGTGTGTGTGGCCTCCACGTGCCTGTATGACCTCCCTACAACGCCTGGGCATGCTCCTGATGAGGTGGCGGATGGTCTCCTGAGGGATCTCCTCCCAGACCTGGACTAAAGGTCTGGGAGGAGGGACAGTCTGTGGTGCAACGTGGCGTTGGTGGATGGAGCGAGACATAATGACCCAGATGTGCTCAATTGGATTCAGGTCTGGGGAATGGTCAGGCCAGTCCATAGCATCAATGCCTTCGTCTTGCAGGAACTGCTGACACACTCCAGCCACATGAGGTCTAGCATTGTCTTGCATTAGGAGGAACCCAGGGCCAACCGCACCAGCATATGGTCTCACAAGGGGTCTGAGGATCTCATCTCGGTACCTAATGGCAGTCAGGCTACCTCTGGCAAGCACATGGAGGGCTGTGCGGCCCCCCAAAGAAATGCCACCTCACACCATTACTGACCCACTGCCAAAGCGGTCATGCTGGAGGATGTTGCTGGCAGCAGAACGTTCTCCTTGGTGTCTCCAGACTCTGTCACGTCTGTCACATGTGCTCAGTGAGAACCTGCTTTCATCTGTGAAGAGCACAGGGCGCCAGTGGCGAATTTGCCAATCTTGGTGTTCTCTAGGCAAATGCCAAACGTCCTGCACGGTGTTGGGCTGTAAGCACAACCCCCACCTGTGGACGTCGGGCCCTCATACCACCCTCATAGAGTCTGTTTCTGATCGTTTGAGTAGACACATGCACATTTGTGGCTTGCTGGATGTCATTTTGCAGGGCTCTGGCAGTGCTCCTCCTGTTTCTCCTTGCACAAAGGTGGAGGTAGCGGTCCTGCTGCTGGGTTGTTGCCCTCCTACGGCCTCCTCCACGTCTCCTGATGTACTGGCCTGTCTCCTGGTAGCGCCTCCATGCTCTGGACACTACGCTGACAGACACAGCAAACCTTCTTGCCACAGCTCACATTGATGTGTCATCCTGGATGAGCTGCACTACCTGAGCCACTTGTGTGGGTTGTAGACTCCGTCTCATGCTACCACTAGAGTGAAAGCACCGCCAGCTTTCAAAAGTGACCAAAACATCAGCCAGAAAGCATAGGAGCTGAGAAAGTGGTCTGTGGTCACCACCTGCAGGACAACTCCTTTATTGGGGGTGTCTTGCTAATTGCCTATAATTTCCACCTGTTGTCTATTCCATTTGCACAACAGCATGTGAAATTGATTGTCAAGCAGTGTTGCTTCCTAAGTGGACAGTTTGATTTCACAGAAGTGTGATTGACTTGGAGTTACATTGTGTTGTTTAAGTGTTCCCTTTATTTTTTTGAGCAGTGTATGTATATATATATATATATATATATATATATATATATACAAAATAGAGAATTCAGCACTCACCATAGCAAGCTCACTTGTCCTCACAACATCAATAAATAAATAAATGATGGGGGTTTAGTTGGTGGATTGGCCAATGCACGGAAGCCTGCATACCGATTTTCAAGGTACCCCACCTTCATGCAGGTCCTACACTATCACAAAGCCTAAAGAATTAAAACCTGGCAACTGTATCACATATATTATATGATGTTGTGAGGACAAGTGAGCTTGCTATGGTGAGTGCTGAATTCTCTATTTTGTATGTATTTGGGTAGGTGGAGATGGGCTGCACGCACCCCACCCTATGAGTGGTGAGTGCAGACACTGCACCCCGCTTCTGGGGTGGCGAGTGCTGTGGTTTTCTATATTTGTTTATATATATATATAATGTAAGCAGGGCCCCCTACCCTCATGTGCTTTTCCCTCTTTTAGACTATTTTCTACTCCATAATCTTTTATCTGTACCTAACCCTTGGTTTCTGACCCCCTAATTATTAGTTTAGTGTCCTATCCCCTGATGCAACAATGTGGGACCTTTGTATACTTATCCTAATGATGGGGCATGGCTGACCCCAAAATATTGGACGTTTGCATAAAATACCCATAAAGTTTTAGGTTCCCTGCGTATTTATTCCATAAATCTAATTCTCCAGGAAAACCTTTGTTAGTAACATATTACATTGTAAAGCTTGTGATCACACTGCTGAAAATTATCCCATTTTCCTTCGACACAAACCCGAACGTGGGTGACATAGAAATGATTTGTGTTACTATATAGATCACTGGGATTATTGGCTGAAATTCCATCAGAAAGTCTGTGATATATTGCGTGCGTATGCGAGCTGTTCTTTTTTTCATTTCAGCATCAAACTCACTTAGGACTTGTCATACATTCACCCAGATCCAATATTAAAAGTATATCCTTCGCTCTGGATGAAACTTTTTTTTTCTCTCACTATCTCATATGGCAGAAAAAGAAAAGGAGGGAAGGAAAAAAAAACACAAAACATTTTGCACTGAAAGCACCTTCTCCCATCTGGCAAGATGGCTTTTCCGGACTCTATTGTGGTTCATTGTCTAAAAATAGGATGAAGACAAATTGTTATCATTTGCGAAAGCCCCTGACAATAATGATGAATGAACAATTTTTGTTGCCCTCTGTAATCATTGCTTAAGGCTTTCTCCAAGGCCAACAATGTTAAACTGGTAAAGTTGCCTCATCTGCATTAGCAGAAGCTTTACAAATGACTTTGTAAACAATTTTAGCCAGAGCGTTAATCTCGTCGGCAGAACGAGAGCTTTCATGAAGCGTGATTGATTTGCAATTTAAAATGACAATGAGAACCACCAAACAGCGATGACGGGAACTCTCAGTGAATAATGCTTTAGTTGACAAGAAGCGATAAGAAGCATCCTTCATTCGCTAGTGGGCTGTTTTTGATAAATATTGTTCATAACATAAAAAAAAATTAAATCATTACTGTCAGGATGGAATTTTAATGTGTGTCAACTAGATCGTTCTGTCAAGCACTCTTCTCCTTTTTTTTTAATACGACATTTAAGAAAATGATGATTACCCTAAAATAATCAAACACGAGGCAGGACTTGTCATAATCACGGAGTGACGGTTAAGCCGCTTTAGTGGTACTATAAGAAGTGCTGCAGGGACACGGTACATCGTCTAATCTCTCCGGTTACCGGCTTCGCACACCCAACTCGCCTTTCTTTCTCCATTCTCCCACACCCCCTATCCCTAACTGTGACAAAAATAACTCACTATTCTAAATGCTATCTATTATAAATGCTGCTAATTGTACTACTGCGGCTAATTGGGAGAAGCTTGACTCCCTCTCTTCCTCTGCCTTACACGCCTCAATATGGCACACCTACCACCTGGAGCATGTCACTAATTACCTGCATGAAAGTCCACATACATTCCTAAACATGTGGTCTTCTAGGATATCTTACCACGGGACTAACTCTTGTAACCCTTAGAGCATCATAATGCACAGTGACACCAGCAGACCCCCCCCCCCCCTTTTTCTTTCCTTCCCTTTACTAATATACCCCTAACTTTCCTTCCTTACCCCTCTCTTCCCCCTCCCCCATCTTACCAAAATTATAGGTATCTGATATGTTTTCTCATTTCTTGTCAATTCTCATTTGCATTCACTACATACATTGTTTTGTATCTTTTTTGGTTTCAGTCATTGGATTGCTATACATAAAAATGTCATCTATCTTATACAATACCTCAATAAAATAATTTCTCAAAAAAAAAGAAGAAGTTGCGTTTCACAGTCACTTGTTACTTTGTTACTTATTTCTTCAACTGTTTAACAATCGGATGCTCTTAATGACCATACACACTTGCCGATAAAATGAGCGACGTCGCTCATTTTCCCCCTCCCTGAGCGACGTCTCTCATTTTATTGGCAAGTGTGTATGCCGCCAGCGACGACCGATGCGCGGCCCCGCGGGTCGGCAACGATCGTCGCTGTCGCCAGTGCATGCATGCAGGATTTGGATTGTCATCCAGGGCATGCATGCACGCCTGGCGGAGGCGTGACGTCACTGAGTGATATGAGCGGTCATGTCGCTCAGTGTGTACAGTCGGCCACCGACCGGCCGGCCCGGGAGGGGAAACATTAGACGACGTCGCTCATAGAGCGACATCGTCTAATGTGTACGGACCTTTACATGTAAAACGATCATCGGTGACATAAATATAGAAAGAAATACCTTCATTTGACTAAGCTCTACAAATACACCAAGTGATAACTGTAATAGGCACACCTATGTAAAAGCCAGTCGCCCCCACATTTTGTACTTGGAGAATGGACTCAGGGGTGCAGTACAGTAGTGCTGATCCACGTCTAGTACAAGGAGTTCCATGGTGGTTGTGAATTCGGCTGGTGGTACAGAATCTCACAAATGCTCAATAGAATGCACTGTAGCTCTGATGATGGGTGCTGGGAACTGAAACAGGCCCCTTGGAGGGGGGGGGTACTGGGAGAACAGGTCAGAGAGACAGACACTGAGAGGCAGGAGGATTACGGGGAGGCCAGGGTACAGCATTACAGACATGGAGAGAGACAGAGGGTATATAGGGACTGTCCAGCTGGAGAGAAAGCAGGATAAAGAAACACATAAGGGGTAAGAGTGTCAGATATAGAATGAAAGTCACAGGTGGTAGGAGAGAGAGATGGGGAAGACTCAGCACAGAAACACAGCAATGGAGTAAGGGGGGGGGGGAATAAACCAAAGCAACGCTGGGCACAAATGCTGGTGTTTAGCTATATTCACTGTTATGAGCATAGGACCATCCTAAACGTGTGACATGGAACATTACTGTAATTGTCCACTCCCAGATGAGTACACGGCTGCCACGAAGGGAGGCTTCTGATGGCAAATTAATTCTGTGACATTCAAATGTTTCTATATATACGTAGCAAGGAACCAATGTGACACCATTATTACAGCCACTTCACTTCCATCTCCACCAGCAGCCACCAATGCCTCCTACCTGCAGTATTCACATCACTGTCCTATCCGTCAGTGTAAGACGCAGCGGCATTCTATAATAGGTTCAGGGTGTGCGGGGTCCAGAAGGGGTTACATCACATACCCTTCACCCACGTTCTCCAACACTTACCTCTCCCTCGGGAGTCCTGCACAAATCACCAGGAAAATGGCACGGTGGCAAATCTCCAGTCAATCTGCGCATGTGCAGGAGAACAACCACCGGTAAAGTGCACCATTCTCCCGGAGACCTGCGCACGCGTAGTAGACCCTGACACAGCACTAGGATCTACTCACCTGTGCCGCCGGCTAGAGAGACTGCACATGGGCCCCCTCCTCTCCTAATATGCCCCTGTTGGTAATACAGTAGACCTGGATTCCTCACGTTTTTCACTGGTGTGGGGCAAGGTGTGGATTCTTACATACCACTAGCACTACCTCCTTCCTCTGCACTGGTCACAAGAGCTTTCACCAACAGTCTGAGTCCACGCTCGTTGGAAGAATATTATTTGGGTGGTGGAGCGTAGGTGATATATCCGTGATATGGGGGGTAATTCAGAGTTGATACAGCAGCAAATTTGTTAGCAGTTGGGCAAAACTATTTGAACTGCAGGTGGGGCAGATGTAACATGTGCAGAGAGAGTTAGATTTGGGTGGGGTGAGTTCAAACTGAAAATCTAAATTGCAGTGTAAAAATAAAGCAGCCAGTATTTACCCTGCACAGAAACAATATAACCCACCCAAATCTAACTCTCTCTGCACGTGTTACATCTGCCCCACCTGCAGTGCACATGGTTTTGCCCAACTGCTAACAAATTTGCTGCTGTGATCAACTCTGAATTACCCCCCATGGTCTTGTGTGAAAGACCCAGCAACGCGCTGATACATATACACTCTTCAACTAGCATGCCGCGTTACATACTGAATTTCACTTCTCTCTTGTCTCGCAAATTTCCCTCTGAAACACAGACCCACAACACATGACACCTGCGGTAACGACAATCACATCAGCCAGTCACCCAGGAAGAGTAGACAAACCCAACACACTGTAGTTTATCTTTTGCAAGAGCACTTTATACACATTTTATCTACACACATCTGTTATTAGGAGATCTCCTCACGCTACATGCAGTGTACATACAGTATACATACAGTGTACATACAGTATACATACAGCATATATACAGCATACATACAGTCAGTAGCGGATCTTGCCACGGGCAAGCAGGACTTTTGCCCGGGGCGCCGCCTTCCGGAGGGCGCCGGCGCCATCCGGAGGGCACCGCACCATGGCAAGATCCGCTGCTGCAGTGCCACCCACTGCCCGCTCTGTCCCGCTGCCGCTGCCCCCCGCTGTGAAGGGAACTAGACGCATAGCGTCTAGTTTCTCTTCGTGGAGAGAACCTTTACTGTGCGGTGCGTGATGACGTCATCGTCCACTCCACGAAGGGAACTAGACGCGTAGCGTCTAGTTTCCCTTCTTGGAGAGGACCTTTGCTGTGGGGTGCGCGATGACGTCATTGCGCACCGACATAATTTCAGCGGCGCTACTACCGTACAGGGGGCGTAACTGACCACGCCCCCTGTATGAAGCCACGCCCCAATTGCCCGCCCGGGGCACTAGAAGCCCAAGAACCGGCCCTGCATACAGTGTACATACATTATACATACATTATGACCCAGCACAGCAAGCCCTGTTCCTTCTCAGTCAAGCTTACCCCAACATATCAATTGGGTAAAGTTTCAATCAAATCTCTAAGATTACGTAATAACGAGATAAGATTCAGATTTGGCCAAATTGTAGCTAAACCAGTCACAGATCAGGTTTTCATACTTCCCAAGTATTCTAATTTTCGCGGAACAGTCCTATTTTTTGGGCACTGTTCCGCTGTCCCACCTGCGGTCCACAGTGCCCTATGATGGAGGAGGGGTTGGGTCGGCCCTATCATTCGCTGCTCTTTGGTGAATGGACGCTGTGCACATTCTATACACGGGAGACAGAGGGACTGAGCGCGCGGCCATCTGCTCACAGGGCGCTAGTAATGCCCACACAGTGCTGAAAATGGGAGGCGTGGCTTGTAATTGTGGCATTCCAACGAAGCCACATCCCCTTCTACTGGGGTCACACCCCCTTTTTGGGCGCACCGGTGGAGCCCCTACTTCACCATGGTACGGTTGTTCACTTATTGGGGGAACAACCAAACCTGAAAAAGTCTCACGTTAAGGTTGTCTGATGGATGATACCATATACTCTGCAATGTGCATCACCAACTAACCTACTGTCATTTTCTGTCTGGTTTTAGGATTCCAATTGGATGTCTTTTGGCCCGTCCGGTTGTTGATTAGCCTAACACGCCGCAATGTCTGCCTCACATGCTTGACGTTTACAAATTTGGCTGATATTTTTTTTGTGTGTGGCAATCTTACATTTTGTTGGTCACATTTAGAACAAATTTGCCTGAAATAACAGTTTTTTTTCATGTATACAAGTCAAAGTATATTGTCACTGCAATTGGCTGCTGATCTGCTGATCAATATATAGTTGTGTGTGTCAGACAACCTAATCACCACCCTAATAGCGCCCCACAGAATCCAGACTTACAACATGACCATCACTTACCTGTCCAATTTGGGCCACCACGTGTGTATTAAAATTGACGCATCGGAATGTTAGGCTAGTAGGATGGATGTCTGGATCTGAAGGCGTCATGAGAGAATTGGCTTTATCTCCTATTGTCTGTCATAAGCAACATCTGCTAATCTATGAAGGGTTCAAATGGGCCCCGATTAATGGTATTCTTTCTGGGTGTGATTATTCTGAGAGCCGGGAGTGACGTCATGTGACCTATCATACAGTAAAGGTGGAGAGCCTGTGGAGCCCCTTCTACTAAATTGTGTATCATTTATTATTTTTATATTTTATTTGATGCTTGATACATCTGGATTGATACAGACATAAACTAGCTCTCAATTAGTTCTCACTTAGAGGCCTATTTATTAACATTATTTTTACTAAAATAATGTGAAAAATGGTGTTTTCACCCCCTTTTCACATTATGTCCAATGTATTAAAGGGCATTTGGATCAGATTTCATGAAAAACTCCTCCAAACACTTTAATTCACTTTTTTTTTTGTAATCGACATCACATTCCCCCCATACTTAGAATGGGAAATGTGATGTGGCCAAATTTACAAAAAAAATAAATAAATGTGAAAGAATAGCGCAGTGCGCCCCTGTGATAATAACAGCTCAGACTGGCGAGATCACAGGACAGCACTGCGATAGGCGGCATTTCCCTCTGGCAGAGAAAGCTGAGCGGGGACCCGGCAGTGTGATCAGCTCTGTGTGTCCGATGGATGCACCAGCTGATCACAGTGTAAAAAGAAAAGAAAAAAAAGTAAAAAAACAAAACAAATGCATACTCACCTGTCCAGGGAGCCGATGTCCGCTGCTACGGTGAGTGCTGCCGGGCGCTGGGTCCCCCATATGCTGTGCTGTGACCCCGATGCAGTAAAGTGACGCTGCAAAGCGGCAGCACACTTTACAGCACCGGGTGTCACCGCAGCACACAGGATCCGGCACCTGGTAGCCCAGCAGAAGCAGCGTGGACCGGCTCCCTGGATTGGTAAATATACTGATCTGCTGGGGGGAGGTCCGCGGGGCGCGGGGGTAGTTACGACGTGGGGGTGTCGACCGGGCGGTAGCTTCGATGTCGACGGCGCATGTGCAGCAGGACATCTGGGTATTTTTTACGAAAAATACCCAGATGATGCTGAGGAGACAGACACAGGGCAGTCAAGCAAGCTCTGTCCCTGCACGCGATAACTGATACATCCCTGCAATGTAATCAATTATCGCCGTGCGAGTTTGGGCGATTTTATCACACTCCAAGCATGCGGATGGTGATAAATAGGCCCCTAAGCCCCCTATGTAGTATCTAAAGATTGTTCTGTATGTTGGGTGACCAAATTTGATGAATGATAAATAGATTAAGACAGGACCGGGAGCTTCAGAACTGCATGTAAGTCACTGGCTATAATCCCAAAATGGTAATTTTTGGTTAATGACTGGAAAATCATGATAGCATCAGTGCATTTGCTTGTGCATTATTTAAATGCTTTATAAACAATAAATAATTAGCATTTTGCATTAGGAACTGTTAATAGGCCGCGCACTTAATTATTTCTATACACATTGCTATCACAGAGTCAAAAGTTTAGACTTAATTGACTAAATAGAAGCACAATTACTACGCCTTCCCGTCCTGACGTTTGGAGACCTGGTAGATTACGTGTTGGGAGTTCATGTAACGTAATGGCTTGCTACCGTGTTATAACATGTCGGGCAATCTTATTTGCCGAAGCTACATCAAGTGTATTGTATTTTAGTTCCAGGAGAGGCCCCTGCACACAGCGTACGCCCCGACAGCATTCGGAGCTAGAAAATCAGTCTTCTTGCTGAATCTTGCAGCATCCTGACAAACGACGGTTATCATCTTGTGTGGGTCTGCGCTTCCTCTTAGCCTGTTTGGAGCTGAAAAGCTTTATAGGAAAAAAAATTAATAATGCATACTAAATTATGTCTGCTGGAGACATTTATGTATATATTGCAGACTTAAGGACTGATTAGATTTGCATTCCTTTATCAGATTTTTTTTTCTTTTTCTAATGCAGTTTCAGCGTCGGACCGCCATCCATAAACGCAGACAGTGTTTTAAATAAATATCAGGATGTATTAAAAGCGTTCCTTGATGAAAAGGTGATTTTCACGGACTAAGTGTCTAACCGTGCGCTTTTTTCCCCCGGCTTCCTCCGCACGCATTTAAAGTACGGTTTGCACAGCGGAATATATCAAATATTTGAATTCCATTAGCTTGTAAACTGCTATTAGGCTCTACACACCATACGTGTAGTTAAATGTTTAGTGCCCTAGATAAGAGGCAATCTGCTTTCATACAGCACAGACTGTGGAATATCGTATACAAATGCAGCAACTTACAGTGCTCAAACGGGAGGGGGGGGGGGGGGGGTGGAGGGTCTACGCTGCCCTTAAAGGACTTTCTGTTAATAACAAAAGGCAGCGGAATATAGTGGCATTGATTGTTAAATCCTGGTGCTTGTTACTCACTGCCCGCACAAAGGAACATCATGTCTTTGTAGCGGTGAAGAGAGTTGGTATTTATCAGAGTTCAGAGCTAGTTCAGCCACACACTTGACAAATTATTTGTGGAATTGTTGTATTCACAGTCACTTAAATAAGAATCTGTCAGAGGAAGGCTGCGCTTGCAATGCAGCAGGTCTCACGCATTTTTTCCTGCGCGCTCAAAGAATGATGGATTAGAGGTAATGCAAATTCACTGCCATTTTATATGCTGGTGCCTTTCGCCTCGACAAGGAACATAGCTCAGTATCATCTCCTAAAAACGCCTTGTCTGTAAAAGCCCGGGTATTTTTCTCTCCCCCCCCCCCCCCCCCCCCCCACCTAAGTGCTACATGGAGAAATCGAGGCAGGATTCACATATTTCTTTGCTCTCTCCTTTTATTGTGATATTATGTTGGATTCCAAATAAATACATCATCCAAACTGTTCAATTAGGCCTAATCTGGGTAACAGGCATATGAAATGATTTATAATTAAACATTAAAATAAATAGATTATCTTAATTAACTAAGGGTTGTGGGGGTGGGGGGGGGGGGGAGTGAAACTAATTGTTACAGTATGCATGATGTGGTTGATACACTAAAGTGTGATGGCAATTATAGATCGTTAACAGCCAAGCATGTGAATGGTCGTTAACAATTGGTAATGGTTTTGACGTGTTATTATTACAGACTTTTTTTTTTTTAAAGCAACCTGCAAAATGAGAAATTCTGAATTACAGTAAATTAACACATTTTTCTATGAATATGTGACTCTCCCCTTACGATCATCGCAGGAAAGTTGCATTATTCAGGATTACTTCCTCGGATGAATTGATTAACCCATTGCAGGACGAGGCGGGGGTTGGGGGGGTTGGGCAGAGCTACTGTATGTGCAGTCAAATATCTTCCAGCATACTCCAGTGAGATGTATAATATATCGGACACTGGGATATACTGAATCGCCATTACGCACAATTTGCACTTATGCCAATAAAGGGTTTGGCTAAACTTCATTTTCACTGATTTTTTTTTTAGTTTAATGTTTCTTTTCTTTAAAGATTATTTGGTTTACGATATTTAACTAGAACGTAAAGTATAGCACATTAGTAATAAAGATTGTAGGCCGGAACAAAATTGATGAAAAAGCAGCCGATACCGTACATACGCTACGAACCCCGAATGCCGAATTTCTTCATATTGCCAGAAGTCACCGATATTGAAGATGATGCGGACAGTGGAGACCTGATAGGCGATATCTTCCTGGTTTCCATGCCAACCATCAAGAAGTCTTAAGATAATATACTATAGGCAGTTATAGGGGTCTATGTCCTAAGTCTTGGGGGTATATTCAATTAGGGTCGAAAACTGCCGTCTGTCGAAAACATGGCAGTTTCCGACTTTTTAAGGTCGAATAGTGATTCGACCTATTCAATCCCCGCTGGTTTTTTCCGACAAGTCTGGGAATTTGACTTATCGAATAGTACGTGAATCGGGGGTATAGCTGACGATTCACATACTTTTGTGTGAAATTCGACAGGATTTGGCCCCGTTTCCGACCATCTCAGTCCGACATAAAAAATGTCGGACTGAGATGTGGGACCCAGAGGAGGAGAGGTGGGGGGGGGGGGGGGGGGAGCTGCGGGGAGACGGGGGACAGCCGTGGGCTGCCAGGGGAGATCAGTGCTACAGAACAGCGCTGCAGCAGGATGTCTCACAGCCGCGCCGCTCACGGCAGCTCTCCTCCGTCTGCTCGCGGCTCTCCCCGCTGGTCCCCCCCCCCTCCTCCTCTGGGTCCCTCATCTCAATTCGACTTGAAAAAGTCGAATTGAGATGAGATTGAATAGGGGTTGTCGTATCCATTCCGACAAATGCATGTCGGAATGGATCCGACCCTAATTGAATATACCCCTTGGAGAGAGATAAAGTACCAACCGAAAACCTGGTAATGGATGAGAGCACATGACAATCGACCATTTGCCGCCAAATGCTGGAAAACGGACAAAACCTGTCCGTGATTGAACCAATTTGTATGAACGACAGGTTTTGTCTATTTTATAGCATATGGTGGCAAATGGTCGATTGTCATTTACTCTCATCCATTACCAGATTTTCATTCCTACCAGCCAGATCCGGCAGATAAGTGTATAGTGTGTGCCCAGCATCACCGCCATCTTACAGGTTGTGTTTGAGAAATGACAGGAGCTGGTTGGTTGGTACTTTATCTCCGTCCACTTTATCTCTCCAAGGTTTAGTAAATAGACCTCATGATCAGAACACCCAGTTAAATGTGTGGATCAGTGCATGGCTTGGACAAATCAATTGTGGCCAGGTTTATTTCCAATTGCATACCATGGAACATTAGGAAAATCCAAATAGGAAGATAGGGAGGTGGTTGTGGAACATGTGTTGCGGCAGCGTCGAAGGCATGATCCCACCCACTGTGTTCTTGTACAACACTCCTGGATTGCTAAGCCACACACAACCACCCACAAAAGCCGAAATGGAGGCACCTGCCTCTGCATACTGCGCAAATACCTCCAAGCCAGGATTGTACGCTTGCGAGCAGGGCCTTCCTACCTCTATGTCTGTCTGTTTTTACCCAGTTTTGTTCTATTACTGTTGTTCTAATTGTAAAGCGTAACGGAATATGCTGCGCTATATAAGAAACTGTTAATAAATAAATAAAATAATAAATTATAACGTTCTAACAATGAGACAGTCCACTCCGACTACAACTGCCGCACTGAAACTGGAAGAGTTGGGAGGTCTGCGATTAGGGGTCCCCCAATGCGAGGAGGTGTGACAGTATAAAAGCCCCACTAATTGTCAATCTATTGGCTGAGCGAAGGCCACCATTGGTAAAGCTAAAAAAATGGAGGATTTAAATAAATCACGGAGGTCATTCAAATCGTGGGACCCTCGACATTCGGTCCAGGGAGGCGTAAAAAACAAACAAAAGTATAATACCTGGTGAAAATGAGCGCCATTTGCCGCTATGTGTGTGGCTGCTGTCTGCGGCTTCCAAAGTGCAGGCTCACACCGGCTTGGCGACTCACACGATCTGCAATGTGAACATAGGCCCTCATTCCGAGTTGATCGGTCGCAAGGCGAATTTAGCAGAGTTACACACGCTAAGCCGCCGCCTACTGGGAGTGAATCTTAGCTTCTTAAAATTGCGACCGATGTATTCGCAATATTGCGATTACTAACTACTTAGCAGTTTCAGAGTAGCTCCAGACTTACTCTGCCTGTGCGATCAGTTCAGTGCTTGTCGTTCCTGGTTGACGTCACAAACACACCCAGCGTTCGCCCAGGCACTCCCACCGTTTCTCCGGCCACTCCTGCGTTTTTTCCGGAAACGGTAGCGTTTTCAGCCACACGCCCCTGAAACGCCGTGTTTCCGCCCAGTAACACCCATTTCCTGTCAATCACATTACGATCGCCGGAGCGAAGAAAAAGCCGTGAGTAAAAATACTTTCTTCATAGTAAAGTTACTTGGCGCAGTCGCAGTGCGAACTTTGCGCATGCGTACTAAGCGGATTTTCACTGCGATGCGATGAAAAAGAACGAGCGAACAACTCGGAATGAGGGCCATAGTAAATCTGCCGCTATTCTGACAAATCTCCTTTCCCTCGCTAGGAACGGCAGCCGGAGGCACGGGTAGAATAACACCCTTATTGTATCATGAGCGACTAGAAGTTCACAGCGCTCCGAGAAGATTGAGTTTTATATCAGCTGTACGGTGTAGGGTTTCTTATTTCTGTAGCATTTTACTGACTTCATCTGTCTGGTTTTATGTCTACTGTAGTTAAGCCAAAATGATTTCCTAGACCACAGAGAGATAATATAATGCAGTAGTACAATCTGTTATTTTTCTATTTATTTTTTTGTTTTGAGAGGGTTTCATAACTTAAACTCAAAGAACAGACTTAAGTCTGAACACGGCCGTTGTGATCTTCCAGGAATGTGTCCAAGTATTTGGGTTTAAAGGAATTAGAGTGTTAGCTTTTCAAGCAAGTTTCTAATGCTTATAGCCACAACTTAATTGAAGCTCGGCTCATAGTTTTGTGAGAACTGCGCGATATTGCTGAAAGGAAAGAAAAATACAGACAATGAGTATACTGTACGCTTCCGGAGACCAGGGCATGCGCGGTAAATTCTGGCACATTTGCGTGGCAGAGAAAGGATGGGGCCCGCATGGTGGCTGGCTACGCATGAGCCTTCTTCTCTCTTAGCGCCCAATTCAGACCTGAACGCTGTTGTGCGAATTCGCACAGCGACCAATTATCAAATGACTGCGCGTGCACCGCAATGTACAGATACGTTGCCAAACAGCGACAGGATGGTGCAAAGATTTTGATCGCAAAGTGATTGACAGGAAGCGAATGTTTGTGGGTGGTAACTGGACGATTTCTGGGAGTGTCAGGAAAACACAGGTGTGCTGAAGCGTTGTCAGGGAGGGTGTGTGACGTCAGCTCCGGCCCCGATCAGCCTGTTCTCATCGCACTGTAGGAGTAAATCCTGCGCTACGCACACACTGGAAAATCATTAGATGGGGAGTGAGGTGTGAATGTATTTGCAGCTGACCGCTGTCTGGTGGAATTTTCGCACGGCGTACACATGCACTCGCACACTTGCACAGGGCGGGTTTTCACTTTCCCTGGAGATCAGGTCTGAATCGGGGCCTTAATCCGCTCCTGCGAATTTGACCTGATTCTATGATGATGCAAATAGTATGACCCCGCCCCAGCAGCTGCTGCATCTCCTTTCCAGGCATCTACAAGAGAGATTATTAAGGTAGGTATGTATTAATATTGTCATACCTTGTTATACTGAACCATGGGCCTCAGTAATATCTGTACGCAAATGCAACTGCGATTCTCTGGGCTACTGAGCTACTTATATTAGCAAGTGAGCGGCCATCCAGAAATGAGAAACGCCACCGGATCCATCGCAACTGCGTACACATTCACAACCTATATTCAAGAACGCGGAACACAGAGGTTAAGCGTTGGCCCATACGTACTCAGACTGGACACAGCAGCAGCGAATAGAAGTGAGCCAGTGGAGAAGCTGCCCATGGCAACCAATCAGCTGCTCTGTATATGTTTATAGTAGGCATGTCCAAACTGCGGCCCTCCAGCTGTTGTGAAACTACATATCCCAGCATGCCCTGACACAGTTTTGCTGTCAAAGAATGCTAAAGCTGTGTCAGGTCATGCTGGGATGTGTAGTTTCTCAACAGCTGGAGGGCCGCAGTTTGGACATGCCTGGTTTATAGTATGCAAATGCTACATCAATGCGGATTGGTTGCCATGGGCAACTTCTCCACGGGCTCACTTCTCCACTTTTATCACTGCTTAGTACATGCCCCCCTAAGGAACTATCAAGGTGTTATATTTGGACTCATGAGTGCAATATCCAGTAATATACATGCCCAACCATACAGCATTTAGCATGCGTGTACCAGCGTGCAGAGTTAGGAGGTCAGTGGGGTATATATCTGTAATGAGTCACCTGTCTCGTGGTTCTGATTTCAATATGGTGACAGCGCAGCAGGTAACAAAGACTCGGGTAAAGTGAAATATTTCAAGGGAAGGGACCCGAACATCTGTCAACAGGCCCACATATGTCCTGCCAAGCCCCTGTAGGAGGGAAGCGCACGGAATAAACATGTGCCTGAGCAGATGCAGCTACAGTATACAGGGGTAGCGTATATGCTTTATTGGAAATAAATGAACATTGGCCCTCATTCCGAGTTGTTCGCTCGGTATTTTTCATCGCATCGCAGTGAAAATCCGCTTAGTACGCATGCGCAATGTTCGCACTGCGACTGCGCCAAGTAACTTTACTATGATGAAAGTATTTTTACTCACGGCTTTTTCTTCGCTCCGGCGATCGTAATGTGATTGACAGGAAATGGGTGTTACTGGGCGGAAACACGGCGTTTCAGGGGCGTGTGGCTGAAAACGCTACCGTTTCCGGAAAAAACGCAGGAGTGGCCGGGGAAACGGTGGGAGTGCCTGGGCGAACGCTGGGTGTGTTTGTGACGTCAACCAGGAACGACAAGCACTGAACTGATCGCACAGGCAGAGTAAGTCTGGAGCTACTCTGAAACTGCTAAGTAGTTAGTAATCGCAATATTGCGAATACATCGGTCGCAATTTTAAGAAGCTAAGATTCACTCCCAGTAGGCGGCGGCTTAGCGTGTGTAACTCTGCTAAATTCGCCTTGCGACCGATCAACTCGGAATGAGGGCCATAGATAAATACAGATGTACAGGACACTGGCAAGGACAAGCACTGACAACAAATGAGATTAATGCAAAGCTACACACAAGGAATGAGGAAAATTGGGGGGAATTCAATTGTTTTATCAGGTGTTTTAACTAATGGGTGCCCGGTGAAACAATTGAATTGTTGCTCTGACCGGGCGGGGGATTAGAGTTAGGATGTGGGGGAAAGGGGGATTCGAGTTAGGATGTGGGGGAAAGGGGGATTCGAGTTAGGATGTGGGGGGAAAGGGGGATTAGAGTTAGGCTGTGGGGGGGAAAGGGGGATTAGAGTTAGGATGTGGGGGGGAAAGGGGGATTCGAGTTAGGAATCTGTGGGGGGAAAGGGGGATTCGAGTTAGGATGTGGGGGGGAAAGGGGGATTAGAGTTAGGCTGTGGGGGGGAAAGGGGGATTAGAGTTAGGCTGTGGGGGGAAAGGGGGATTAGAGTTAGGATGTGGGGGGAAAGGGGGATTAGAGTTAGGCTGTGGGGGAAAGGGGGATTAGAGTTAGGCTGTGGGGAGGAGTGGGGACTAGGGTTAGGCTGTGGGGAGAAGGGCGGTTAGAGTTAGGCTGTGGAGGGTAAGGGGGATTAGAGTTAGGATGTGGGGCAAAGGGGGATTAGAGTTAGGCTGTGGGGGGAAAATAAGATTTTACTCACCGGTAAATCTATTTCTCGTAGTCCGTAGTGGATGCTGGGACTCCGTAAGGACCATGGGGATTAGCGGCTCCGCAGGAGACTGGGCACAAATAAAGAAAGCTTTAGGACTACCTGGTGTGCACTGGCTCCTCCCTCTATGACCCTCCTCCAGACCTCAGTAAGGATACTGTGCCCGGAAGAGCTGACACAATAAGGAAGGATTTTGAATCCCGGGTAAGACTCATACCAGCCACACCAATCACACCGTATAACTCGTGATACAATACCCAGTTAACAGTATGACAACAACTGAGCCTCTCAACAGATGGCTCAACAATAACCCTTTAGTTAGGCAATAACTATATACAAGTATTGCAGACAATCCGCACTTGGGACGGGCTTCCAGCATCCACTACGGACTACGAGAAATAGATTTACCGGTGAGTAAAATCTTATTTTCTCTGACGTCCTAAGTGGATGCTGGGACTCCGTAAGGACCATGGGGATTATACCAAAGCTCCCAAACGGGCGGGAGAGTGCGGATGACTCTGCAGCACCGAATGAGCAAACACAAGGTCCTCCTCAGCCAGGGTATCAAACTTATAGAATTTTGCAAACGTGTTTGACCCCGACCAAGTAGCAGCTCGGCAAAGTTGTAAAGCCGAGACCCCTCGGGCAGCCGCCCAAGAAGAGCCCACTTTCCTCGTGGAATGGGCTTTTACAGATTTAGGCTGCGGCAGTCCAGCCGCAGAATGTGCAAGTTGAATCGTGCTACAGATCCAGCGAGTAATAGTCTGCTTTGAAGCAGGAGCACCCAGCTTGTTGGGTGCATACAGGATAAATAGCGAGTCAGTTTTCCTGACTCCAGCCGTCCTGGAAACATATATTTTCAGGGCCCTGACTACGTCCAGTAACTTGGAGTCCTCCAAGTCCCAAGTAGCCGCAGGCACCACAATAGGCTGGTTCACATGAAAAGCTGATACCACCTTAGGAAGGAATTGGGAACGAGTCCTCAATTCTGCCCTATCCATATAAAAAAATCAGATAAGGGCTTTTGCATGACAAAGCCGCCAATTCTGATACACGCCTGGCCGACGCCAAGGCCAACAGCATGACCACTTTCCACGTGAGGTATTTTAGCTCCACGGATGTAAGTGGCTCAACCCAATGCGACTTCAGGAAATCCAACACCACGTTGAGATCCCACGGTGCCACTGGAGGCACAAACGGGGGCTGAATATGCAGCACTCCCTTAACAAAAGTCTGAACTTCAGGCAGTGAAGCCAGTTCTTTTTTGGAAGAAAATGTACAGAGCCGAAATCTGGACCTTAATGGAACCCAATTTTAGGCCCATAGTCACTCCTGACTGTAGGAAGTGCAGAAATCGACCCAGTTGAAATTCCTCCGTTGGGGCCTTCCTGGCCTCACACCACGCAACATATTTTCGCCATATGCGGTGATAATGTTTTGCGATCACATCTTTCCTAGCCTTAATCAGCGTAGGAATGACTTCCTCCGGAATGCCTTTTTCCTTTAGGATCCGGTGTTCAACCGCCATGCCGTCAAACGCAGCCACGGTAAGTCTTGGAACAGACAGGGCCCCTGCTGCAGCAGGTCCTGTCTGAGCGGCAGAGGCCATGGGTCCTCTGAGATCATTTCTTGAAGTTCTGGGTACCAAGCTCTTCTTGGCCAATCCGGAACCACGAGTATAGTTCGTACTCCTCTCCTTCTTTTATTCTCAGTACCTTCGGTATGAGAGGCAGAGGAGGGAACACATACACCGACTGGTACACCCACGGTGTTACCAGAGCGTCCACAGCTATCGCCTGAGGGTCCCTTGACCTGGCGCAATATATTTTTAGCTTTTTGTTGAGGCGGGATGCCGACATGTCCACCTGTGGCCTTTCCCAATGGTGTACAATCATTTGGAAGACTTCTGGATGAAGTCCCCACTCTCCCGGGTGGAGGTCGTGCCTGCTGAGAAAGTCTGTTTCCCAGTTGTCCACTCCGGGAATGAACACTGCTGACAGTGCTAACACATGATTTTCCACCCATCGGAAAATCCTTGTGGCTTCTGCCATCGCCATCCTGCTTCTTGTGCCGCCCTGTTGGTTTACATGGGCGACCGCCGTGATGTTGTCTGACTGGATCAGCACCGGCTGGTGTTGAAGCAGGGTTCTAGCCTGACTTAGGGCATTGTAAATGGCCCTTAGTTCCCGAATATGTATGAGTAGGGAAGTCTCCTGACTCGACCATAGTCCTTGGAAGTTTCTTCCCTGTGTGACTGCCCCCCAGCCTCGAAGGTTGGCATCCGTGGTCACCAGGACCCAGTCCTGTATGCCGAATCTGCGGCCCTCTAGAAGATGAGCACTCTGCAGCCACCACAACAGCGACACCCTGGCCCTTGGAGACAGGGTTATCAGCCGATGCATCTGAAGATGCGACCCGGACCACTTATCCAACAGATCCCACTGGAAGATCCTTGCATGGAACCTGCCGAACGGATTTTCTTCGTAAGAAGCTACCATCTTTCCCAGGAGTCGCGTGCATTGATGCACCGACACCTGTATTTGTTTTAGGAGGTCTCTGACTAGAGATGACAACTCCTTGGCCTTCTCCTCCGGGAGAAACACTTTTTCCTGTTCTGTGTCCAGAACCATATCCAGGAACAGTAGACGCGTCGTAGGAACCAGCTGCGACTTTGGACTATTCAGAATCCAGCCGTGCTGTTGTAGCACTTCCCGAGATAGTGCTACTCCGACCAACAACTGCTCCCTGGACCTCGCCTTTATAAGGAGATCGTCCAAGTACGGGATAATTATAACTCCCTTTTTTCGAAGGAGTATCATCATTTCGGCCATTACCTTGGTAAATACCCTCGGTGCCGGGAACAGACCAACGGCAACGTCTGGAATTGGTAATGACAGTCCTGTACCACAATTTTGAGGTACTCCTGGTGAGGAGGGTAAATGGGGACATGCAGGTAAGCATCCTTGATGTCCAGTGATACCATGTAATCCCCTTCGTCCAGGCTTGCAATAACCGCCCTGAGCGATTCCATTTTGAACTTGAACCTTCGTATATAAGTGTTCAAAGATTTAAATTTTAGAACGGGTCTCACCGAACCGTCTGGTTTCGGTACCACAAACATTGTGGAATAGTAACCCCGGCCTTGTTGAAGGAGGGGTACCTTGATTATCACCTGCTGGAAGTACAGCTTGTGAATTGCCGCCAGTACTACCTCCCCTTTCTCCGAGGGCAGCAGGCGAGGCTGATTTGAGGTAACGGCGAGGGGGAGTCGCCTCGAACTCCAGCTTGTATCCCTGTGATACTACTTGCAGAACCCAGGGATCCACCTGTGAGCGAGCCCACTGGTCGCTGAAGTTCCCGAGACGCGCCCCCACCGCACCTGGCTCCACCTGTGGAGCCCCAGCGTCATGCGGTGGACTCAGATGAAGCCGGGGAAGATTTTTGATCCTGGGAACTGGCTGTCTGGTGCAGCTTTTTCCCTCTTCCCTTGTCTCTGTGCAGAAAGGAAGCGCCTTTGACCCGCTCGCTTTTCTGAAGCCGAAAGGACTGTACCTGATAATACGGTGCTTTCTTAGGCTATGAGGAACCTGAGGTAAAAAAATTTCTTCCCAGCTGTTGCTGTGGATACGAGGTCCCAGAGACCATCCCCAAACAATTCCTCACCCTCATAAGGCAGAATCTCCATGTGCCTTTTAAAGTCAGCATCACCTGTCCACTGCCGGGTCCCTAATACCCTCCTGGCAGAATGGACATTGCATTAACTTTTGGATGCCAGCCGGCAAATATCCCTCTGTGTATCCTTCATATATAAGACGACGTCTTTAATATGCTCTATGGTTAGCAAAATAGTATCCCTGTATAGGGTATCAATATTATCTGACAGGGTATCAGACCATGCTGCAGCAGCACTATCCATGCTGAGGCAATTGCAGGTCTCAGTATAGTACCTGAGTGTGTATATACAGACTTCAGGATAGCCTTCTGCTTTTTAACAGCAGGCTCCTTCAAAGTGGCCGTATCCTAAGACGGCAGTGCCACCTTTTTTGACAAACGTGTGAGCGCCTTATCTAGTGACGTGCGGTGGGGTCACTGGTTGGGGAGGCACTGGCAGCTAACAAGCCCCCCCCCCCCCCCCCCCCCCCCGGAAAACAAAAAAAAAAGTGTGGTCCCCCAACACATCAGGAAAACCAGCACTAGGCAGAACCAGCCAGGGGGAGTAATGCCATAGCAGGGGAGACACTCAGTATGGGGTCCCCCTGCCATAACATTATTCTGCCTCCCCAGCCAGTCAGCCCAGGGTTGGAATTCCTCGGAAAGTGGGAACCCCAAAAAATAAAAATGGGGTCCCCCCTCCCGAGCAATAACCAGCACTGGGCTGATAGCCCAGTGCTATGCCCCGCACCCCTGGTGGCGGTGGGTGCGGGGTTCATTGTGTGTTAATATTGTTCTTTACAGGTGGCCTACAGGTCCCAGCAAGCCTGCCCCAGCATGCTGGCACTTGGAGAACCACAAGTGCCAGCATGCCCGGACATAAAGGGCCTGCTGGCACCTGTAGTCCACCTGCAAAGAATAGTAATATTGTTCTTTACAGGTAGCCTACAGGTCCCAGCAAGCCTGCCCCGGCATGCTGGCACTTGGAGAACCACAAGTGCCAGCATGACCGGACATAAAGGGCCCGCTGGCACCTATAGTCCACCTGTAAAGAAAATATTAAAATAAAACGCCACACGTCTTGAAAAGAAGCTTTATTTAACTGGGTCTTCACCTGGGGGCGGCGGCCGTTAAGCTCTTTTGCGTGGCCGCCGCCTTCCCAGGGCTTCCAGCGTCTTCACCTGGGGGGCGCCACCCCCCCAGGGCTTCCAGCGTCTTCACCTGGTGGGCGGCGGCTGCTAAGCTCTTTTGCATAGCCGCCGCCCAGCCAGGACTTCCAGCCGTCTTCTTTCTTCAGGAGCTCTTCACAGCTCCTCCTCCGCCGTCGGACTGACTCTCCTCCGCCTCGCGCTGACTTATATAAGTCAGCCGGAGGGGGCGGGGCGATGACGCGGCGAGCCGTGATTGGCTCGCGGCGGCCATCTTGAATTTCAAAAATGACGCTGAGGCGCCATTTTTGAAACTGGAACCGCTCCGCTGCCAAACTCTGCAGATAAAGGTAATTTTCCGCCGCCGCACAGCCGCCGCAACCCGCCGCCTGCTCCACCGCCGCCCGCACCACCACCGCCGCATCCCGCCGCCCGCACAATCGCCGCATCCAGACGCCCGCACCTCCTCCGCCAGCGTCGCCCACAGTGATTGACAGCGGATCCAGTGACGGATCCGCTGGCCAATCACTGTAGCCTCACTGACAGGGACGTGCTTTCATAGGTTGAAAGCACGTCCCTGTATGAAAGCGGCACCACTAACGTGACCTATCCTCTGGCGGGAAAGGGTACGCCATCAGTAACTTTTTAGAAATTACCAGTTTCTTATCGGGGGAACCCACGCTTTATTCACTCATCTGATGGGGGAACAAAACACTGGCTGCTTTTTCTCCCCAAACATAAAACCCCTTTCTTGTGGTATTTGGGTTAATGTCAGAAATGTGTAACACATTTTTCATTGCCGAGTGCAACGGATGTTCCTAGTGGATTGTGTATATGTCTCAACCTCGTCGACACTGGAGTCAGACTCCGTGTCGACATCTGTATCTGCCATCTGAGGTAGCGGGCGTTTTTGAGCCCCTGATGGCCTTTGAGACGCCTGGGCAGGCGCGGGCTGAGAAGCCGGCTGTCCCATAGCTGTTACTTCATCCAGCCCTTTACATATGGAGTTGACACTGTCGGTTAATACCTTCCACTTATCCATCCACTCTGGTGTCGGCCCCACAGGGGGCGACATCCCATTTATCGGCCTCTGCTCCACCTCCACGTAACCTTCCTCCTCAAACATGTCGACACAGCCGTACCGACACACCGCACACACACACACACACAGGGAATGCTCTGACTGAGGACAGGATCCCACACAGCCCTTTGGGGAGACAGAGAGAGAGTATGCCAGCACACACCAGAGCGCTATATAATGCAGGGATTAACACTATAACTGAGTGATTTTTCCCCCAATAGCTGCTTGTATACACAATACTGTGCCTAAATTTAGTGCCCCCCCCTCTCTTTTTAACCCTTTGAGCCTGAAAACTACAGGGGAGAGCCTGGGGAGCTGTCTTCCAGCTGCACTGTGAAGAAAAAATGGCGCCAGTGTGCTGAGGGAGATAGCCCCGCCCCTTTTTCGGCTGACTTTTCTCCCGCTTTTTTTATGGATTCTGGCAGGGGTATTTATCACATATATAGCCTCTGGGGCTATATATGGTGCCAGTTTGCCAGCCAAGGTGTCAGTATTGCTGCTCAGGGCGCCCCCCCCCCCTAACGCCCTGCACCCATCAGTGACCGGAGTGTGAGGTGTGCATGAGGAGCAATGGCGCACAGCTGCAGTGCTGTGCGCTACCTTGTTGAAGACCGAAGTCTTCTGCCGCCGATTTCCAGGACCATCTTCATGCTTCTGGCTCTGTAAGGGGGACGGCGGCGCGGCTCCGGGACCGAACGATCGAGGTCGGGTCCTGTGTTCGATCCCTCTGGAGCTAATGGTGTCCAGTAGCCTAAGAAGCCCAAACTATCTCCAGTTAGGTAGGTTCGCTTCTTCTCCCCTTAGTCCCTCGCTGCAGTGAGTCTGTTGCCAGCAGATCTCACTGTAAAATAAAAAACCTAAAATATACTTTCTTTCTAGGAGCTCAGGAGAGCCCCTAGTGTGCATCCAGCTCAGCCGGGCACAGGATTCTAACAGAGGTCTGGAGGAGGCAGTGCACACCAGGTAGTCCTAAATCTTTCTTTAGTTGTGCCCAGTCTCCTGCGGAGCCGCTATTCCCCATGGTCCTTACGGAGTCCCAGCATCCACTTAGGACGTCAGAGAAAGGGGGATTAGAGTTAGGATGTGGGGGAAAGGGGGATTAGAGTTAGGATGTGGGGGAAAGGGGGATTAGAGTTAGGATGTGGGGGAAAGGGGGATTAGAGTTAGGCTGTGGGGGGGAGTGGGGAATAGGGTTAGGCTGTGGGGAGAAGGGGGGTTAGGATTAGGCTGGGGGGAGGGGGGTTACTGTTAGCCCTTGTTAGGGTTAGGAGGTTTGGGGTGGGGGGGGGGTAGTTACAATTCTTTCCTGACCCCTGTCAGGATTCTAACGATTGGAATTTCCATGGACGGTATTCTGACTGCTGGCATTCCAGCACCAGCCCAGCTGGACTATGTACTGTGAAGGGGAAGCGGACAGTACAGATCCGCTGCAGAGCGCACAATCACACTGGAAGTACAGCGCTGCTTCTATATAAAGTTACATATACATCTTCCCATCACCAGTAATGTGATTTTCCAACCACTGGTACCAGCGTCTTCTGCTTGAGGGTTAATTAATAACATCCCATGGACTGTACGGACCGGGCAAAGGGAGAGAACATACAGCAAAGCTGACCCGGCTTCCTCTCCCCATCAGCAGAATAGCACGGGGCTTTTCATACACGTCCACGAGACTCAATAAGCCAGGGTGGCTGCGTGCGATCACACTGTCAACGCACCAGTTACGTCCACAGAATGCCCCATTTCATGGAAAGATAGATCCGGCCAAGTGGCGTCAGTCTCCGGATACAGCGGACATATGCAGAGATACTGTACGGAAATTCATATCTGCATATGTGCTATATACAAAGCCTCCACTACAACTTACACTGAGCTCTGTATATATGGGAGGTAGCGTGCATCGTACCGCACACATCCACTCTGTATACACCTCCTGCCCCGAGTCCTGCTAAATGCCTCTGTGCTGGGGTAATTACTGCACACATCCACTCTGTATACGCCTCCTGCCCCGAGTCCTGCTAAATGCCTCTGTGCTGGGGTAATTACTGCACACATCCACTCTGTATACGCCTCCTGCCCCGAGTCCTGCAAAATGCCTCTGTGCTGGGGTAATTACTGCACACATCCACTCTGTATACGCCTCCTGCCCCGAGTCCTGCTAAATGCCTCTGTGCTGGGGTAATTACTGCACACATCCACTCTGTATACGCCTCCTGCCCCGAGTCCTGCTACATGCCTCTGTGCTGGGGTAATTACTGCACACATCCACTCTGTATACGCCTCCTGCCCTGAGTCCTGCTACATGCCTCTGTGCTGGGGTAATTACTGCACACATCCACTCTGTATACGCCTCCTGCCCCGAGTCCTGCTACATGCCTCTGTGCTGGGGTAATTACTGCAGACATCCACTCTGTATACGCCTCCTGCCCCGAGTCCTGCTACATGCCTCTGTGCTGGGGTAATTACTGCACACATCCACTCTGTATACGCCTCCTGCCCCGAGTCCTGCTACATGCCTCTGTGCTGGGGTAATTACTGCAGACATCCACTCTGTATACGCCTCCTGCCCTGAGTCCTGCTACATGCCTCTGTGCTGGGGTAATTACTGCACACATCCACTCTGTATACGCCTCCTGCCCCGAGTCCTGCTACATGCCTCTGTGCTGGGGTAATTACTGCAGACATCCACTCTGTATACGCCTCCTGCCCCGAGTTCTGCTACATGCCTCTGTGCTGGGGTAATTACTGCACACATCCACTCTGTATACGCCTCCTGCCCTGAGTCCTGCTACATGCCTCTGTGCTGGGGTAATTACTGCACACATCCACTCTATATACGCCTCCTGCCCCGAGTCCTGCTACATGCCTCTGTGCTGGGGTAATTACTAGAGATGTGCACTTGAAATTTTTCGGGTTTTGTGTTTTGGTTTTGGGTTCGGTTCCGCGGCCGTGTTTTGGGTTCGACCGCGTTTTGGCAAAACCTCACCGAATTTTTTTTGTCGGATTTGGGTGTGTTTTGGATTAGGGTGTTTTTTTCAAAAAACACTAAAAAACAGCTTAAATCATAGAATTTGGGGTCATTTTGATCCCAAAGTATTATTAACCTCAAAAACCATAATTTCCACTCATTTTCAGTCTATTCTGAATACCTCACACCTCACAATATTATTTTTAGTCCTAAAATTTGCACCGAGGTCGCTGGATGACTAAGCTAAGCGACCCTAGTGGCCGACACAAACACCTGGCCCATCTAGGAGTGGCACTGCAGTGTCACGCAGGATGGCCCTTCCAAAAAACACTCCCCAAACAGCACATGACGCAAAGAAAAAAAGAGGTGCAATGAGGTAGCTGTGTGAGTAAGATAAGCGACCCTAGTGGCCGACACAAACACCGGGCCCATCTAGGAGTGGCACTGCAGTGTCACGCAGGATGGCCCTTCCAAAAAACACTCCCCAAACAGCACATGACGCAAAGAAAAAAAGAGGCGCAATGAGGTAGCTGTGTGAGTAAGATAAGCGACCCTAGTGGCCGACACAAACACCTGGCCCATCTAGGAGTGGCACTGCAGTGTCACGCAGGATGGCCCTTCCAAAAAACACTCCACAAACAGCACATGACGCAAAGAAAAAAAGAGGCGCAATGAGGTAGCTGTGTGAGTAAGATAAGCGACCCTAGTGGCCGACACAAACACCTGGCCCATCTAGGAGTGGCACTGCAGTGTCACGCAGGATAGCCCTTCCAAAAAACACTCCCCAAACAGCACATGACGCAAAGAAAAAAAGAGGCGCAATGAGGTAGCTGTGTGAGTAAGATAAGCGACCCTAGTGGCCGACACAAACACCTGGCCCATCTAGGAGTGGCACTGCAGTGTCACGCAGGATGGCCCTTCCAAAAAACACTCCCCAAACAGCACATGACGCAAAGAAGAAAAAAAGAGGCGCAATGAGGTAGCTGTGTGAGTAAGCCAAGCGACCCTAGTGGCCGACACAAACACCTGGCCCATCTAGGAGTGGCACTGCAGTGTCACGCAGGATGGCCCTTCCAAAAAACACTCCCCAAACAGCACATGACGCAAATAAAAATGAAAGAAAAAAGAGGTGCAAGATGGAATTGTCCTTGGGCCCTCCCACCCACCCTTATGTTGTATAAACAGGACATGCACACTTTAACCAACCCATCATTTCAGTGACAGGGTCTGCCACACGACTGTGACTGAAATGACGGGTTGGTTTGGACCCCCACCGAAAAAGAAGCAATTAATCTCTCCTTGCACAAACTGGCTCTACAGAGGCAAGATGTCCACCTCATCATCATCCTCCGATATATCACCGTGTACATCCCGCTCCTCACAGATTATCAATTCGTCCCCACTGGAATCCACCATCTCAGCTCCCTGTGTACTTTGTGGAGGCAATTGCTGCTGGTCAATGTCTCCACGGAGGAATTGATTATAATTCATTTTAATGAACATCATCTTCTCCACATTTTCTGGAAGTAACCTCGTACGCCGATTGCTGACAAGGTGAGCGGCGGCACTAAACACTCTTTCGGAGTACACACTTGTGGGAGGGCAACTTAAGTAGAATAAAGCCAGTTTGTGCAAGGGCCTCCAAATTGCCTCTTTTTCCTGCCAGTATAAGTACGGACTGTCTGACGTGCCTACTTGGATGCGGTCACTCATATAATCCTCCACCATTCTTTCAATGGGGAGAGAATCATATGCAGTGACAGTAGACGACATGTCCGTAATCGTTGTCAGGTCCTTCAGTCCGGACCAGATGTCAGCATCAGCAGTCGCTCCAGACTGCCCTGCATCACCGCCAGCGGGTGGGCTCGGAATTCTGAGCCTTTTCCTCGCACCCCCAGTTGCGGGAGAATGTGAAGGAGGAGATGTTGACAGGTCGCGTTCCGCTTGACTTGACAATTTTGTCACCAGCAGGTCTTTGAACCCCAGCAGACTTGTGTCTGCCGGAAAGAGAGATCCAAGATAGGTTTTAAATCTAGGATCGAGCACGGTGGCCAAAATGTAGTGCTCTGATTTCAACAGATTGACCACCCGTGAATCCTTGTTAAGCGAATTAAGGGCTCCATCCACAAGTCCCACATGCCTAGCGGAATCGCTCCCTTTTAGCTCCTCCTTCAATGCCTCCAGCTTCTTCTGCAAAAGCCTGATGAGGGGAATGACCTGACTCAGGCTGGCAGTGTCTGAACTGACTTCACGTGTGGCAAGTTCAAAAGGTTGCAGAACCTTGCACAACGTTGAAATCATTCTCCACTGCGCTTGAGACAGGTACATTCCACCTCCTATATCGTGCTCAATTGTATAGGCTTGAATGGCCTTTTGCTGCTCCTCCAACCTCTGAAGCATATATAGGGTTGAATTCCACCTCGTTACCACTTCTTGCTTCAGATGATGGCAGGGCAGGTTCAGGCGTTTTTGGTGGTGCTCCAGTCTTCTGTACGTGGTGCCTGTACGCCGAAAGTGTCCCGCAATTCTTCTGGCCACCGACAGCATCTCTTGCACGCCCCTGTCGTTTTTTAAAAAATTCTGCACCACCAAATTCAAGGTATGTGCAAAACATGGGACGTGCTGGAATTTGCCCATATTTAATGCACACACAATATTGCTGGCGTTGTCCGATGCCACAAATCCACAGGAGTCCAATTGGGGTAAGCCATTCCGCGATGATCTTCCTCAGTTGCCGTAAGAGGTTTTCAGCTGTGTGCGTATTCTGGAAACCGGTGATACAAAGCGTAGCCTGCCTAGGAAAGAGTTGGCGTTTGCGAGATGCTGCTACTGGTGCCGCCGCTGCTGTTCTTGCGGCGGGAGTCCATACATCTACCCAGTGGGCTGTCACAGTCATATAGTCCTGACCCTGCCCTGCTCCACTTGTCCACATGTCCGTGGTTAAGTGGACATTGGGTACAACTGCATTTTTTAGGACACTGGTGAGTCTTTTTCTGACGTCCGTGTACATTCTCGGTATCGCCTGCCTAGAGAAGTGGAACCTAGATGGTATTTGGTAACGGCGGCACACTACCTCAAGAAATTGTCTAGTTCCCTGTGAACTAACGGCGGATACCGGACGCACGTCTAACACCAACATAGTTGTCAAGGCCTCAGTTATCCGCTTTGCAACAGGATGACTGCTGTGATATTTCATCTTCCTCGCAAAGGACTGTTGGACAGTCAATTGCTTGGTGGAAGTAGTAAAAGTGGGCTTACAACTTCCCCTCTGGGATGACCATCGACTCCCAGCAGCAACAACAGCAGCGCCAGCAGCAGTAGGCGTTACACGCAAGGATGCATCGGAGGAATCCCAGGCAGGAGAGGACTCGTCAGAATTGCCAGTGACATGGCCTGCAGGACTATTGGCATTCCTGGGGAAGGAGGAAATTGACACTGAGGGAGTTGGTGGGGTGGGTTTGTGTGAGCTTGGTTACAAGAGGAAGGGATTTACTGGTCAGTGGACTGCTTCCGCTGTCGCCCAAAGTTTTTGAACTTGTCACTGACTTATTATGAATGCACTGCAGGTGACGTATAAGGGAGGATGTTCCGAGGTGGTTAACGTCCTTACCCCTACTTATTACAGCTTGACAAAGGGAACACACGGCTTGACAAATGTTGTCCGCATTTCTGGTGAAATACTTCCACACCGAAGAGCTGATTTTTTTGGTATTTTCACCAGGCATGTCAACGGCCCTATTCCTCCCACGGACAACAGGTGTCTCCCCGGGTGCCTGACTTAAACAAACCACCTCGCCATCAGAATCCTCCTTGTCAATTTCCTCCCCAGCGCCAGCAACACCCATATCCTCCTTATCCTGGTGTACTTCAACACTGACATCTTCAATCTGACTATCAGGAACTGGACTGCGGGTGCTCCTTCCAGCACTTGCAGGGGGCGTGCAAATGGTGGAAGGCGCATGCTCTTCACGTCCAGTGTTGGGAAGGTCAGGCATCGCAACCGACACAATTGGACTCTCCTTGTGGATTTGGGATTTCGAAGAACGCACAGTTCTTTGCGGTGCTTTTGCCAGCTTGAGTCTTTTCATTTTTCTAGCGAGAGGCTGAGTGCTTCCATCCTCATGTGAAGCTGAACCACTAGCCATGAACATAGGCCAGGGCCTCAGCCGTTCCTTGCCACTCCGTGTGGTAAATGGCATATTGGCAAGTTTACGCTTCTCCTCCGACAATTTTATTTTAGATTTTGGAGTCCTTTTTTTACTGATATTTGGTGTTTTGGATTTTACATGCTCTGTACTATGACATTGGGCATCGGCCTTGGCAGACGACGTTGCTGGCATTTCATCGTCTCGGCCATGACTAGTGGCAGCAGCTTCAGCACGTGGTGGAAGTGGATCTTGATCTTTCCCTAATTTTGGAACCTCAACATTTTTGTTCTCCATATTTTAATAGGCACAACTAAAAGGCACCTCAGGTAAACAATGGAGATGGATGGATACTAGTATACTTATGGATGGACCAGCGACTGCCGACACAGAGGTAGCTACAGCCGTGGACTACCGTACTGTGTCTGCTGCTAATATAGACTGGATGATAATGAGATGAAATTAATATATATATATATATATATATATATATATATAATATCACTAGTACTGCAGCCGGACAGGTATATATATTTATTATGTAATGACTGATGACGGACCTGCTGGACACTGTCAGCTCAGCAGCACCGCAGACTGCTACAGTAAGCTACTATAGTAGTATGAATCAAGAAGAAAGAAAAAAAAAAAACACGGGTAGGTGGTATACAATTATATATATATTATATACAATTTTATATATATATATATATATATATATATATATATATATTAAACTGGTGGTGATTAATTAAACTGGTGGTCAGGTCACTGGTCACACTATCAGCAACTTGCAAGTAGTACTCCTAAGCAGACAATCACAATATATATACTGGTGGTCAGTGTGGTCACAATGGCAGTGTGGCACTCTGGCAGCAAAAGTGTGCACTGTACGTTAAAATATGTACTCCTGCTCTCAGACTCTAACTGCTCCCCACTGTCTCCCCCACAAGTCAGATATACAGTCACACTATCACTTCAGCAAGTAGTAGTACTCCTCCTAATGCTCCCCAAAATTACTAAAGTAAATACTGTGTCTCTCTCTACTCTAGTCTCACTCTCTTCTCTATAAACGGAGAGGACGCCAGCCACGTCCTCTCCCTATCAATCTCAATGCACGTGTGAAAATGGCGGCGACGCGCGGCTCCTTATATAGAATCTGAGTCTCGCGATAGAATCCGAGCCTCGCGAGAATCCGACAGCGGGATGATGACGTTCGGGCGCGCTCGGGTTAACCGAGCAAGGCGGGAAGATCCGAGTCGCTCGGACCCGTGTAAAAAAACCTGAAGTTCGGGCGGGTTCGGATTCCGAGGAACCGAACCCGCTCATCTCTAGTAATTACTGCACACATCCACTCTGTATACGCCTCCTGCCCCGAGTCCTGCTACATGCCTCTGTGCTGGGGTAATTACTGCACACATCCACTCTGTACAGTATACGCCTCCTGCCCTGAGTCCTGCTACATGCCTCTGTGCTGGGGTAATTACTGCACACATCCACTCTGTACAGTATACACCTCCTGCCCTGAGTCCTGCTACATGCCTCTGTGCTGGGGTAATTACTGCACACATCCACTCTGTACAGTATACGCCTCCTGCCCTGAGTCCTGCTACATGCCTCTGTGCTGGGGTAATTACTGCACACATCCACTCTGTACAGTATACGCCTCCTGCCCTGAGTCCTGCTACATGCCTCTGTGCTGGGGTAATTACTGCACACATCCATTCTGTACAGTATACGCCTCCTGCCCCGAGTCCTGCTACAGGCCTCTGTGCTGGGGTAATTACTGCACACATCCACTCTGTACAGTATACGCCTCCTGCCCCGAGTCCTGCTACATGCCTCTGTGCTGGGGTAATTACTGCACACATCCACTCTGTATACGCCTCCTGCCCTGAGTCCTGCTACATGCCTCTGTGCTGGGGTAATTACTGCACACATCCACTCTGTACAGTATACGCCTCCTGCCCTGAGTCCTGCTACATGCCTCTGTGCTGGGGTAATTACTGCACACATCCACTCTGTACAGTATACGCCTCCTGCCCTGAGTCCTGCTACATGCCTCTGTGCTGGGGTAATTACTGCACACATCCACTCTGTACAGTATACGCCTCCTGCCCCGAGTCCTGCTACATGCCTCTGTGATGGGGCAAATGACTACACACTTACCCTGTGACTTGGCAGATTTGGTAACTACATAGAAAGTGGTAGGTACAGATCAGTGTGTGGTATATATGGAATGCCGTGATGTTACCGGCAGGCTTAAAATGCCGACATGCATGATCCCAACATACAGGGTCTATTCCCACTGGTGGGTGTCCATGACAGCCATAGAGTGGGAATAGAACCCGTGATGAGCGCAGCTCACCACCGTGCCCGCAGCGTGGCGAGCATAGCGAGCCCACAAGGGGTTCTGTTGCAGCCGCCACCCTGTCGGCATTCCAGCGGCAGGGATACTGGTGTCGGTATGCTGACCACCGGGATCCCTACTGTCACGAATACCCAACCCACATATATATATATATATATGGATTCCTAAACTCGAGGAGACATTGCCCATAGCAACCAGATTCTAGCTACTAGAAAATGCTACATAAATCTGATTGGTTGCTATGGCCGGGGTTTTGTTTATACCCCGCTGTCTATACAACTAATGATGAAACAGATGAAACATTTGTGCCAGGTAGGGAGGCCAATCCCGGACCTTTTTTTTTATTCCAGGTAAAAAAAAAAAAAGGTAAATCCTGGGATTCCAGGGATCGGGTTGAAGACCCGCCCACACAAATACTCACCACCGTGGGAGCCGGGCTCGCAGGTGGCGAGGTGTGGTCCTGGCGGCTGGCAGCAGACTGTGCAGTGTAACCTCTGAAATCATGTCACATTGCGCAGTACACACTGCCGGGGGCTGGCGGAGCCGGGAGGAGGGAGCCGGGGGCAGGCGGAGCCGGGAGGAGGGAGCCGGGGGCAGGGGGAGCCGGGGGCAGGGGGAGCTGGGAGGAGGGAGCAGGGGGCAGGTGAAGCCGGGAGGAGGGAGCCGGAGGCAGGGGGAGCCGGAGGCAGGGGGAGCCGGTAGGAGGGAGCAGGGGGAGCCGGCAGGAAAGAGCCGGGGGCAGGGGGAGCCGGGAGGAGGGAGCCGGAGGCAGGGGGAGCCGGCAGGAGAAAGCCGGGGGCAGGGGGAGTCGGCAGGAGAGAGCCGGGAGGAGGGAGCCGGGGGCAGGGGGAGCTGGGAGGAGGGAGCCGGGGGCAGGGGGAGCCGGGGGCAGGGGGAGGAGGGGGAGCCGGGAGGAGGGAGCCGGGAGGAGGGAGCCGGGGGCAGGGGGAGCCGGGAGGAGGGAGCCGGGGGCAGGGGGAGCCGGGAGGAGGGAGCCGAGGCAGGGGGAGCCGGGAGGAGGGGGAGCCAGGAGGAGGGAGGAGGGGGAGTCGGGAGGAGGGAGCAGGGGGAGCTGGGAGGAGGGAGCAGGGGGAGCCGGGAGGAGGGAGCAGGGGGAGCCGGGAGGAGGGAGCCGGGGGCAGGGGGAGCCGGGAGGAGGGAGCAGGGGCCGGGGGAGCCGGGAGGAGGGAGCCGGGGGCAGGGGGAGGAGGGAGCCGGGGGAGCCAGGAGGAGCCGGGAGGAGTGGCAGCCGGGAGGAGGGAGCAGGGGGAGCCGGGAGGAGGGAGCAGGGGGAGCCGGGAGGAGGGAGCCGGGGGCAGGGGGAGCCGGGAGGAGGGAGCCGGGGGAGCCAGGAGGAGGGGGAGCCGGGAGGAGGGAGCAGGGGGAGCTGGGAGGAGGGAGCCGGGGGCAGGGGGAGCCGGGAGGGGGGAGCCAGGAGGAGGGAGGAGGGGGAGCCGGGAGGAGGGAGCCGGGAGGAGGGAGCCGGGGGCAGGGGGAGCCGGGAGGAGGGAGCCGGGGGAGCCAGGAGGAGGGAGGAGGGGGAGCCAGGAGGAGGGGGAGCCGGGGGCAGGGGGAGCCGGCAGGAGAGAGCCGGGGGGCAGGAGGAGCCGGGGGCAGGGGGAGCTGGGGGCAGGGGGAGCCGGGGGCAGGGGGAGCCGGGAGGAGGGAGCTGGGGGCAGGGGGAGCCATGGGAGCCGGGCAGCATTTGAGCCTCTGAGGAAGCAGAACGTTGCCTGGAATTAAAAAAAACAATGGGAGAGATAAATCCCGCAATCCCCAGGATTGAATCCCAGAGGTTTTTTGACCTAAATCCCAGGATCCCGCTGATCCTGATCCCGGGATTGGCCTCCCTAGCACCATGGGAGCTGGCAGGCCATGTACCTTCCCACATTGTGCGGTCTGCCATGGATTAATATGCACACACTGACATTGGTTACGCCTATTGACGTAGTATATCCTTTATGCCACACCCTTTACAATAGCGTACAGCCAAGTATATCCTCTGCATTAGAGTGTATTACCTCTGGTGATTGTCACCCTCTATAGCAGGCTTTTTCAACCAGTGTGCCGTGGCACACTAGTGTGCCGCGACCAGTTGCAAGGTGTGCCGCGGAGCCAGAGCAGCTTCCTGCATCTTCAGAGTGAACAGTTGGCCCGGGCTCTTCTTAGAAGATCAGTCGTGCTCTGGCCGTGACCTATGCCTTGAAGACGCGCCGGTGTGATATCATAGGTCACAGCCGCCGCGTCTCACCACCCAGCCAGCCCACCTGCCTGCACACACATCTTCCAGTTCCCGCCTGCATACACAGCTTCCTTGCCAACCCACATCCACACCTGCCCGACCGCCCGCTGCTCAGTATTCGCAGCACTCCACTATGAACAACCCCCGCCACTGAGGGACAGGGAGGAGGACAGCTGACCGGTAGAAGCTAATATTTGTTATTTTATTTCTCCTGTGGGGAACAATAGGATTTATGTGGGTAGAATAAGGATTTATGGATTTATGGGGAGGAACAATGTGAATAATTCATGTGGGGAGCAATAAGATTTATGTGGGGAGCAATGTGATTGATTTATGTAGGGAGCAACAGGATTTATGTGGAGAGCAATATGATTGTTTTTTCTGTGTAGGCCAATGTATGTGTGGAATTTTTTTTTACTGTGAGGGCCAATGTGTGTTTTTTGTTTTTTTTCTGTGGGGAACTGATGGTGTGCCTTGGCAATTTTAAAATATTGTTTGGTGTGCCGCGAGTAAAAAAAGGTTGAAAATCACTGCTCTATAGACACCCATTCTGCTCTGTGGCTTAAGTCACTGACATAAATAGGGATCACAAGCTCTGTAACTGGAATTAATGACCCCACCAAAACATCTGGCTGCATTTTGGATCCATCCATAAAACAGGCCTCAGACATAACCTATGCTGGTTAACAAAAATGTGGAACTTAAAGTTAACCCCCTCCCCAAAACAAATCAATATAAAATATCACTATACAATATCACTACAGGTTGAGCATCCCATATCCAAATATTCCGAAATACAGAATATTCCGAAATACGGACTTTTTTGAGTGAGATAGTGAAACCTTTGTTTTCTGATGGCTCAATGTACACACACTTTGTTTAATACACAAAGTAATTAAAAATATTGTATTAAATGACCTTCAGGCTGTGTGTATAAGGTGTATATAAAACATAAATGCATTCTGTGCTTAGATTTAGGTCCTATCACCATGATATCTCATTATGATATGCAATTATTCCAAAATACGGAAAAATCCCATATCCACAATACCTCTGGTCCCAAGCATTTTGGATAAGGGATACTCAACCTGTATATCAATATACAATTAAACAAATCCTCATCAGCCTCTACGATTGTAGTGTCTGCATCATTAAATATTGCAGCACTACATTCACAGAAATCTAGTCACAGTATTGCATGCATCCAGAATGACAGTCCATACGCCCAATATCGATCACTTTCGTGACGTTGGGACATAATCTTGTGCCATAGAGCACCAGATAAATTCTGACATTCACAAGCAACAAATGTTCCAATTTCAAATGCCCAAGATCATTACAAAACCATCTCTCTAACGCGACTGAGTGGTCGCCCTCGGTCCCAGCAGAGCAGAGCGAAGGTTTAGCATTGCCACAGCGATTTAAAGACCCATTTAAAAGGCTGCTGTTTTATGTTGCATAATTTCAGTGTCATTTGCAAGTCCAATGCTTTGCTACAGCATTTCAATGCGTCCGAGATGGGGTCCATAACACAGAGTCCCGGCACGAGGATGCACGCTGATGAGACGCCACGGATCTGCTTGGCTTGTTAAATATGCAATATAATCTAAATGTAAACAACCGACTAAATTATCTGAATGCAAATGAAATCTAACAAAAATAAAAAAGTGACTGTAAAAAGGGTGGAAGCAAATATTGTATCTCCTAATCAGCTGCCTATAACGTAGAACCTTTCCACTGCACATGGCTGGTAAAGAAAACCCAATCATTTATATCTGCAGTGCAGACTTATGTGCTGCTGCACCGCCGCTCTGTCGCCACTCCTCTCAACCTACCCTGCTAGTCTTGTTTTCCGTGTGGTTGGGCATAAGGGCATGTGACCTTGTGTGGTGTGTCCAATCAGTGAAATGCTATTTGATTTAGGAGAAGCGGTTGGCTGCACACAGGGGATGATTAAACCTATAGTTTCCTTAGAGGTGCGCACATTGGGCCAACCCACAAAATGTCTGCTTCCGCTGTGTTTCACTGACAGGAAAACTGGGGAGAAATGTGACTAAGGACCTTCTACAGCAAGGCTGGCCAAACCAGTCCTCGACATCTACCAACAGTTCACATTTTCCAGACCACCTAGCTGGTGCACAGGTGTAGTCATTACTAATTAAGATGTGCCGCATTCATTCCTAACTGACAATGCTACAGATCTCCAGGAGGCCTAGAAAACATGAACTGTTGGTAGATCTCGAGGACCGGTTTGGCCAGCCCTGTTCTACAGAGTGTGAAATCAATCTGCGCGTTCCCAGGCTCGTCAGGGCACACAAATGTTCCCATGAAGATATGCATGATTCTGTCAACAGTGTCTGAATACCGACATTTGATATATTGACATTCACTACGTCAGCATGTCGACAGTACTATTTTACCCTAACTTCAGTCCAACCGTAGCCCTCATATCTTCATAATGAAGACATTTTGAACATGTCGACCTATTGCAAATGTTGAGATATTGTATGTCAACGTTATGGACATGTCATCAATCTAGCAGAATATGGCGAGATTCTGATCACCATCCACACCCCTGGGTAGGCAATACGGGGAGCGGAACGGATTGCACAACACCTAGCACACATACTGTATAAGCCTGTGCAGATTCACCTCTGGGTAGGCAATACGGGGAGCGGAACGGATCGCACAACACCTAGCACACATACTGTATAAGCCTGTGCAGATTCACCTCTGGGTAGGCCAGATGGGAGCGATGTAAAAAGGTGGTAAATGCAATATCTAATCTCCAGAAATGGTGTTATGGCGACCACGTAATAGTGCGGATGCTCTCCGATGGTTACCATACCGGAACACAACTCCGCTTACATTACGCCATTCTCTGCATAGATATTTCCGTACTGCCAGTACTAGAACTGTATAAAAGATGCAGGTAAGGTGTGATATTACATATATTCAGATGCTTGTGTCTGGACAGGCAGGATGGGGAGGTGTATATATAAAGACATAATTATACAAATGTGTACAGGTGCAGACTGGTACAGACACATACACGCCAGAGAAATCCCTGTAATCTGTGGTGGGCAGGGGATGGTGCAAAAGCTGACGCCGTCCACAAATACAACGCTGACTGGTGCTCTCCGTGCTGCTCGGGCAGATTATACCTTTGTGAATGTACTTACACATAACGTTTCTTTAGCACACAATATGGGGGAGTTGTGCATTACAGAGGCTTTATGAATGGATAACAGTGAATGTGTCTGGTGTGAGTGGGAGGTAAGTGCCTGTGACGGGCGCTCGGTTGCTGTGTGTGAGTAGGAGGTAAGTGCCTGTGACGGGCGCTCGGTTGCTGTGTGTGAGTGGGAGGTAAGTGCCTGTGACGGGCGATCGGTTGCTGTGTGTGAGTGGGAGGTAAGTGCCTGTGACGGGCGCTCGGTTGCTGTGTGTGAGTGGGAGGTAAGTGCCTGTGACGGGCGCTCGGTTGCTGTGTGTGAGTGGGAGGTAAGTGCCTGTGACGGGCGCTCGGTTGCTGTGTGTGAGTGGGAGGTAAGTGCCTGTGACGGGCGCTCGGTTGCTGTGTGTGAGTGGGAGGTAAGTGCCTGTGACGGGCGCTCGGTTGCTGTGTGTGAGTGGGAGGTAAGTGCCTGTGATGGGCGCTCGGTTGCTGTGTGTGAGTGGGAGGTAAGTGCCTGTGACGGGCGCTCGGTTGCTGTGTGTGAGTGGGAGGTAAGTGCCTGTGACGGGCGCTCGGTTGCTGTGTGTGAGTGGGAGGTAAGTGCCTGTGACGGGCGCTCGGTTGCTGTGTGTGAGTGGGAGGTAAGTGCCTGTGACGGGCGCTCGGTTGCTGTGTGTGAGTGGGAGGTAAGTGCCTGTGACGGGCGCTCGGTTGCTGTGTGTGAGTGGGAGGTAAGTGCCTGTGATGGGCGCTCGGTTGCTGTGTGTGAGTGGGAGGTAAGTGCCTGTGACGGGCGCTCGGTTGCTGTGTGTGAGTGGGAGGTAAGTGCCTGTGACGGGCGCTCGGTTGCTGTGTGTGAGTGGGAGGTAAGTGCCTGTGACGGGCGCTCGGGTGACTGGCTGTTGCTGATGGGAACACGTTGTGCGATTGTTGCCGCTATACACATGGTCACAATCCCCATTATCTTTCTCATACACATTATGCAGGACAGCACATTTTGGCAAATCACATTGTAACCCCCCCCCCCCCCTCCTTCCCCGGTGGAGCTGACACTAGAATGTTCCAGCATCAGACACAAACCCCAGGGTGTGGTATGTAAGGTCGCCCACGCTTAAGTCAACAGTGTCTAGGTCGACCACTATTGGTCAACAGTAAGTAGGTCGACATGATTTCTAGGACGACACCCATGGCCCCAGCATAACCAGGTGAGGATGTAACCCGTGGCCCCAGCATAACCAGGTCTGGATGTAACCCGTGGCCCCAGCATAACCAGGTCTGGATGTAACCCGTGGCCCCAGCGTAACCAGGTGTGGATGTAACCCGTGGCCCCAGCATAACCAGGTCTGATGTAACCCGTGGCCCCAGCGTAACCAGGTGTGGATGTAACCCGTGGCCCCAGCGTAACCAGGTGTGGATGTAACCCGTGGCCCCAGCGTAACCAGGTGTGGATGTAACCCGTGGCCCCAGCGTAACCAGGTGTGGATGTAACCCGTGGCCCCAGCGTAACCAGGTGTGGATGTAACCCGTGGCCCCAGCATAACCAGGTGTGGATGTAACCCGTGGCCCCAGCAATGTGGGAAATGAATACAATACTAATATACGGATGCTGAAGGGGCAAGAACTTTATTTTCTTATGATGAACAGAACACACTCCTTGCTCAGATTTATTACTAAATTGCCACCAGGACAGTGTGACATTCAGGAAGTGTCCTCATGGCAGGGCCGTAACTACGTGTGTGCCAAGTGGGCTTGGCACACAGCGCAGTTGTCCTGAGGGCGCACAGCCAGCGGCATGTAATGAGTCAAATTGACTCATTACATGCCTCTAAAGTCTGCGCCGTGCGCCGCCGCCCCGCTGTGGAGGAGAGCTACAGCGCCGGGCAGCAGAGGAGGAGGGAGGAGGACTGGAGCCGCAGCAGCGCTATGTCATTGGTAGTAAGCGCCGCTGCAGCATCCCCCTCTCCTTCCGTATTGGCTGCTGTGGATGCTGGGTTGCGGTTCCTCCATCCCAGCATCCACAGCAGCGCCAGGCAGCCTATACAGAAGGAGAGGGGACAGCTGCAGCGGCGCTACTACCAATGAAATAGCGCTGCTGCGGCTCCAGTCCCCCTCCCTCCTCCTCCTTCTCACCTGCCTGCACCATGGGAGCTGCACGAGGAGCCTGACTGCCAGCGGGGAGATGGTAAGTATGTCTCTCTCTCTCTCTCTCTCTCAGGGGGCCTGGCTGCCGCAATGTGTAAAAAGGGGGACTGGCTGCCGCAATGTGTAAAAATGGGGACTGGCTGCCGCAATGTGTAAAACTGGGGACTGGCTGCCGTAATGTGTAAAAATGGGGACTGGCTGCCGTAATGTGTAAAAATGGGGACTGGCTGCCACAATGTGTAAAAATGAGGACTGGCTGCCGTAATGTATAAAAATGGGGACTGGCTGCCGTAATGTGTAAAAAGGGGGACTGGCTGCCACAATGTGTAAAAATGGGGACTGGCTGCCGTAATGTGTAAAAAGGGGGACTGTCTGCTGTAATGTGTAAAAGGGGCTCTACCTGGTGTAGTGGCGCTACTGTGCAGCGTAATTTGAATAATGGAGACTACTGTGCACCGTAGTATGAATTGCTATTATTTTATGGCCACGCCCCTTCCCCACGAAGACACGCCCCTATATATTTTCCGCACGCCTACGGCGCGCACTGCCCCTATCTTACATGGGGGGGGGGGGGGGGCGCACCAATGTCGTTTCTTGCACACAGCGCTAAAATGCCTAGTTACGGCACTGCCTCATGGGCCAGTGCTCAGCAATACACGTCATCATCGCTCGGCTAGCCAGCCTTGGTGGGGGGAGGGGACATTCTACACATTTTGTTAGTAGTAACTATAAAATATAATGAACGTTATTACACACATGTAAGTAGATGGCGATCTTACCTGTTGGAGTCAGGGAGTACACTGTATAACTTTGAGACTGTAGTGGAGATGTTGTGGCAGCCAGGCCGAAGCCTGCGGACATATCTGCAAGAAGCAGGAAAGACTTTGAGACTTTGCACGCAGACTAGCTGCCTAGTATAGTACGGGGCCAAGCAGTGAGGTACTTCCCTCCATTAGCAGTGAGGTACTTCCCTCCATTAGCAGTGAGGTACTTCCCTCCATTAGCAGTGAGGTACTTCCCTCCATTAGCACTGAGGTACTTCCCTCCATTAGCAGTGAGGTACTTCCCTCCATTAGCAGTGAGGTACTTCCCTCCATTAGCACTGAGGTACTTCCCTCCATTAGCAGTGAGGTACTTCCCTCCATATAGGGACTAGGCTGTTTTTGGTTTGCTTTCATTTATGCTGACAACAGTAAAGCATTATTTTCATTTCTCTATACCTGGAAAGCTGCAGGTGGATCCGTGTTAAGCACTCAGACACTACACCACCGACCAATCTACTGAGCAAGTCTAACCCTGACTGGATAGATAGATAGATAGATAGATAGATAGATAGATAGATAGATAGATAGATAGATAGATAGATAGATAGATAGATATGCATAAAGATACGATAGACAGACAGACAGACTATTGGTCGACAGTAACTAGGTCAACATGTTCTAGGTCGACAGGTCAAAAGGTCAACATGAGTTTTTGATGTTTTTTTTGGTGTCGTTTTCACCGTACAGTGACCGGGAACCCCAATTAGTGCACCGTGTCCCCTCGCATGGCTCGCGCTTCGGGCAAAGGTTACTATTCCCAATCGTAGTCTGCGTGGATCGTTAAGTATGAAAAATTGAAAAACTCATGTCGACCTTTTGACCTGTTGACCTAGAGACCCTGTCAACCTAGAACCCCTGTCAACCAATATTGGTCGACCTAGACACTGTCAACCTAGTTACTGTCTAGAGACCGGATACCAAGCTGACCTATGCCAGTTTGCGGAGCGTCTTGTGTGAATATGCACTGCAAATGCTCCAAACTTGGGCACAATCAAATGGTCCACATTCCGCTCACATCTACACTTAGGAAGAGGAAGTGAATTGTAACGGGGCGTTCTCACACAGGCTATATAAGCGCATGCTCACACCAAAGCATCCCTTGAAGACCTGGATAGAAGTTAAAATATTGCTGTTTTGGGGAGTTAGTTTTGCCCAATGTATAGGGAGTGCAAGTGGTCACCAAGGGCCCGATTCAGACCAGATCGCTGCTGTGCGTTTTCGCACAGCGACCGATTATCGAACTACTGCGTGTGCGTATGCACTGCAATGCGCACGCTCATCGTCAAACAGTGTCAGGATGGAGCGAAGCATTTTTTTTGCGCGGCTGTTCGCAAGGTGATTGACGGGAAGCAGACATTTGCCCATTTTCAGCAAGTGTATGGAAAAACGCAGGCGTTCCCAAGCGTTGTCAGGGAGGGTGTGTGACGTCCGCTCCGGCCCCGATCAGCCTGTTCTCATCGCACTGGAGGAGTAAGTATTGAGCTGCGCACACTGCACAGAATGGGGAAAAAAATTCACGTTATGTGAACGGTTTTGCAGCTGTCCGCTGACTGAGGGGAATTGTCGCACGGCGTACACATGCGATTGCACACTTGCACGGGGTGAATTTTCACTCCCCCTGTGTGATGACTATCTGAGCGCAGGACAGTGTAATTTGCAGCACCGTGATCAGGTCTGAATTAGGCACTAAATCCCGATGTGTCCGAGTCTGCATATGGCTGGATATACAGGTCATTCCCGTACATCCTTCATTTCCACAAAGTGCCCAAGTTTTTTACAACTCTGCATTATAATCAGGGGTGGATTGGGATACAAAACCCGCCCGGGAAATTTCTGGAAGCAGCCCTAAATAGGGGGCAGGGTCAGGGCAGCGGATATGGATCGACGTACTGGTGGGATGTGGCAAAATATGGAGAGGCATGCCCCCCCCCCCTTAAAAAAAATACTATTCATCTGACCCCCTCTGCAACTAACACGGGGGCCACTACTGTATGTGCAAGGGGGCAGTGCCGTAACTAGGCAATTTAGTGGTGTGTGCAAGAATGGTATTGGTGCCACCCCCTTACGTGCGTGGCTTCATGGGAAGGGGTGTGGCCACACAATAATACCAATTCATACTACAGTGCACAGTAGTCTCCATTATTCAAATTACGCTGCACAGTAGCGCCACTACACCAGGTAGGGCCCTTTTTACACATTACGGCAGACAGCGTCCCCCTTTTTACACATTACGGCAGACAGTGTCCCTCTTTTACACATTACGGCAGACAGCGTCCCCCTTTTTACACATTACGGCAGACAGTGTCCCTCTTTTACACATTACGGCAGACAGCGTCCCCTTTTTACACATTACGGCAGACAGCGTCCCCCTTTTTACACATTACGGCAGACAGCGTCCCATTTATTACACATTACGGCAGACAGTGTCCCTCTTTTACACTTTACGGCAGACAGCGTCCCCTTTTTACACATTACGGCAAACAGTGTCTCTCTTTTACACATTACGGAAGACAGCATCTCCCTTTTTACACATTACGGCAGACAGCGTCCCCTTTTTACACATTACGGCAGACAGTGTCCCTCTTTTACACATTACGGCAGACAGCGTCCCCCTTTTTACACATTACGGCAGACAGTGTCCCTCTTTTACACATTACGGCAGACAGCGTCCCCCTTTTTACACATTACGGCAGACAGTGTCCCTCTTTTACACATTACGGCAGACAGCGTCCCCCTTTTTACACATTACGGCAGACAGTGTCCCTCTTTTACACATTACGGCAGACAGCGTCCCCTTTTTACACATTACGGCAGACAGCGTCCCCCTTTTTACACATTACGGCAGACAGCGTCCCATTTATTACACATTACGACAGACAGTGTCCCTCTTTTACACTTTACGGCAGACAGCGTCCCCGTTTTACACATTACGGCAAACAGTGTCTCTCTTTTACACATTATGGCAGACAGCATCTCCCTTTTTACACATTACGGCAGACAGCGTCCCCTTTTTACACATTACGGCAGACAGTGTCCCTCTTTTACACATTACGGCAGACAGCGTCCCCTTTTTACACATTACGGCAGACAGCGTCCCCCTCTTTACACATTACGGCAGACAGCGTCCCATTTATTACACATTACGGCAGACAGTGTCCCTCTTTTACACTTTACGGCAGACAGCGTCCCCTTTTTACACATTACGGCAAACAGTGTCTCTCTTTTACACATTACGGCAGACAGCATCTCCCTTTTTACACATTACGGCAGACAGCGTCCCCTTTTTACACATTACGGCAGACAGTGTCCCTCTTTTACACATTACAGCAGACAGCGCCCCCTTTTTACACATTACGGCAGACAGCGTCCCCTTTTTACACATTACGGCAGACAGCGTCCCCCCTTTGTGTGAGGAGGGTAGGGCTGTGTGTGGGGATCTGAGTGAGGAGCTGAATGGCTGTGGCTGGGGGCGGTTCCTCCATGGTGGCCGGTTTCTTTTGAAAGTGGCTGCAGGAGACGTTCAGCGTGATGGATGGGCCGACACCGGCCACGCTTCTCTCCCTGGGGCTCTCCTCTATTTTCCTACACGCTGTTTTTTTCCTACATGCAGCGCAGGCAGACACTAAGCCTGCGCTGCAGTGAGACGCCGCAGCCCGGTCCCATGACACAGGGCGAGCAGTGACAGTGGGGACCTCCTCGCCTGTGAGTGCAGAAGGACGGGAGCCGAGAGGTAGCGCGGCACTCAAGTGACTTAAGCTTCTGCGCCTGAGCGGTCTCCTGATCGCGGCAGCCGGCCCAGCATGGGTGAGTGAAGGCCACTGAGGGGACGTCGGAACCGGCTAACCGGAAACTGATCCGGCGTCCCAATCCGCCCGATTATAATACAATATAAAAAACACACTTAAGGCCCAGATTTATCAATCCTTGGAGAGTTATAAATTGCACGGTGATAAAGTAACAACCAACCAATCAGCTCCTAACTGCCATGTTACAGGCTCTGTTTGAAAAATGACAGTTAGGATCTGATTGGCTGGTACTCTCCGAGGCTTGATAAATCTGCGCCTATGTTTCTACATCCTAAATTACGCCTTTATGGAATACTGTGTATCACTATAGCTTTTCCATCACTTCCATGATGGATTGTTAGCTTCGTGTAGTGTTACAGAGCGTCCAGCTTTCACACCTAATACCAACACTCCTTGTATCCGTAAAGGGCTGGTAACTAGTCACTACGCTTACATACAGTTATCCCGCTGAATCGCCGATAATACATGAAATAGTGCTCAAACCTCTTGCATATCAGATTCACATACTACAACGCCGATGACGGGACACGAGGCCTAATTCATAGATCGCTGCAGCGATTGCAGTCTGAATCCCTATGTGGAGTGTGTACGCGCAGAGGAGCCCAGTGATATCCTATCAGCATCTCAATGGCTGCGCTGGCAGGGAGCTACTCGCCAGGTGCAAAAGCATGGCCGCCGTGAGATGCTTTTGCGCCTGTGCGGGGGGTAGGGCCTGACATGCGGGGCGGACTAGCCCTGCGCTGGGCGTCCCCACATGTCAGAGTAACTGACCGTAGATGGGTTAAATTTATCCCATATACGATCAGGTCTGAATTACTCCCTGGGACTGTAAGATGCATCAGATAGTAAGAATAGAATAAAGCTGCACAGAAAACGTTTCTGGTTGGCTCCTCAGTGGAAGACGCGTCTTGTTTCTTTCTCCTGCATTACAGAGCTTCTGTTCAGCACAAACAGGTTTAATAATTAATATCTACGTGGTGCCCCCTCTTCCACTCCCTAGTCCGTGCTCAATATCAATTCCATTTAAATAATGCTATTGTCAACCGCGCATTTCTGGTTTCCTGTTGATTGACTTTTATAGCTTGCCGATGTAATGTGGAATTAGTAAATTGCATGGAATTTAATCATGAATTATTTTCTTCAGCCTGCTAATGAGAAATAATAGGTTATGTATCAATTAAAAATGTCAATTGAGATAAGGAAGCAGATTCAGAAAGGAAGAACAGGCTCCTTCAATTGATATAAATCTGCTGTAGGAAACGGTACGTGTGCAGCGCAGGGAAGAGAGCGCAGGCACCCGATGACGGGAGCGGGAGATGATGTACTGTGAATATATGGAGGTGCCAGTCTAAATCGTTCGTCATGAAGACCTTCACATCTGTCGTGCCACCAGATGTTTGTCTGTTTCACCTTACAGATTTCAATCTGTTCGCGGCTTGCAAATCTGCTGCCGGTTACACCAACAAATTGGTGAAAAACAAACAATGCTAGAGTATCTGCTTTCCAGTGTACATTGTACAATACAGAGTGCTCCATGTATCTAATACAGAGGACATCAAAGACCGGTCGCTCTATCACTAACTGTCCTATCATATTTCTCTAAGGCCATAAAATAGACGTCATCACTTTCTCAGTGTCAGAGGTTAAAAAAATTAATTGTTAGGAGTCCATCCGTGTCCCACCACCCCCGCATTAAATATACTCACCCCTACCGCATGCCTGTACCTCTCTTCCAACCCTACTTGAAGTGTCTGGGGGATGGGGGGGGGGGGGGGGGGACGACTGCAATGCATTCTCAACTTTCTTACGCTTAATAAAAACTTTTTGGTAGGAGATAAGTACAAACAAATAAAAAAAATTCTAAATGTAGAAATAAATAAAAAATACACAACTTTCAACACATTTAAAAACCTTCTTGTTGCAGCCACCCAAAAAGGAAGGTGCAAGATCCGATTTATAAATTCTGCATCATACGACACGGCCACTTTTTAGAAGACCAAAAGCAGTGTAAAAATGACAAGGAGATGATTACCTATTAAGGGGTCTATTCAATTGATGTCGGATCCTTTCCGATGGAAAAGATCCGACATTTCAGTATTTAATTAGCGGCCAAATTCGACAGGTTTTGGCCGTTTCCGACACTGACAATCCGACTTTTTTTAAAGTCGGACTGACATGGTCGGAAATGGGGCTAAAACCTGTCAGATTTGGCCGATAATCCAAGAAAACATGTGGATCTGCAGCTAATCCGCCGATGACACGGAATTTCTGACTTGTCGGATAAACGGCAGTTTGATTGAATAGGTCGAATCTGGATTCGACCATAAAATGTCGGAAACTTCCGTTTTTTTCCGAAAAGTCGGGAATTCCGACTTGAATTGAATAGACCCCTATACCCATGACAGACTAGAACTCCTCATTTGGGAACAGGAATGCCGACATCGGGGCGAGCGCTAGCTAGCCGCCTGTGGGCTCGTTGCGCTCGCCACGCTGCTGGCACGGTGGCTCGCCACAGGATTTATTCTCTCATATGGGTGTCGTGGACACCTATAGAGGGAGATAAGCCTGTGGGCGTCAGTATTCCAGAGGCGGTATTTCACCGCTAGGCGGGATTCCGGCGTCGGCACTGTGACCTCCGGGATCTGGGCTAGCGGCATGGTAACCGCTTCCCCTAATCTGGAGTAAACATTGAAATTAAGAAAGTCTCTGTCTGGTTCCTCTAGACCAGAGGTTCTCAAACTTGGTCCTCGGGAGCCCACACAGTGCATGTTTTGCAGGTAACCCAGCAGGTGCACAGGTGTATTAATTACTCACTGACACATTTTAAAAGGTCCACAGGTGGAGCTAATTATTTCACTTGCGATTCTGTGAGGAGACCTGCAAAACATGCACTGTGTGGGCCCCCGAGGACCGAGTTTGAGAACATCTGCTCTAGACTCTTCACTATATCAAACAAGCAATTGTAGATTTGAACGTATCTTAAGACCGATGGTGGTCATTGGGCCGACATGCATTAGGTGGACATGGGAAAAGGTTGACATGAGTTTTTAACAAATTTTTTCTTTCAGTTTTTGACCTTTTTCATACTTAACGATCCACGTGGACTTCAATTGGGAATGGTAACCTGCGCCGAGCGCAACGGTAGCGGAGCGAGGCACCTTGCCCGAAGCATGGCAATCGAAGAGAGCCATGTGAGGGGTCATGGTGCACTAATTGGGGTTCCCGGTCACTTTTCGAAGAAAACGACACCAAAAAAAGTTTAAAAAAAACTCTCATGTCAACCTTTTTCCATGGCGACCTAATTACCATATCGACCTAGTGATCATGTCGACCTAATGAACCACACCCCTTAAGAACACAAGTGAACTGTTGTATTTCATTTTCCAATCTTTCTTATGTGTGCCGGGCCCCCTGGGGTGCAGCGAGGGTCTTGCAGGGGAGCCTTGTATTGCTGGTAAAGGACCAATTCAAAATAATTAATGATCAGTGTAATAGGCAAAACCAGTGCTGGTGGCTGCCAATCATAAAATATGTGGACAAACAGAAGCAAATCTTGTCCCCCACCACACAACTGGCCCTAAGGATGACATATAAACGCCATCTACTTAATTTAATATTTTTATCAACATTTCTCAATTAGAAACTTTTGGCCTTGGGGTGCCGCGAAAAAATTCTGATACTCTAGTGTGCCGTGAGTCTTGAAAGTTTGGGAACCACTGATGTAGGGACAAAAGAACAGTCAACCCTAATAAACATCTATTATCAGATGGCCATGGTGACCGGTGGAAAACAATGATGGGCGAAGTTATTGGTGAATTGCACTAATAGGGCCTCATAATATCCATCATAACTGAGAGGCTGAATAAGACAAAGATTCTCTGTTCTCCTAATCATCCATCTCATCACTAACTGCTACCACTGGGGGCACAGTCTCGGGGAATCGTATTCTCTTCTTCTCCACTGTCCACCAAGAAGGAACATGGACAACTAAAGGGTTACCTCCTTCCTCTCTCAGCTAGACCTGCGACCCTCCTTCTTGAACACCATGATCATTGTTTTGTTATATATATTTTGCTGTGCCGGTATTAAATGAATTCCTAAAGGCACCCCTATTTGTTCTCCTACACAGTAGGTTCATCCATTGACATTGACAAATAATATTGTCCAGTGAGCTGTTAAAAACATACTGCCGCCTAATAAATGGCCACTTTCTGCTTCTCTAGCAGTATTATGCAGCTTGGTGTGTCAGTAATGCATATTGAGGAATTCACCTGCCGTAACCAGAGACAAAAAACACAAAACGTTCGCATAAAACATCACGTACCTTGCAGTTTAATTCTTTATGTTCACTGTTTGCAAGTATTGTTTTCATGACATTTTCATGTAGTTAAAACTTCTCATGCAAAAAACCCCTCACATCATAATGATTACGGAAAGTTCATTTTCATTTGATCATTCTAGAAGACTTCTACAGCAAATCTCGCACTATAAAAGCAAACTACTTTCATTTCATATTACATGGAATACGCCGTCCGTTATTATACATATGGGGCAGTGGTGAGATAGAAGAGTTTGTCCTAAGTAAAGACACATATTAAAAATGTCTTCCTATGAGGGGAATTCAATTAAGCATGGTATTTTTTTCGGGCGTAAAAAATAGGAGGTTTTCGCAATTTTGTTTGACATTATTTGTGAATTTTTATCAGGCTTTCCAGTTTGCCCCCATTCACAACCTATGTGTTTTCACTGTCAGATTCATGAAATAAGCCTCATTATTGGGATTTTTTTTTTGTTATCAGAGCCTCTGCGAAAAATAAATTAAATATCCCAGATAATAACTGTTGCTGCTTCGGAACTAACTATATAGCCCTGGCAGACCAATTAGCACACGTGCACAGCAAAAATACACTCCCCCTGTATGCGGCAACTATCTGATCGCAGCAGAGCAAAAATCACGGCCTAGTGATCAGATCTGAGTGACCCCACCATATTGTGTTATTAGCCACTGCCTGGAGATCTGAGTGACCCCACCATATTGTGTTATTAGCCACTGCCTGGAGATCTGAGTGACCCCACCATATTGTGTTATTAGCCACTGCCTGGAGATCTGAGTGACCCCACCATATTGTGTTATTAGCCACTGCCTGGAGATCTGAATGACCCCCCCATATTGTGTTATTAGCCACTGCCTGGAGATCTGAATGACCCCCCCATATTGTGTTATTAGCCACTGCCTGGAAATCTGAGTGACCCCCCCATATTGTGTTATTAGCCACTGCCTGGAGATCTGAGTGACCCCACCATATTGTGTTATTAGCCACTGCCTGGAGATCTGAGTGACCCCCCCATATTGTGTTATTAGCCACTGCCTGGAGATCTGAGTGACCCCCCCATATTGTGTTATTAGCCACTGCCTGGAGATCTGAGTGACCCCCCCATATTGTGTTATTAGCCACTGCCTGGAGATCTGAATGACCCCACCATATTGTGTTATTAGCCACTGCCTGGAGATCTGAGTGACCCCCCCATATTGTGTTATTAGCCACTGCCTGGAGATCTGAATGACCCCCCCATAGTGTGTTATTAGCCACTGCCTGGAGATCTGAGTGACCCCCCCATATTGTGTTATTAGCCACTGCCTGGAGATCTGAATGACCCCCCCATAGTGTGTTATTAGCCACTGCCTGGAGATCTGAGTGACCCCTAGAGATGAGCGGGTTCGGTTTCTCTGAATCCGAACCCGCACGAACTTCATGTTTTTTTCACGGGTCCGAGCAGACTCGGATCCTCCCGCCTTGCTCGGTTAACCCGAGCGCGCCCGAACATCATCATGACGCTGTCGGATTCTCGCGAGACTCGGATTCTATATAAGGAGCCGCGCGTCGCCGCCATTTTCACACGTGCATTGAGATTGATAGGGAGAGGACGTGGCTGGCGTCCTCTCCATTTAGATTAGGGTTGAGAGAGAGAGAGAGAGATTGACCTGAGGCTGTGATACTGTAGAAGAGAGTGCAGAGTTTAGTGACTGACGACCACAGTGACCACCAGACAGTGCAGTTGTTTGTTTTATTTAATATATCCGTTCTCTGCCTGAAAAAAACGATACACACAGTGACTCAGTCACATATCATATCTGTGTGCACTGCTCAGCCCAGTGTGCTGCATCAATGTATATATATATCTGACTGTGCTCAGCTCACACAGCTTATAATTGTGGGGGAGACTGGGGAGCACTGCAGTGCCAGTTATAGGTTATAGCAGGAGCCAGGAGTACATAATATTATATTAAAATTAAACAGTGCACACTTTTGCTGCAGGAGTGCCACTGCCAGTGTGACTAGTGACCAGTGACCTGACCACCAGTATATATAATATTAGTAGTATACTATCTCTTTATCAACCAGTCTATATTAGCAGCAGACACAGTACAGTGCGGTAGTTCACGGCTGTGGCTACCTCTGTGTCGGCACTCGGCAGCCCGTCCATAATTGTATATACCACCTAACCGTGGTTTTTTTTTCTTTCTTTATAGTCATACTAGTTACGAGTATACTATCTCTTTATCAACCAGTCTATATTAGCAGCAGACACAGTACAGTGCGGTAGTTCACGGCTGTGGCTACCTCTGTGTCGGCACTCGGCAGCCCGTCCATAATTGTATATACCACCTAACCGTGGTTTTTTTTTCTTTCTTTATAGTCATACTAGTTACGAGTATACTATCTCTTTATCAACCAGTCTATATTAGCAGCAGACACAGTACAGTGCGGTAGTTCACGGCTGTGGCTACCTCTGTGTCGGCACTCGGCAGCCCGTCCATAATTGTATATACCACCTAACCGTGTTTTTTTTTTCTTTCTTTATACATACATACTAGTTACGAGTATACTATCTCTTTATCAACCAGTCTATATATTAGCAGCAGACACAGTACAGTGCGGTAGTTCACGGCTGTGGCTACCTCTGTGTCGGCACTCGGCAGCCCGTCCATAATTGTATATACCACCTAACCGTGGTTTTTTTTTCTTTCTTTATAGTCATACTAGTTACGAGTATACTATCTCTTTATCAACCAGTCTATATTAGCAGCAGACACAGTACAGTGCGGTAGTTCACGGCTGTGGCTACCTCTGTGTCGGCACTCGGCAGCCCGTCCATAATTGTATATACCACCTAACCGTGGTTTTTTTTTCTTTCTTTATACATACATACTAGTTACGAGTATACTATCTCTTTATCAACCAGTCTATATTAGCAGCAGACACAGTACAGTGCGGTAGTTCACGGCTGTGGCTACCTCTGTGTCGGCACTCGGCAGCCCGTCCATAATTGTATATACCACCTAACCGTGGTTTTTTTTTCTTTCTTTATACATACATACTAGTTACGAGTATACTATCTCTTTATCAACCAGTCTATATATTAGCAGCAGACACAATACAGTGCGGTAGTTCACGGCTGTGGCTACCTCTGTGTCGGCACTCGGCAGCCCGTCCATAATTGTATACTAGTATCCAATCCATCCATCTCCATTGTTTACCTGAGGTGCCTTTTAGTTGTGCCTATTAAAATATGGAGAACAAAAATGTTGAGGTTCCAAAATTAGGGAAAGATCAAGATCCACTTCCACCTCGTGCTGAAGCTGCTGCCACTAGTCATGGCCGAGACGATGAAATGCCAGCAACGTCGTCTGCCAAGGCCGATGCCCAATGTCATAGTACAGAGCATGTCAAATCCAAAACACCAAATATCAGTAAAAAAAGGACTCCAAAACCTAAAATAAAATTGTCGGAGGAGAAGCGTAAACTTGCCAATATGCCATTTACCACACGGAGTGGCAAGGAACGGCTGAGGCCCTGGCCTATGTTCATGGCTAGTGGTTCAGCTTCACATGAGGATGGAAGCACTCAGCCTCTCGCTAGAAAAATGAAAAGACTAAAGCTGGCAAAAGCAGTAGCACCGCAAAGAACTGTGCGTTCTTCGAAATCCCAAATCCACAAGGAGAGTCCGACTCCAATTGTGTCGGTTGCGATGCCTGACCTTCCCAACACTGGACGTGAAGAGCATGCGCCTTCCACCATTTGCACGCCCCCTGCAAGTGATGGAAGGAGCACCCGCAGTCCAGTTCCTGATAGTCAGATTGAAGATGTCAGTGTTGAAGTACACCAGGATGAGGAGGATATGGGTGTTGCTGGCGCTGGGGAGGAAATTGACCAGGAGGATTCTGATGGTGAGGTGGTTTGTTTAAGTCAGGCACCCGGGGAGACACCTGTTGTCCGTGGTAGGAATATGGCCGTTGACATGCCTGGTGAAAATACCAAAAAAATCAGCTCTTCGGTGTGGAAGTATTTCACCAGAAATGCGGACAACAGGTGTCAAGCCGTGTGTTCCCTTTGTCAAGCTGTAATAAGTAGGGGTAAGGACGTTAACCACCTCGGAACATCCTCCCTTATACGTCACCTGCAGCGCATTCATAATAAGTCAGTGACAAGTTCAAAAACTTTGGGTGACAGCGGAAGCAGTCCACTGACCAGTAAATCCCTTCCTCTTGTAACCAAGCTCACGCAAACCACCCCACCAACTCCTCTCAGTGTCAATTTCCTCCTTCCCCAGGAATGCCAATAGTCCTAGATGGGCCCGGTGTTTGTGTCGGCCACTAGGGTCGCTTATCTTACTCACACAGCTACCTCATTGCGCCTCTTTTTTTCTTTGCGTCATGTGCTGTTTGGGGAGGGTTTTTTGGAAGGGACATCCTGCGTGACACTGCAGTGACACTCCTAGATGGGCCCGGTGTTTGTGTCGGCCACTAGGGTCGCTAATCTTACTCACACAGCTACCTCATTGCGCCTCTTTTTTTCTTTGCGTCATGTGCTGTTTGGGGAGGGTTTTTTGGAAGGGCCATCCTGCGTGACACTGCAGTGCCACTCCTAGATGGGCCCGGTGTTTGTGTCGGCCACTAGGGTCGCTTATCTTACTCACACAGCGACCTCGGTGCAAATTTTAGGACTAAAAATAATATTGTGAGGTGTGAGGTATTCAGAATAGACTGAAAATGAGTGGAAATTATGGTTTTTGAGGTTAATAATACTTTGGGATCAAAATGACCGCCAAATTCTATGATTTAAGCTGTTTTTTAGGTTTTTTGGAAAAAAACACCCGAATCCAAAACACACCCGAATCCGACAAAAAAAATTCGGTGAGGTTTTGCCAAAACGCGGTCGAACCCAAAACACGGCCGCGGAACCGAACCCAAAACCAAAACACAAAACCCGAAAAATTTCCGGCGCTCATCTCTAGTGACCCCCCCATAGTGTGTTATTAGCCACTGCCTGGAGATCTGAGTGACCCCCCCATATTGTGTTATTAGCCACTGCCTGGATGGCTGTCACCAGGATTACAGCTGTCTCATAGGTTTTTATAAAAAATAATAACACAGGCTCTTAATTTGGAGTTGAAGGGAATTATCAAGTAGGTTTTCTGTGCAAAACAGTGGTGGACCTGGCTTATCCCATACGTGACAACTACATTTTGGGATACTGTGTGGGGTATAATGGAGAAAATGTTTTCTTTTTCTACCTAAAAAATAAGTCTATAGTGTAAACTTTATTGTGTTATGTTTTAACAAAAATGTATATATTAAAACTTGTACAAATGTCAAATATCTGACGGTGGAACGGCCTGTAGCTTAAATAATAAGACAAGTTCGTTTAACACTAAGGGCGGGATGTATTAAGATACATCGCCGCTTACCGCAGCGATGTTGATCGCATATGTACTAACATATGCGATCAATATCGCAATGCGGTGACGGAGGCCCCCCGCAATACCTGTGAGGTGGTCTGCGGGGAATCTCCGTCACCTCCCAGGGTCTCCACACTGCCCGCACACCAAGAAGCAGCAGCAGGCTGCCCCCGGCGCCTCCTCCTCCCCCCTGCAGCCGGAAGGACCCTCCCCCCCGGCAGCCTGAAGGAAGGTAAGCTGGGGGGCGGCGATATGAAGCCCATAGGCTTCTATAGGGTATCGCCATCCAGAGATGGCGATACCCTCGACGGCGAAAACGCGGCGGTAGTGTCTTAGTACATTTGAAAATGCGTTAAAACACCCGTTTTCGGGGGTTTTACCACATTTTTTCCTTTAGAACATCCCGCCCTCACATTAATAAACGGCCTTATCAAGCAAATGAAATAAGACCGGTCAAGAGATGGACAGGGGCAGGAGACTGCGTTCACGCGTCCCAATTTTGTTAAAGTGCGTATGGAATATCCTTCAGGAGTTAGAGGTCTACTTTTTCTATATCCACAGGAGATGGTCTGAAATGCAGAATGTAGAGTCGGAAGGGAGTTCGTTACAAACATTTGGAATATTCCATATCTTGGTCATGTTGCTCATAAATCTAATGATGGCTTTAAGACAACTAAAGAATGCAGATTTAGTGAGACCCGGGGAAAATCCGAGGTTCCTGGGGCAGAAGAAACCAAAAGGGATAATTTATTCACTGTACAGGTCTGAACTACTGATGGTCTCAAGGAAGCCACAAGATAGCACAGCTGGGTGGCAGATAATGCGCCACTGATCTGACATCCAATCAGACCTGTGGCTCAGGGAGACCGCCAATACGTTTTACAGCACACAAGCTGGGAGCTCCCTACTGACCCTACCGATAGTGAGGTTCGATGCTGATCCCATATCACCTAGATCTGGGATTCCAATCAATATGACTGAATTCATACTCATGTATTGTTCTGGCTATAGCAACATTATGAAGGTGCGCTTTACAGGCATACGAGAAAGTGTAAACCACTCAACTGACGATTTTTCCCCTCAAAAACCACTCCGAAATTGTCAGTTTTTTTAATGAGTAAATTAGGTGAAGAACGTTAATTTAACCCTATCCAAAATTATTTCAGTTAAACCCCCCAAAAAAATAAAACATTTTTTTTTTTTTTTTCATATTTTCCCCCCAAACATTGATCAGGAACATCGGAAAGCTTCAATTTTGAAAGCCAAGACAGCCTCCCGGTATACAGGGAGTGGCTTGGTGGGGCTTTATTTACACTCCCCAGCAACTGCCATTGTGTGCAGACACTGGAGGGGAGGTCCACCATGCTGTAGGGGAGAGTGCGGGGAGGCAGGGGGACCTTCCAACCCCTCTGACAGCAGCAGCAGAGGAAAGTTTCCCTTTCCTGCCACTGCTATCGCTGTCTATCTGACTGGTCGCATCCTGTGCTCCCAGGTCAGATAGAGCACTTGCAGGCATGGTCGCTTCTGACGCCACCATGCCAGGTAAGTGGTTAAAGAATCATTAACCATGGAGTTATGGTGGAAGTAGGTTGTTGCCTGATGTCAGCAAGCCCATGGTAATGCAGAGCTGCACTGGGGGCATATTACAGCATAGAGCGGTCTCTGAGGTGCAAATCAGATAGAAGACCAAGTCGTTCTGGGATTTAGGGGCATCCAATGCAGAGAGAAGAAAAACTGTCAGGCTTAGGGCTTCTTAAATCTGCTAGAAACAAACATAAATATTGTGGTATTATATCATATATGTATCATAAGGAGAAGTCATAAAATATTCAAAACAATAGAACAGTTCTGTACTCAGCATGTGGGAAAGATCCCTCCATAAATAACATTTATTTATAACACACCAGCTTTTCTGTATCACTTACATGTACAGTACAACTGGAAACAAACACAGTACAGTACTATAACAAGACTGGGTAATAACAGACAGAGAGGTAACAGTACAACCGGAAACACAGAACTATAACAAGACTGGGTAATAACAGACAGAGAGGTAACAGTACAACTGGAAACAAACACAGAACTATAACAAGACTGGGTAATAACAGACAGAGAGGTAACAGCACAACCGGAAACACACACAGTACTATAACAAGACTGGGTAATAACAGACAAAGAGGTAACAGTACAACCGGAAACACAGAACTATAACAAGACTGGGTAATAACAGACAGAGAGGTAACAGTACAACCGGAAACACAGAACTATAACAAGACTGGGTAATAACAGACAAAGAGATAACAGTACAACCGGAAACACAGAACTATAACAAGACTGGGTAATAACAGACAGAGAGGTAACAGTACAACCGGAAACACAGAACTATAACAAGACTGGGTAATAACAGACAGAGAGGTAACAGTACAACCGGAAACACAGAACTATAACAAGACTGGGTAATAACAGACAGAGAGGTAACAGTACAACCGGAAACACAGAACTATAACAAGACTGGGTAATAACAGACAGAGAGGTAACAGTACAACTGGAAACAAACACAGAACTATAACAAGACTGGGTAATAACAGACAAAGAGGTAACAGTACAACCGGAAACACAGAACTATAACAAGACTGGGTAATAACAGACATAGAGGTAACAGTACAACCGGAAACACAGTATTATAAAAAGACTGGGTAATAACAGACAAAGAGGTAACAGTACAACCGGAAACACAGAACTATAACAAGACTGGGTAATAACAGACAGAGAGGTAACAGCACAACCGGAAACACAGAACTATAACAAGACTGGGTAATAACATACATAGAGGTAACAGTACAACCGGAAACACAGAACTATAACAAGACTGGGTAATAACAGACAGAGAGGTAACAGCACAACCGGAAACACAGAACTATAACAAGACTGGATAATAACAGACAGAGAGGTAACAGCACAACTGGAAACACAGTACTATAACAAGACTGGGTAATAACATACATAGAGGTGACAGTACAACCGGAAACACAGAACTATAACAAGACTGGATAATAACAGACAGAGAGGTAACAGCACAACTGGAAACACAGTACTATAACAAGACTGGGTAATAACATACATAGAGGTAACAGTACAACTGGAAACACAGTACTATAACAAGACTGGGTAATAACAGACAGAGAGGTAACAGCACAACCGGAAACACAGAACTATAACAAGACTGGGTAATAACAGACATAGAGGTAACAGTACAACTGGAAACACAGTACTATAACAAGACTTGGTAATAACAGACAGAGAGGTAACAGCACAACTGGAAACACAGTACTATAACAAGACTGGGTAATAACAGACAGAGAGGTAACAGCACAACCGGAAACACAGAACTATAACAAGACTGGGTAATAACATACATAGAGGTAACAGTACAACCGGAAACACAGAACTATAACAAGACTGGGTAATAACAGACAGAGAGGTAACAGCACAACCGGAAACACAGAACTATAACAAGACTGGGTAATAACATACATAGAGGTAACAGTACAACCGGAAACACAGAACTATAACAAGACTGGATAATAACAGACAGAGAGGTAACAGCACAACCGGAAACACAGAACTATAACAAGACTGGGTAATAACAGACAGAGAGGTAACAGTACAACCGGAAACAAACACAGAACTATAACAAGACTGGGTAATAACAAACAGAGAGGTAACAGTACAACCGGAAACACAGAACTATAACAAGACTGGGTAATAACACAGAGAGGTAACAGTACAACTGGAAACAAACACAGAACTATAACAAGACTGGGTAATAACAGACAGAGAGGTAACAAGACTGGGTAATAACAGACAGAGAGGTAACAGTACAACTGGAAACAAACACAGAACTATAACAAGACTGAGTAATAACAGACAGAGAGGTAACAAGACTGGGTAATAACAGACAGAGAGGTAACAGTACAACCGGAAACTAGAGATGAGCGCCTGAAATTTTTCGGGTTTTGTGTTTTGGTTTTGGGTTCGGTTCCGCGGCCGTGTTTTGGGTTCGAACGCGTTTTGGCAAAACCTCACCGAATTTTTTTTGTCGGATTCGGGTGTGTTTTGGATTCGGGTGTTTTTTTCAAAAAACACTAAAAAACAGCTTAAATCATAGAATTTGGGGGTCATTTTGATCCCAAAGTATTATTAACCTCAAAAACCATAATTTACACTCATTTTCAGTCTATTCTGAATACCTCACACCTCACAATATTATTTTTAGTCCTAAAATTTGCACCGAGGTCGCTGTGTGAGTAAGATAAGCGACCCTAGTGGCCGACACAAACACCGGGCCCATCTAGGAGTGGCACTGCAGTGTCACGCAGGATGTCCCTTCCAAAAAACCCTCCCCAAACAGCACATGACGCAAAGAAAAAAAGAGGCGCAATGAGGTAGCTGTGTGAGTAAGATTAGCGACCCTAGTGGCCGACACAAACACCGGGCCCATCTAGGAGTGGCACTGCAGTGTCACGCAGGATGTCCCTTCCAAAAAACCCTCCCCAAACAGCACATGACGCAAAGAAAAAAAGAGGCGCAATGAGGTAGCTGTGTGAGTAAGATTAGCGACCCTAGTGGCCGACACAAACACCGGGCCCATCTAGGAGTGGCACTGCAGTGTCACGCAGGATGTCCCTTCCAAAAAACCCTCCCCAAACAGCACATGACGCAAAGAAAAAAAGAGGCGCAATGAGGTAGCTGACTGTGTGAGTAAGATTAGCGACCCTAGTGGCCGACACAAACACCGGGCCCATCTAGGAGTGGCACTGCAGTGTCACGCAGGATGTCCCTTCCAAAAAACCCTCCCCAATCAGCACATGATGCAAAGAAAAAGAAAAGAAAAAAGAGGTGCAAGATGGAATTGTCCTTGGGCCCTTCCACCCACCCTTATGTTGTATAAACAAAACAGGACATGCACACTTTAACCAACCCATCATTTCAGTGACAGGGTCTGCCACACGACTGTGACTGATATGACGGGTTGGTTTGGACCCCCCCCAAAAAAGAAGCAATTAATCTCTCCTTGCACAAACTGGCTCTACAGAGGCAAGATGTCCACCTCATCTTCACCCTCCGATATATCACCGTGTACATCCCCCTCCTCACAGATTATCAATTCGTCCCCACTGGAATCCACCATCTCAGCTCCCTGTGTACTTTGTGGAGGCAATTGCTGCTGGTCAATGTCTCCGCGGAGGAATTGATTATAATTAATTTTAATGAACATCATCTTCTCCACATTTTCTGGATGTAACCTCGTACGCCGATTGCTGACAAGGTGAGCGGCGGCACTAAACACTCTTTCGGAGTACACACTTGTGGGAGGGCAACTTAGGTAGAATAAAGCCAGTTTGTGCAAGGGCCTCCAAATTGCCTCTTTTTCCTGCAAGTATAAGTACGGACTGTGTGACGTGCCTACTTGGATGCGGTCACTCATATAATCCTCCACCATTCTATCAATGTTGAGAGAATCATATGCAGTGACAGTAGACGACATGTCCGTAATCGTTGTCAGGTCCTTCAGTCCGGACCAGATGTCAGCATCAGCAGTCGCTCCAGACTGCCCTGCATCACCGCCAGCGGGTGGGCTCGGAATTCTGAGCCTTTTCCTCGCACCCCCAGTTGCGGGAGAATGTGAAGGAGGAGATGTTGACAGGTCGCGTTCCGCTTGACTTGACAATTTTGTCACCAGCAGGTCTTTCAACCCCAGCAGACTTGTGTCTGCCGGAAAGAGAGATCCAAGGTAGGCTTTAAATCTAGGATCGAGCACGGTGGCCAAAATGTAGTGCTCTGATTTCAACAGATTGACCACCCGTGAATCCTTGTTAAGCGAATTAAGGGCTGCATCCACAAGTCCCACATGCCTAGCGGAATCGCTCCCTTTTAGCTCCTTCTTCAATGCCTCCAGCTTCTTCTGCAAAAGCCTGATGAGGGGAATGACCTGACTCAGGCTGGCAGTGTCTGAACTGACTTCACGTGTGGCAAGTTCAAAGGGCATCAGAACCTTGCACAACGTTGAAATCATTCTCCACTGCGCCTGAGACAGGTGCATTCCACCTACTATATCGTGCTCAATTGTATAGGCTTGAATGGCCTTTTGCTGCTCCTCCAACCTCTGAAGCATATAGAGGGTTGAATTCCACCTCGTTACCACTTCTTGCTTCAGATGATGGCAGGGCAGGTTCAGTAGTTTTTGGTGGTGCTCCAGTCTTCTGTACGTGGTGCCTGTACGCCGAAAGTGTCCCGCAATTCTTCTGGCCACCGACAGCATCTCTTGCACGCCCCTGTCGTTTTTTAAAAAATTCTGCACCACCAAATTCAAGGTATGTGCAAAACATGGGACGTGCTGGAATTTGCCCATATTTAATGCACACACAATATTGCTGGCGTTGTCCGATGCCACAAATCCACAGGAGAGTCCAATTGGGGTAAGCCATTCCGCGATGATCTTCCTCAGTTGCCGTAAGAGGTTTTCAGCTGTGTGCGTATTCTGGAAACCGGTGATACAAAGCGTAGCCTGCCTAGGAAAGAGTTGGCGTTTGCGAGATGCTGCTACTGGTGCCGCCGCTGCTGTTCTTGCGGCGGGAGTCCATACATCTACCCAGTGGGCTGTCACAGTCATATAGTCCTGACCCTGCCCTGCTCCACTTGTCCACATGTCCGTGGTTAAGTGGACATTGGGTACAGCTGCATTTTTTAGGACACTGGTGACTCTTTTTCTGAGGTCTGTGTACATTTTCGGTATCGCCTGCCTAGAGAAATGGAACCTAGATGGTATTTGGTACCGGGGACACAGTACCTCCAACAAGTCTCTAGTTGGCTCTGCAGTAATGATGGATACCGGAACCACGTTTCTCACCACCCAGGATGCCAAGGCCTCAGTTATCCGCTTTGCAGTAGGATGACTGCTGTGATATTTCATCTTCCTCGCAAAGGACTGTTGAACAGTCAATTGCTTACTGGAAGTAGTACAAGTGGGCTTACGACTTCCCCTCTGGGATGACCATCGACTCCCAGCGGCAACAACAGCAGCGCCAGCAGCAGTAGGCGTTACACGCAAGGATGCATCGGAGGAATCCCAGGCAGGAGAGGACTCGTCAGAATTGCCAGTGACATGGCCTGCAGGACTATTGGCATTCCTGGGGAAGGAGGAAATTGACACTGAGGGAGTTGGTGGGGTGGTTTGCGTGAGCTTGGTTACAAGAGGAAGGGATTTACTGGTCAGTGGACTGCTTCCGCTGTCACCCAAAGTTTTTGAACTTGTCACTGACTTATTATGAATGCGCTGCAGGTGACGTATAAGGGAGGATGTTCCGAGGTGGTTAACGTCCTTACCCCTACTTATTACAGCTTGACAAAGGGAACACACGGCTTGACACCTGTTGTCCGCATTTCTGGTGAAATACCTCCACACCGAAGAGCTGATTTTTTTGGTATTTTCACCTGGCATGTCAACGGCCATATTCCTCCCACGGACAACAGGTGTCTCCCCGGGTGCCTGACTTAAACAAACCACCTCACCATCAGAATCCTCCTGGTCGAGCGATTAAACAATGGAGATGGATGGATTGGATACTAGTATACAATTATGGACGGGCTGCCGAGTGCCGACACAGAGGTAGCCACAGCCGTGAACTACCGCACTGTACTGTGTCTGCTGCTAATATATAGACTGGTTGATAAAGAGATAGTATACTCGTAACTAGTATGTATGTATAAAGAAAGAAAAAAAAACCACGGTTAGGTGGTATATACAATTATGGACGGGCTGCCGAGTGCCGACACAGAGGTAGCCACAGCCGTGAACTACCGCACTGTACTGTGTCTGCTGCTAATATATAGACTGGTTGATAAAGAGATAGTATACTCGTAACTAGTATGTATGTATAAAGAAAGAAAAAAAAACCACGGTTAGGTGGTATATACAATTATGGACGGGCTGCCGAGTGCCGACACAGAGGTAGCCACAGCCGTGAACTACCGCACTGTACTGTGTCTGCTGCTAATATATAGACTGGTTGATAAAGAGATAGTATACTCGTAACTAGTATGTATGTATAAAGAAAGAAAAAAAAACCACGGTTAGGTGGTATATACAATTATGGACGGGCTGCCGAGTGCCGACACAGAGGTAGCCACAGCCGTGAACTACCGCACTGTACTGTGTCTGCTGCTAATATAGACTGGTTGATAAAGAGAAAGTATACTCGTAACTAGTATGTATGTATAAAGAAAGAAAAAAAAACCACGGTTAGGTGGTATATACAATTATGGACGGGCTGCCGAGTGCCGACACAGAGGTAGCCACAGCCGTGAACTACCGCACTGTACTGTGTCTGCTGCTAATATATAGACTGGTTGATAAAGAGATAGTATACTCGTAACTAGTATGTATGTATAAAGAAAGAAAAAAAAACCACGGTTAGGTGGTATATACAATTATGGACGGGCTGCCGAGTGCCGACACAGAGGTAGCCACAGCCGTGAACTACCGCACTGTACTGTGTCTGCTGCTAATATAGACTGGTTGATAAAGAGATAGTATACTCGTAACTAGTATGTATGTATAAAGAAAGAAAAAAAAACCACGGTTAGGTGGTATATACAATTATGGACGGGCTGCCGAGTGCCGACACAGAGGTAGCCACAGCCGTGAACTACCGCACTGTACTGTGTCTGCTGCTAATATAGACTGGTTGATAAAGAGATAGTATACTCGTAACTAGTATGTATGTATAAAGAAAGAAAAAAAAACCACGGTTAGGTGGTATATACAATTATGGACGGGCTGCCGAGTGCCGACACAGAGGTAGCCACAGCCGTGAACTACCGCACTGTACTGTGTCTGCTGCTAATATATAGACTGGTTGATAAAGAGATAGTATACTCGTAACTAGTATGTATGTATAAAGAAAGAAAAAAAAACCACGGTTAGGTGGTATATACAATTATGGACGGGCTGCCGAGTGCCGACACAGAGGTAGCCACAGCCGTGAACTACCGCACTGTACTGTGTCTGCTGCTAATATAGACTGGTTGATAAAGAGATAGTATACTCGTAACTAGTATGTATGTATAAAGAAAGAAAAAAAAACCACGGTTAGGTGGTATATACAATTATGGACGGGCTGCCGAGTGCCGACACAGAGGTAGCCACAGCCGTGAACTACCGCACTGTACTGTGTCTGCTGCTAATATATAGACTGGTTGATAAAGAGATAGTATACTACTAATATTATATATACTGGTGGTCAGGTCACTGGTCACTAGTCACACTGGCAGTGGCACTCCTGCAGCAAAAGTGTGCACTGTTTAATTTTAATATAATATTATGTACTCCTGGCTCCTGCTATAACCTATAACTGGCACTGCAGTAGTGCTCCCCAGTCTCCCCCACAATTATAAGCTGTGTGAGCTGAGCAGTCAGACAGATATATAATATATATAGATGATGCAGCACACTGGCCTGAGCCTGAGCAGTGCACACAGATATGGTATGTGACTGAGTCACTGTGTGCTGTGTATCGCTTTTTTCAGGCAGAGAACGGATTATAAATAAAACTGGTGGTCACTGGTCACTATCAGCAAAACTCTGCACTGTACTGAGTACTCCTAATGCTCCCCAAAATTAGTAAATCAAGTGTCTCTCTAATCTATTCTAAACGGAGAGGACGCCAGCCACGTCCTCTCCCTATCAATCTCAATGCACGTGTGAAAATGGCGGCGACGCGCGGCTCCTTATATAGAATCCGAGTCTCGCGATAGAATCCGAGCCTCGCGAGAATCCGACAGCGTCATGATGACGTTCGGGCGCGCTCGGGTTAACCGAGCAAGGCGGGAAGATCCGAGTCGCTCGGACCCGTGAAAAAAAACATGAAGTTCTGGCGGGTTCGGATTCAGAGAAACCGAACCCGCTCATCTCTACCGGAAACACACACAGAACTATAACAAGACTGGGTAATAACAGACAGAGAGGTAACAAGACTGGGTAATAACAGACAGAGAGGTAACAGTACAACCGGAAACACACACAGAACTATAACAAGACTGGGTAATAACAGACAGAGAGGTAACAAGACTGGGTAATAACAGACAGAGAGGTAACAGTACAACCGGAAACACAGAACTATAACAATACTGGGTAATAACACAGAGAGGTAACAGTACAACTGGAAACAAACACAGAACTATAACAAGACTGGGTAATAACAGACAGAGAGGTAACAGCACAACCAGACACAAACACAGAACTATAACAAGACTGGGTAAAAACAGACAGAGAGGTAACAGTACAACCGGAAACACACACATTACTATAACAAGACTGGGTAATAACAGACAGAGAGGTAACAGTACAACCGGAAACAAACACAGAACTATAACAAGACTGGGTAATAACAGACAGAGAGGTAACAGTACAACCGGAAACACACACAGAACTATAAAAAGACTGGGTACTAACAGGCAGAGAGGTAACAGTACAACTGGAAACAAACACAGAACTATAACAAGACTGGGTAATAACAGACAGAGAGGTAACAGTACAACCGGAAACAAACACAGAACTATAACAAGACTGGGTAATAACAGACAGAGAGGTAACAGCACAACCGGAAACAAACACAGAACTATAACAAGACTGGGTAATAACAGACAGAGAGGTAACAGCACAACCGGAAACAAACACAGAACTATAACAAGACTGGGTAATAACAGACAGAGAGGAAACAGTACAACCGAAAACAAACACAGAACTATAACAAGACTGGGTAATAACAGACAGAGAGGTAACAGTACAACTGGAAACACACACATTACTATAACAAGACTGGGTAATAACAGACAGAGAGGTAACAGCACAACTGGAAACACACACAGAACTATAAAGAGACTGGGTAATAACAGACAGAGAGGTAACAGTACAACCGGAAACAAACACAGAACTATAACAAGACTGGGTAATAACAGACAGAGAGGAAACAGTACAACCGAAAACAAACACAGAACTATAACAAGACTGGGTAATAACAGACAGAGAGGTAACAGTACAACTGGAAACACACACATTACTATAACAAGACTGGGTAATAACAGACAGAGAGGTAACAGCACAACTGGAAACACACACAGAACTATAAAGAGACTGGGTAATAACAGACAGAGAGGTAACAGTACAACTGGAAACAAACACAGAACTATAACAAGACTGAGTAATAACAGACAGAGAGGTAACAGTACAACTGGAAACACACACAGAACTATAAAGAGACTGGGTAATAACAGACAGAAAGGTAACAGTACAACTGGAAACAAACACAGAACTATAACAAGACTGAGTAATAACAGACAGAGAGGTAACAGTACAACTGGAAACACACACAGAACTATAAAGAGACTGGGTAATAACAGACAGAGAGGTAACAGTACAACTGGAAACACACACAGAACTATAACAAGACTGGGTAATAACAGACAGAGAGGTAACAGTACAACTGGAAACAAACACAGAACTATAACAAGACTGAGTAATAACAGACAGAGAGGTAACAGTACAACCGGAAATAAACACAGAACTATAACAAGACTGGGTAATAACAGACAGAGAGGTAACAGTACAACTGGAAACACACACAGAACTATAAAGAGACTGGGTAATAACAGACAGAGAGGTAACAGTACAACTGGAAACACACACAGAACTATAACAAGACTGGGTAATAACAGACAGAGAGGTAACAGTACAACTGGAAACACACACAGAACTATAAAGAGACTGGGTAATAACAGACAGAGAGGTAACAGTACAACTGGAAACAAACACAGAACTATAACAAGACTGAGTAATAACAGACAGAGAGGTAACAGTACAACCGGAAACACACACAGAACTATAACAAGACTGGGTAATAACAGACAGAGAGGTAACAAGACTGGGTAATAACAGACAGAGAGGTAACAGTACAACCGGAAAAACAGAACTATAACAATACTGGGTAATAACACAGAGAGGTAACAGTACAACTGGAAACAAACACAGTACTATAACAAGACTGGGTAATAACAGACAGAGAGGTAACAGTACAACTGGAAACAAGCACAGAACTATAACAAGACTGGGTAATAACAGACAGAGAGGTAACAGCACAACCGGAAACAAACAAAGAACTATAACAAGACTGGGTAATAACAGACAGAGAGGTAACAGCACAACCGGAAACAAACACAGAACTATAACAAGACTGGGTAATAACAGACAGAGAGGTAACAGTACAACTGGAAACAAACACAGAACTATAACAAGACTGGGTAATAACAGACAGAGAGGTAACAGTACAACTGGAAACAAACACAGAACTATAACAAGACTGAGTAATAACAGACAGAGAGGTAACAGTACAACCGGAAACACACACAGAACTATAACAAGACTGGGTAATAACAGACAGAGAGGTAACAAGACTGGGTAATAACAGACAGAGAGGTAACAGTACAACCGGAAACACAGAACTATAACAATACTGGGTAATAACACAGAGAGGTAACAGTACAACTGGAAACAAACACAGAACTATAACAAGACTGGGTAATAACAGACAGAGAGGTAACAGTACAACTGTAAACAAACACAGAACTATAACAAGACTGGGTAATAACAGACAGAGAGGTAACAGTACAACCGGAAACAAACACAGAACTATAACAAGACTGGGTAATAACAGACAGAGAGGTAACAGTACAACCGGAAACAAACACAGAACTATAACAAGACTGGGTACTAACAGGCAGAGAGGTAACAGTACAACTGGAAACAAACACAGAACTATAACAAGACTGGGTAATAACAGACAGAGAGGTGACAGTACAACCGGAAACAAACACAGAACTATAACAAGACTGGGTAATAACAGACAGAGAGGTAACAGCACAACCGGAAACAAACACAGAACTATAACAAGACTGGGTAATAACAGACAGAGAGGTAACAGTACAACCGGAAACAAACACAGAACTATAACAAGACTGGGTAATAACAGACAGAGAGGTAACAGTACAACCGAAAACAAACACAGAACTATAACAAGACTGGGTAATAAAAGACAGAGAGGTAACAGTACAACTGGAAACACACACATTACTATAACAAGACTGGGTAATAACAGACAGAGAGGTAACAGCACAACTGGAAACACACACAGAACTATAAAGAGACTGGGTAATAACAGACAGAGAGGTAACAGTACAACTGGAAACAAACACAGAACTATAACAAGACTGAGTAATAACAGACAGAGGGGTACCAGTACAACTGGAAACACACACAGAACTATAAAGAGTCTGGGTAATAACAGACAGAGAGGTAACAGTACAACTGGAAACAAACACAGGACTATAACAAGACTGAGTAATAACAGACAGAGAGGTAACAGTACAACTGGAAACACACACAGAACTATAAAGAGACTGGGTAATAACAGACAGAGAGGTAACAAGACTGGGTAATAACAGACAGAGAGGTAACAGTACAACCGGAAACACAGAACTATAACAATACTGGGTAATAACACAGAGAGGTAACAGTACAACTGGAAACAAACACAGAACTATAACAAGACTGGGTAATAACAGACAGAGAGGTAACAGTACAACTGGAAACAAACACAGAACTATAACAAGACTGGGTAATAACAGACAGAGAGGTAACAGTACAACCGGAAACAAACACAGAACTATAACAAGACTGGGTAATAACAGACAGAGAGGTAACAGTACAACTGGAAACACACACAGAACTATAACAAGACTGAGTAATAACAGACAGAGAGGTAACAGTACAACTGGAAACACACACAGAACTATAAAGAGTCTGGGTAATAACAGACAGAGAGGTAACAGTACAACTGGAAACAAACACAGAACTATAACAAGACTGAGTAATAACAGACAGAGAGGTAACAGTACAACTGGAAACACACACAGAACTATAAAGAGACTGGGTAATAACAGACAGAGAGGTAACAGTACAACTGGAAACACACACAGAACTATAACAAGACTGGGTAATAACAGACAGAGAGGTAACAGTACAACTGGAAATACACACAGAACTATAAAGAGACTGGGTAATAACAGACAGAGAGGTAACAGTACAACTGGAAACAAACACAGAACTATAACAAGACTGAGTAATAACAGACAGAGAGGTAACAGTACAACCGGAAATAAACTAGAGATGAGAGCCGGAAATTTTTCGGGTTTTGTGTTTTGGTTTTGGGTTCGGTTCCGCGGCCGTGTTTTGGGTTCGACCGCGTTTTGGCAAAACCTCACCGAATTTTTTTTGTCGGATTCGGGTGTGTTTTGGATTCGGGTGTTTTTTTCAAAAAACACTAAAAAACAGCTTAAATCATAGAATTTGGGGGTCATTTTGATCCCAAAGTATTATTAACCTCAAAAACCATAATTTACACTCATTTTCAGTCTATTCTGAATACCTCACACCTCACAATATTATTTTTAGTCCTAAAATTTGCACCTAGGTCGCTGGATGACTAAGCTAAGCGACCCTAGTGGCCGACACAAACACCGGGCCCATCTAGGAGTGTCACTGCAGTGTCACGCAGGATGTCCCTTCCAAAAAACCCTCCCCAAACAGCACATGACGCAAAGAAAAAAAGAGGCGCAATGAGGTAGCTGTGTGAGTAAGATAAGCGACCCTAGTGGCCGACACAAACACCGGGCCCATCTAGGAGTGTCACTGCAGTGTCACGCAGGATGTCCCTTCCAAAAAACCCTCCCCAAACAGCACATGACGCAAAGAAAAAAAGAGGCGCAATGAGGTAGCTGTGTGAGTAAGATAAGCGACCCTAGTGGCCGACACAAACACCGGGCCCATCTAGGAGTGTCACTGCAGTGTCACGCAGGATGTCCCTTCCAAAAAACCCTCCCCAAACAGCACATGACGCAAAGAAAAAAAGAGGCGCAATGAGGTAGCTGTGTGAGTAAGATAAGCGACCCTAGTGGCCGACACAAACACCGGGCCCATCTAGGAGTGTCACTGCAGTGTCACGCAGGATGTCCCTTCCAAAAAACCCTCCCCAAACAGCACATGACGCAAAGAAAAAAAGAGGCGCAATGAGGTAGCTGTGTGAGTAAGATAAGCGACCCTAGTGGCCGACACAAACACCGGGCCCATCTAGGAGTGTCACTGCAGTGTCACGCAGGATGTCCCTTCCAAAAAACCCTCCCCAAACAGCACATGACGCAAAGAAAAAAAGAGGCGCAATGAGGTAGCTGTGTGAGTAAGATAAGCGACCCTAGTGGCCGACACAAACACCGGGCCCATCTAGGAGTGTCACTGCAGTGTCACGCAGGATGTCCCTTCCAAAAAACCCTCGCCAAACAGCACATGACGCAAAGAAAAAAAGAGGCGCAATGAGGTAGCTGTGTGAGTAAGATAAGCGACCCTAGTGGCCGACACAAACACCGGGCCCATCTAGGAGTGTCACTGCAGTGTCACGCAGGATGTCCCTTCCAAAAAACCCTCCCCAAACAGCACATGACGCAAAGAAAAAAAGAGGCGCAATGAGGTAGCTGTGTGAGTAAGATAAGCGACCCTAGTGGCCGACACAAACACCGGGCCCATCTAGGAGTGGCACTGCAGTGTCACGCAGGATGTCCCTTCCAAAAAACCCTCCCCAAACAGCACATGACGCAAAGAAAAAAAGAGGCGCAATGAGGTAGCTGTGTGAGTAAGATAAGCGACCCTAGTGGCCGACACAAACACCGGGCCCATCTAGGAGTGTCACTGCAGTGTCACGCAGGATGTCCCTTCCAAAAAACCCTCCCCAAACAGCACATGACGCAAAGAAAAAAAGAGGCGCAATGAGGTAGCTGTGTGAGTAAGATAAGCGACCCTAGTGGCCGACACAAACACCGGGCCCATCTAGGAGTGTCACTGCAGTGTCACGCAGGATGTCCCTTCCAAAAAACCCTCCCCAAACAGCACATGACGCAAAGAAAAAAAGAGGCGCAATGAGGTAGCTGTGTGAGTAAGATAAGCGACCCTAGTGGCCGACACAAACACCGGGCCCATCTAGGAGTGGCACTGCAGTGTCACGCAGGATGTCCCTTCCAAAAAACCCTCCCCAAACAGCACATGACGCAAAGAAAAATTAAAGAAAAAAGAGGTGCAAGATGGAATTGTCCTTGGGCCCTCCTACCCACCCTTATGTTGTATAAACAGGACATGCACACTTTAACCAACCCATCATTTCAGTGACAGGGTCTGCCACACGACTGTGACTGAAATGACGGGTTGGTTTGGACCCCCACCAAAAAAGAAGCAATTAATCTCTCCTTGCACAAACTGGCTCTACAGAGGCAAGATGTGCACCTCATCATCATCCTCCGATATATCACCGTGTACATCCCCCTCCTCACAGATTATCAATTCGTCCCCACTGGAATCCACCATCTCAGCTCCCTGTGTACTTTGTGGAGGCAATTGCTGCTGGTCAATGTCTCCACGGAGGAATTGATTATAATTCATTTTAATGAACATCATCTTCTCCACATTTTCTGGATGTAACCTCGTACGCCGATTGCTGACAAGGTGAGCGGCGGCACTAAACACTCTTTCGGAGTACACACTTGTGGGAGGGCAACTTAGGTAGAATAAAGCCAGTTTGTGCAAGGGCCTCCAAATTGCCTCTTTTTCCTGCCAGTATAAGTACGGACTGTGTGACGTGCCTACTTGGATGCGGTCACTCATATAATCCTCCACCATTCTTTCAATGGTGAGAGAATCATATGCAGTGACAGTAGACGACATGTCCGTAATCGTTGTCAGGTCCTTCAGTCCGGACCAGATGTCAGCATCAGCAGTCGCTCCAGACTGCCCTGCATCACCGCCAGCGGGTGGGCTCGGAATTCTGAGCCTTTTCCTCGCACCCCCAGTTGCGGGAGAATGTGAAGGAGGAGATGTTGACAGGTCGCGTTCCGCTTGACTTGACAATTTTCTCACCAGCAGGTCTTTCAACCCCAGCAGACTTGTGTCTGCCGGAAAGAGAGATCCAAGGTAGGCTTTAAATCTAGGATCGAGCACGGTGGCCAAAATGTAGTGCTCTGATTTCAACAGATTGACCACCCGTGAATCCTTGTTAAGCGAATTAAGGGCTCCATCCACAAGTCCCACATGCCTAGCGGAATCGCTCCGTGTTAGCTCCTCCTTCAATGTCTCCAGCTTCTTCTGCAAAAGCCTGATGAGGGGAATGACCTGACTCAGGCTGGCAGTGTCTGAACTGACTTCACGTGTGGCAAGTTCAAAGGGCATCAGAACCTTGCACAACGTTGAAATCATTCTCCACTGCACTTGAGACAGGTGCATTCCACCTCCTATATCGTGCTCAATTGTATAGGCTTGAATGGCCTTTTGCTGCTCCTCCAACCTCTGAAGCATATAGAGGGTTGAATTCCACCTCGTTACCACTTCTTGCTTCAGATGATGGCAGGGCAGGTTCAGTTGTTTTTGGTGGTGCTCCAGTCTTCTGTACGTGGTGCCTGTACGCCGAAAGTGTCCCGCAATTCTTCTGGCCACCGACAGCATCTCTTGCACGCCCCTGTCGTTTTTTAAAAAATTCTGCACCACCAAATTCAAGGTATGTGCAAAACATGGGACGTGCTGGAATTTGCCCATATTTAATGCACACACAATATTGCTGGCGTTGTCCGATGCCACAAATCCACAGGAGAGTCCAATTGGGGTAAGCCATTCCGCGATGATCTTCCTCAGTTGCCGTAAGAGGTTTTCAGCTGTGTGCGTATTCTGAAAAGCGGTGATACAAAGCGTAGCCTGCCTAGGAAAGAGTTGGCGTTTGCGAGATGCTGCTACTAGTGCCGCCGCTGCTGTTCTTGCGGCGGGAGTCCATACATCTACCCAGTGGGCTGTCACAGTCATATAGTCCTGACCCTGCCCTGCTCCACTTGTCCACATGTCCGTGGTTAAGTGGACATTGGGTACAACTGCATTTTTTAGGACACTGGTGAGTCTTTTTCTGACGTCCGTGTACATTCTCGGTATCGCCTGCCTAGAGAAGTGGAACCTAGATGGTATTTGGTAACGGGGGCACACTGCCTCAATAAATTGTCTAGTTCCCTGTGAACTAACGGCGGATACCGGACGCACGTCTAACACCAACATAGTTGTCAAGGCCTCAGTTATCCGCTTTGCAGCAGGATGACTGCTGTGATATTTCATCTTCCTCGCAAAGGACTGTTGGACAGTCAATTGCTTACTGGAAGTAGTACAAGTGGGCTTACGACTTCCCCTCTGGGATGACCATCGACTCCCAGCAGCAACAACAGCAGCGCCAGCAGCAGTAGGCGTTACACGCAAGGATGCATCGGAGGAATCCCAGGCAGGAGAGGACTCGTCAGAATTGCCAGTGACATGGCCTGCAGGACTATTGGCATTCCTGGGGAAGGAGGAAATTGACACTGAGGGAGTTGGTGGGGTGGTTTGCGTGAGCTTGGTTACAAGAGGAAGGGATTTACTGGTCAGTGGACTGCTTCCGCTGTCGCCCAAAGTTTTTGAACTTGTCACTGACTTATTATGAATGCGCTGCAGGTGACGTATAAGGGAGGATGTTCCGAGGTGGTTAACGTCCTTACCCCTACTTATTACAGCTTGACAAAGGCAACACACGGCTTGACACCTGTTGTCCGCTTTTCTGTTGAAATACCTCCACACTGAAGAGCTGATTTTTTTGGTATTTTCACCAGGCATGTCAACGGCCATATTCCTCCCCCGGGTGCCTGACTTAAACAAACCACCTCACCATCAGAATCCTCCTGGTCAATTTCCTCCCCAGCGCCAGCAACACCCATATCCTCCTCATCCTGGTGTACTTCAACACTGACATCTTCAATCTGACTATCAGGAACTGGACTGCGGGTGCTCCTTCCAGCACTTGCAGGGGGCGTGCAAATGGTGGAAGGCGCATGCTCTTCACGTCCAGTGTTGGGAAGGTCAGGCATCGCAACCGACACAATTGGACTCTCCTTGTGGATTTGGGATTTCGAAGAACGCACAGTTCTTTGCGGTGCTTTTGCCAGCTTGAGTCTTTTCAGTTTTCTAGCGAGAGGCTGAGTGCTTCCATCCTCATGTGAAGCTGAACCACTAGCCATGAACATAGGCCAGGGCCTCAGCCGTTCCTTGCCACTCCGTGTGGTAAATGGCATATTGGCAAGTTTACGCTTCTCCTCCGACAATTTTATTTTAGGTTTTGGAGTCCTTTTTTTACTGATATTTGGTGTTTTGGATTTGACATGCTCTGTACTATGACATTGGGCATCGGCCTTGGCAGACGACGTTGCTGGCATTTCATCGTCTCGGCCATGACTAGTGGCAGCAGCTTCAGCACGAGGTGGAAGTGGATCTTGATCTTTCCCTAATTTTGGAACCTCAACATTTTTGTTCTCCATATTTTAATAGGCACAACTAAAAGGCACCTCAGGTAAACAATGGAGATGGATGGATACTAGTATACTTATGGATGGACTGCCGAGTGCCGACACAGAGGTAGCTACAGCCGTGGACTACCGTACTGTACTGTGTCTGCTGCTAATATAGACTGGTTGATAATGAGATGTAGTATGTATAAAGAAGAAAGAAAAAAAAACCACGGGTAGGTGGTATACAATTATGGATGGACTGCCGAGTGCCGACACAGAGGTAGCTACAGCCGTGGACTACCGTACTGTACTGTGTCTGCTGCTAATATAGACTGGTTGATAATGAGATGTAGTATGTATAAAGAAGAAAGAAAAAAAAAACCACGGGTAGGTGGTATACAATTATGGATGGACTGCCGAGTGCCGACACAGAGGTAGCTACAGCCGTGGACTACCGTACTGTACTGTGTCTGCTGCTAATATAGACTGGTTGATAATGAGATGTAGTATGTATAAAGAAGAAAGAAAAAAAAAACCACGGGTAGGTGGTATACAATTATGGATGGACTGCCGAGTGCCGACACAGAGGTAGCTACAGCCGTGGACTACCGTACTGTACTGTGTCTGCTGCTAATATAGACTGGTTGATAATGAGATGTAGTATGTATAAAGAAGAAAGAAAAAAAAACCACGGGTAGGTGGTATACAATTATGGATGGACTGCCGAGTGCCGACACAGAGGTAGCTACAGCCGTGGACTACCGTACTGTACTGTGTCTGCTGCTAATATAGACTGGATGATAATGAGATGTAGTATGTATAAAGAAGAAAGAAAAAAAAAACCACGGGTAGGTGGTATACAATTATGGATGGACTGCCGAGTGCCGACACAGAGGTAGCTACAGCCGTGGACTACCGTACTGTACTGTGTCTGCTGCTAATATAGACTGGTTGATAATGAGATGTAGTATGTATAAAGAAGAAAGAAAAAAAAAAACCACGGGTAGGTGGTATACAATTATGGATGGACTGCCGAGTGCCGACACAGAGGTAGCTACAGCCGTGGACTACCGTACTGTACTGTGTCTGCTGCTAATATAGACTGGATGATAATGAGATGTAGTATGTATAAAGAAGAAAGAAAAAAAAAACCACGGGTAGGTGGTATACAATTATGGATGGACTGCCGAGTGCCGACACAGAGGTAGCTACAGCCGTGGACTACCGTACTGTACTGTGTCTGCTGCTAATATAGACTGGATGATAATGAGATGTAGTATGTATGTATAAAGAAGAAAGAAAAAAAAAACCACGGGTAGGTGGTATACAATTATGGATGGACTGCCGAGTGCCGACACAGAGGTAGCTACAGCCGTGAACTACCGTACTGTGTCTGCTGCTAATATAGACTGGTTGATAATGAGATGTAGTATGTATAAAGAAGAAAGAAAAAAAAAACCACGGGTAGGTGGTATACAATTATGGATGGACTGCCGAGTGCCGACACAGAGGTAGCTACAGCCGTGGACTACCGTACTGTACTGTGTCTGCTGCTAATATAGACTGGATGATAATGAGATGTAGTATGTATAAAGAAGAAAGAAAAAAAAAACCACGGGTAGGTGGTATACAATTATGGATGGACTGCCGAGTGCCGACACAGAGGTAGCTACAGCCGTGAACTACCGTACTGTGTCTGCTGCTAGTAGACTGGATGATAAATAATGATATAAAAAATATATATATATCACTACTGCAGCCGGACAGGTATATATTATATAATGACGGACCTGCTGGAGTGGACACTGTCTGTCAGCAGAATGAGTTTTTTAATTTTTATAGAATAAAAAAACACCACACAAGTCACACGACGAGTGTACTTTTTCAGGCAGACATTCAATCACAATATACTATACTGGTGGTCAGTGTGGTCAGGTCACTGGTCACAGTGGTCAGTGGTCAGTCACACTGGCAGTGGCACTCTGGCAGCAAAAGTGTGCACTGTTTAATATGTACTCCTGGCTCCTGCTATAACCTATAACTGCTCCCCAGTCTCCCCCACAATTAAGCTGTGTGAGCACAGTCAGATATTATACATAGATGATGCAGCACACTGGGCTGAGCACAGATATGGTATGTGAGTGTGACTGAGTCACTGTGTATCGTTTTTTTCAGGCAGAGAACAAGAACAGAACGGATTATTAAATAATAATAAATTATAAAACTGCACTGGTGGTCAGGTCACTGGTCATCAGTCACTAGTATAACTCCTCCTAAGCTCCAGTAAGTAAATGAAGTGTCTCACTCTCACTCTCCTATCTATTTTAATTTCTAAACGGAGAGGACGCCAGCCACGTCCTCTCCCTATCAATCTCAATGCACGTGTGAAAATGGCCGCGACGCGCGGCTCCTTATATAGAATCCGAGTCTCGCGATAGAATCCGAGCCTCGCAAGAATCCGACAGCGTGATGATGACGTTCGGGCGCGCTCGGGTTAACCGAGCAAGGCGGGAAGATCCGAGTCGCTCGGACCTGTGTAAAAAAACATGAAGTTCGGGCGGGTTCGGATTCAGAGAAACCGAACCCGCTCATCTCTAAAATAAACACAGAACTATAACAAGACTGGGTAATAACAGACAGAGAGGTAACAGTACAACTGGAAACACACACAGAACTATAAAGAGACTGGGTAATAACAGACAGAGAGGTAACAGTACAACTGGAAACACACACAGAACTATAACAAGACTGGGTAATAACAGACAGAGAGGTAACAGTACAACTGGAAACACACACAGAACTATAAAGAGACTGGGTAATAACAGACAGAGAGGTAACAGTACAACTGGAAACAAACACAGAACTATAACAAGACTGAGTAATAACAGACAGAGAGGTAACAGTACAACCGGAAACACACACAGAACTATAACAAGACTGGGTAATAACAGACAGAGAGGTAACAAGACTGGGTAATAACAGACAGAGAGGTAACAGTACAACCGGAAAAACAGAACTATAACAATATTGGGTAATAACACAGAGAGGTAACAGTACAACTGGAAACAAACACAGTACTATAACAAGACTGCGTAATAACAGACAGAGAGGTAACAGTACAACTGGAAACAAACACAGAACTATAACAAGACTGGGTAATAACAGACAGAGAGGTAACAGCACAACCGGAAACAAACACAGAACTATAACAAGACTGGGTAATAACAGACAGAGAGGTAACAGCACAACCGGAAACAAACACAGAACTATAACAAGACTGGGTAATAACAGACAGAGAGGTAACAGTACAACTGGAAACAAACACAGAACTATAACAAGACTGGGTAATAACAGACAGAGAGGTAACAGTACAACTGGAAACAAACACAGAACTATAACAAGACTGAGTAATAACAGACAGAGAGGTAACAGTACAACCGGAAACACACACAGAACTATAACAAGACTGGGTAATAACAGACAGAGAGGTAACAAGACTGGGTAATAACAGACAGAGAGGTAACAGTACAACCGGAAACACAGAACTATAACAATACTGGGTAATAACACAGAGAGGTAACAGTACAACTGGAAACAAACACAGAACTATAACAAGACTGGGTAATAACAGACAGAGAGGTAACAGTACAACTGGAAACAAACACAGAACTATAACAAGACTGAGTAATAACAGACAGAGAGGTAACAGTACAACCGGAAACACACACAGAACTATAACAAGACTGGGTAATAACAGACAGAGAGGTAACAAGACTGGGTAATAACAGACAGAGAGGTAACAGTACAACCGGAAACACAGAACTATAACAATACTGGGTAATAACACAGAGAGGTAACAGTACAACTGGAAACAAACACAGAACTATAACAAGACTGGGTAATAACAGACAGAGAGGTAACAGTACAACCGGAAACAAACACAGAACTATAACAAGACTGGGTAATAACAGACAGAGAGGTAACAGTACAACCGGAAACAAACACAGAACTATAACAAGACTGGGTAATAACAGACAGAGAGGTAACAGCACAACTTGAAACAAACACAGAACTATAACAATACTGGGTAATAACAGAGAGGTAACAGCACAACCAGACACAAACACAGTACTATAACAAGACTGGGTAATAACAGACATAGAGGTAACAGTACAACTGGAAACAAACACAGAACTATAACAAGACTGGGTAATAACACAGAGAGGTAACAGTACAACTGGAAACAAACACAGAACTATAACAAGACTGGGTAATAACAGACAGAGAGGTAACAGTACAACGGGAAACACAGTACTATAATAAGAATTTACTCACCGGTAATTCTATTTCTCGTAGTCCGTAGTGGATGCTGGGAACTCCGTAAGGACCATGGGGAATAGCAGGCTCCGAAGGAGGCTGGGCACTCTAGAAAGATTTATGACTACCTGGTGTGCACTGGCTCCTCCCACTATGACCCTCCTCCAAGCCTCAGTTAGGACACTGTGCCCGGACGAGCTGACATAATAAGGAAGGATTTTGAATCCCGGGTAAGACTCATACCAGCCACACCAATCACACCGTACAACTCGTGATACTATATCCAGTTTGACAGTATGAAAACAACTGAGCCTCTCAACAGATGGCTCAACAATAACCCATTAGTTAGCAATAACTATTTACAAGAATTGCAGACAATCCGCACTTGGCATGGGCGCCCAGCATCCACTACGGACTACGAGAAATAGAATTACCGGTGAGTAAATTCTTATTTTCTCTGACGTCCTAGTGGATGCTGGGAACTCCGTAAGGACCTGTTAGGCGCCGGGGTCCGCTCGTCGGTGCGGCCCGGCGCCTAGCAACCAGGGACGCCGTGCGCGTACAGCCGCCGGCTCCCTGGCAACGCTAGACGCCGGGCGCACGGAGCCGCACGGACCCTAGCAACGGGGACGCCACTTACGGACTGCGTTTCCCCGTTGCTGGGTTCAATTTAATTAATAGATATCTGTTTTCCTGGCCATGCAGCTTGGCAGCTGTATGGCATCTAATCCAATCAGCCTCCAAACAGCTGATTGGAGGACTCCCTGTTAAATACACTTCCTGGGCTTCTCACAGACGCCGGTAATAGCTTCCTGCATGCTGAATCTGTTTGCTGTGAGTGTTTCCAGTCCTGCTGTATCCGGTCGTTCCTGTTCTCAGTTGTCCTGTACTCGGAAGTCGTCATCTGTTCCTGGAGTCCTGACTGAGCACCTTTTGAACATCCAGTGGAGTTCGTGAGTCACGGCGTAGCCGTGTGTTGCGGCTTGGGCCGCTTTATTATTTGTCATTTATTATTTGTGTTTCGGAGCTTTTGCGGAGGATTCCGCTCCCACAGATCCACTCTGGTATCCAGCGGTGCTGGGTAGGAGTACGGACTAGTGGATTTTGGTTGTCCTTTTCCCTGGCGGGTTACCGCACATACCTCAGGTTTAGTCAGTTAGCTTGTAGCCCCTGGCCTGGTTGTTTAGTCAGAGGGCCCCTTGTTATCACCCTGTCTCGGATTTCCCTTTGTCTCCCATTAAGACCTGAGGGGGCATCGGAGTTGGGCAGACATAATCCGCCCTTCAAACGCGGCTGCCATGGGCTCAAGCAACCATAGTCTCGCAGGGGATTTCTGACAACACGGGCGAGACAACGGAGTTAGGGCGCCAGGGGCTACTTTCTATTCCCGCTCCCTTCCCCAGCATTCCGTTCCAGTGCTCCGGTCCTTGCAATAGGACCACCTCAGACCAGAGTGCTGGAATCATAACATTATTACCGGCCAAACCAAAACTTAAAATTAAACAGGGTTTGATTTTTTCCCTTATTCAGTTTTGTAAGAATTGTCGGCCCCATGAATCCCACTGGTTTAGGGCCAAATCCTGGCCAGCTTCTAGTTAGCCAGATTCAAGAACTTACTCAAATGGTTCAGGATCTTTCCCTTCGGGTGAAGTCGCAGGAAGATCTTTTACGAACTTCCCCGACGGTAGTCCCTGAACCAAAAATACACTTGCCTGACCGTTTTTCTGGTGATAGGAAGCAGTTTTTTAATTTTAAAGAGTCCTGTAAACTTTATTTTCGTTTAAGACCAATCTCCTCAGGTACTGAATCTCAGCGGGTCGGAATTATTATTTCTTTGCTCCAGGGGGATCCCCAGACCTGGGCTTTTGGTTTAAAAGCAGAGGATCCGGCATTGTTGTCAGTAGACGCCTTTTTGGGGTCTTTAGGGCTTTTGTATGATGACCCTGATAGGGAGGCATCCGCCGAGAGTCAGTTACGCGCTCTCAGACAAGGTAGAAATCCTGCAGAGGTTTATTGTACAGAGTTTCGCCGTTGGTCGAACGACTGTGGCTGGAATGACCCAGCTCTGCGCAGTCAGTTTCGCCTCGGCTTATCTGAGTCTATAAAAGACAGTCTCCTTCAGTATCCCGCTCCTGAGACGCTCGATAAACTCATGGAGCTTTCTATTAAGATTGATCGTCGTCTCAGAGAGCGGAGGGCTGAAAAAGGAGCACCTGTCAGGTCTACTCCTTGTGTATTTTCCATTCCTGAAGACATAGAGGAGCCCATGCAGATGGGTCTCTCCAGGCTGTCTCCAGAAGAAAGAGCCAGAAGGCAAAACTCTGGTCTTTGTTTGTACTGTGGGGGTAAGGGACATTTTGCCCGTAATTGTCCGAACAAGTCGGGAAACGCCTCGACCAAGTGAATTGTGAGGGGGTTCACTTTGGTCTGCAGCTTATCTCCTCGAGTAACTCCCTGTTAGTCCCAGCTAAAGTTTCCTTTGGCAGCCTCAGTTCTTCGGTGTCGGCTTTTGTTGACAGTGGAGCTGCAGGGAACTTTATGGACTTAACGTGGGCCAAGTGTAACAACTGAGGGCCTGAGCTGACGGAAGGCAGCCTCAGTTGTAGGGGCTGAGATGTACCGGAACCTGGGAGGTTGTATCAGACCCCTGGACATGTAAGTAACATGAAGAGAAACCGCCCGAAGGCGTGACCACGACAACTTGAGTAAAAGTCAATGATATTTATTTATGACAAACTCCATGCATCACAGTAGCAGTAAAAAGTAACATAAAAATCAGCAGAGAAATAATAATACAGTTCCTGGGTACTACAGGGTGGCAGGGGCCACAGAGCTCTGGTGGTATGAGACAGTTCTTATTATCTGCAAGTTGGAAAGTCCTTACCAGGCTCAACTGTAGCAATGAGGAAAGCCCAGGGTCGTACCAGCTGGTGTTCCAGGGAAAGCTGGACTGCTGTAGATAAAATGCTGCTGTGGGTACTGGTTGGAACCAGACAGGTGTTGGCACGGAGTGGATACTGGCTGGAACCAGTTAAATAATAAATAAAGCTTGAGAGCGATGCAATGTAGATGAAATGTAGAATTTGAGAGCGGAGAAATAATAATACCGGTGGAGAGTGGTAAACTGCAGAAAGGACACCGGCCCTTTAAGAGAAGCTGTACACTGCTGGAAGCTGAGCTGGAAGCAGGTGATGTTGTAGCTGGAAACAGGTGAGCCCAGTATGGATCGGAGAGTCAGGCTACACCGCAGATGGAATGCTGGTGCGGGTCTCTATAGCAGAAGTCTGGAAACAGGAGCTGGAACCTGGAAGACATTCACAGAAGAGAGACAAACTGGAACTAGGTTTGACAACCAAAGCACTGACGCCTTCCTTGCTCAGGCACAACCTATTTATACCTGCAGCAAGGAAGGCATTGGCTAGGCAATTATGCAAATTAATAATACTGACAACGGATTGGTGGGAAAGATCATCTGACAGAATCCAAGATGGCTGCGCCCATGCAGACACTTGGAGGGAAGTTTGGATTGTAATCCATGTGGTCTGGAAAACAGTAATGGCGGCGGCGGCCACCGGAGACAGGAGACGCCAAGCTGACAGATGCACATCCAACCACGCGGACACAGCGGAGGCCGCGGCTGACGTAATCGCCACTCTGAATGCAGACGCTCAGGGACGGCGGCGGAGGCCGCGGGAGACGCCATGCCAGATGTATAAGGCGTTACTGTGACTGCGTCCAGAGAGACAGGCGAGGATGCGGGAATGTGCACATCAGGATGACAGATGGGATCCGGTCCTGGAGCGCTGAGCCAGCCTTAGGAGGCATCTGATAGGTAAGAAATGGCGTCCAGATACCCGGATCGTGACAGCACCCCCCCCTTTAGGAGTGGAATCTCCGGACCAAGGCTGGAGCATGGACATCAGAAGCATTGGTCCATGAACGTTCCTCAGGGCCATAACCCTTCCAGTCAATAAGATACTGAAGTTGACCGTAACGGTGACGTGAGTCCAGGATCTTGGCCACTTCATACTCAACGCCTCGTTGAGTTTGGACTTTCGGAGTTGGAGGAAGTGAGGAATGAAACCGATTCAAGATTAGCGGTTTCAACAGGGAAACATGGAATGTCCTGGGTATTTTTAAGAAAGGAGGTAACTGGAGTCTGTAAGCAACAGGATTGATGACTTGATCAATTTTAAAAGGACCGATGAAGCGAGGTGCAAACTTCATACTGGGAACTCTCAACCTCAAATTCTTCGTGGATAACCATACCCGATCACCCACCTTGAGAGCAGGAACTGCTCGACGCTTCTTATCCGCAAACTTCTTGTACCTGAACGATGCCTTGAGCAGAGCTGATCGTACGCTCTTCCAGATATTGGCAAACTGATGCAAGGTGATATCCACTGCGGGAACAGAAGTTGCTGGAAGCGGTTGGAACTCAGGGACTTTAGGGTGGAATCCAAAGTTGGTGAAGAATGGTGTTGAAGAAGATGAAGAATGATACTGGTTGTTATGACAGAACTCGGCCCAGGGAAGTAATTGAACCCAGTCATCTTGAGAGGAGGACACATAGATGCGGAGGAAGGACTCCAAGTCCTGATTCACCCTCTCAGTTTGACCATTGGTCTGAGGATGGTAAGCCGTGGAAAACTTTAGCTTGACTTGGAGGACTTGACATAAACTTCGCCAGAATTTGGCTGTGAATTGAACTCCTCGATCTGAGATAATTTCTTCTGGAAGACCGTGGAGTCGGAAGATCTCTTGTATAAATACTTGAGCCAACTTGGAAGCTGACGGAAGACCGGTGAGAGGAATGAAGTGTGCCATCTTGGTGAACCGGTCAACTACCACCCAGATGGTATTGAACTTGTTGCACATGGGCAAATCTGTAATAAAATCCATCGACAAATGGGTCCATGGTCGACGGGGAACAGATAGTGGAACCAGTTGCCCCGCAGGCGACTGGCGGGATACTTTATGTTGGGCACACTTTGGGCAAGATGCAATAAACTCCAAAACGTCCTTTTTCAGAGTTGGCCACCAATAGGACCTAGAGATAAACTCCAGGGTTATTTGGATACCTGTATGTCCGGCAAAGCGGGAAGCATGGGCCCAATGCATGAGCTTCTTCCTTAGTGTCGGCTTCACAAAACTTTTCCCTGATGGGGGCGTAGAGTCCATCCCTACCATGGAGAATGCCAACGGATTTATAATAGGATGCTTGTCTGAAGACTCTGACTCATTTTCTTGCTCCCATGAGCGGGAAAGGGCATCGGCCTTGCGATTCTGAGAGCCCGGACAGAACTGGAGTTTAAAGTCGAACCTGGAAAAGAAAAGTGCCCATCTGGCCTGACGAGGGTTGAGACATTGTGCGCCTTTCAGATATAGAAGGTTCTTGTGGTCTGTAAGGATGGTGATTGAATGAGAAGCTCCCTCCAACAGATATCTCCACTCCTCTAGAGCGAGCTTGATGGCTAGCAACTCCTGGTCGCCAATGGCATAGTTGCGCTCCGCTGGGGAGAACTTCCGTGAGAAGAAACTGCAAGGATGTAAATGGCCATCTTTAGCCCTCTGAGATAACACCGCTCCTACTCCAACGGAGGAGGCATCCACCTCTAAGATGAAAGGAGAGTCGATGTCAGGCTGTTTCAGGACACGCGCAGAGATGAACCTCTGTTTTAAAAGATGAAAAGCTTGCATGGCTTCTTCAGACCACTTGGACGGGTTAGCACCCTTCTTGGTGAAAGCAGTAATAGGCGCCACAATGGTGGAAAAGTCTCGTATAAACTTTCGGTAATAATTGGCGAACCCTAAGAACCTCTGGACCCCTTTGAGGGTTAAGGGTACCGGCCAATTCTGGATTGCTTGTAGTTTCTCAGGATCCATCCCTAGTCCGGAACCGGACACAATGTACCCTAGAAACGGAATGGACTTGACTTCAAAGACGCATTTCTCTAATTTGCAATAGAGATGATTGACACGGAGACGGGACAGAACCTCCTTTACCCAAAAACGATGTTCCTCTAAATTGTTGGCAAAAATGAGGATATCATCTAGATAGACCACGACATGACGGTATAGAATGTCTCTGAAAATCTCATTGACGAAATGCTGGAAGACAGCTGGAGCATTGCTCAATCCGAAGGGCATGACGAGGTACTCATAATGTCCGTCACGGGTGTTAAATGCGGTCTTCCACTCGTCACCCTCACGGATCCGGATGAGATTGTATGCACCTCTCAGGTCCAGCTTTGTAAAGATGGTAGCTCCGCTAACTCTGTCAAAGAGCTCAGTAATCAAGGGTAAAGGATAGCGGTTTTTGATGGTAATGTCGTTCAAACCTCTGTAGTCGATGCACGGCCGCAGACCACCATCTTTCTTTTTTACAAAAAAGAAGCCTGCGCCGGCTGGAGAAGAAGAAGGTCGAATGAACCCCTTTGCTAGGTTCTCTTTAATGTATTCCTCCATAGAATGCGTCTCAGGCAGAGACAACGGATAAGTTCGGCCTCGAGGTGGAACCTTCCCTGGAACGAGATCAATCGGGCAGTCCCATTCTCTATGAGGAGGAAGGATATCAGCAGAAGCTTTACTGAACACATCCGTGAAATCTTGATATGGAGGAGGTGGAACATCAGACGACCTGGGGGAGGAAGAACAGACAGGCAACACTTTAAACAAACATGTCTCAGCACAGGAGGGACCCCATGCCAGAATTTGCATAGTCGTCCAATCAATTGTAGGATTGTGAAGACGGAGCCATGGAAGGCCCAGGACCACAGGATGTGTGGCTCTTGGAATCACTAAAAGTGAAATAAGTTCGGAATGAAGAACTCCCACTCTCAGACGAACTGGTAGAGTCCTTAGAGCAATAACTGTATCAAAAATTTTACTGCCATCCACGGCAGTTAAGAAAAAGGAGGAAGGAAGTCTCTCGGTGGGTAGGGACCACCGTTTAACATAGGCTTCGGTAATAAAGTTCCCAGCTGCTCCGGAATCAAGGAGGGCAATGACGTTCCGATAACGTTGAGCAACTTGAAGCGAGACTGGGAGATTACAATCTTGAGGAGATGGAGAGGAGATCATTACTCCTAGCCGGCCCTCTCCTTGGCGAGCTAGGGTCTGGAGTCCTGGACGTTTGGGACAGGCATTAATAGTGTGAGACGGGGCTTCACAATACAGACAGAGAGACTCAGAGAGACGTCTTCGGCGCTCAGCAGGAGTTAAACAAGAACGGCCAATTTGCATGGGTTCATCTTTAGTTGGTGACAGTTGGCGAGGAGGAGGAGCAGAAGATTTTGGAGCAGATGATCTTCCACGCTCAGTTGCTCTCTCTCTGAAACGTAAGTCAACTTTTGTACAAAGTGAGATTAGCTCATCTAACTTGGAGGGTAAGTCTCTGGTAGCTAACTCATATTTAATACGCTCGGATAAACCATGCCAGAATGCAGCATACAGGGCCTCGTCGTTCCATGCCAGTTCAGATGCCAGGATCTGGAACTGTATAAGATATTGTCCTACAGTATGTGATCCCTGGCATAAACGGAGAATCTCAGACGAAGCTGAAGTTACCCGGCCTGGCTCGTCGAAGATGCGCCTGAATGTTGACACGAATGCAGTGTAAGAAGATAGCAGGGTGTCGGACCTCTCCCATAACGGTGATGCCCAGTCAAGGGCTGAGCCACTGAGAAGTGAGATGATGTAGGCAATTTTTGTACGGTCACTGGGAAAATTGCCAGGTTGTAGCTCAAACTGAATCTCACACTGGTTGAGAAATCCCCTGCAGAGTCTTGGAGATCCGTCAAATTTTGCTGGCGTTGGAAGATGAAGACGTGGAGCAGAAACGGGTAAGGTGGGTGGGGTTATGGTTGGAGTCACTGTGGTTGACGCCCCAGATGCGCCTGATCCACGGAGAGTTGTCTGAATCCCATCCAGCCGAGTAGAGAGATCCTGGAGACAGCGGATGATGTGGCCCTGTGCAGCCTCCTGATGTTCAAGTCGGGCTGCCAGTTCTTGCATCGGCCTGGCCGCTTGATCCTGGTCTCCGGCTGGATTCATGAGGTCAGTGCTTACTGTCACAACTGAGGGCCTGAGCTGACGGAAGGCAGCCTCAGTTGTAGGGGCTGAGATGTACCGGAACCTGGGAGGTTGTATCAGACCCCTGGACATGTAAGTAACATGAAGAGAAACCGCCCGAAGGCGTGACCACGACAACTTGAGTAAAAGTCAATGATATTTATTTATGACAAACTCCATGCATCACAGTAGCAGTAAAAAGTAACATAAAAATCAGCAGAGAAATAATAATACAGTTCCTGGGTACTACAGGGTGGCAGGGGCCACAGAGCTCTGGTGGTATGAGACAGTTCTTATTATCTGCAAGTTGGAAAGTCCTTACCAGGCTCAACTGTAGCAATGAGGAAAGCCCAGGGTCGTACCAGCTGGTGTTCCAGGGAAAGCTGGACTGCTGTAGATAAAATGCTGCTGTGGGTACTGGTTGGAACCAGACAGGTGTTGGCACGGAGTGGATACTGGCTGGAACCAGTTAAATAATAAATAAAGCTTGAGAGCGATGCAATGTAGATGAAATGTAGAATTTGAGAGCGGAGAAATAATAATACCGGTGGAGAGTGGTAAACTGCAGAAAGGACACCGGCCCTTTAAGAGAAGCTGTACACTGCTGGAAGCTGAGCTGGAAGCAGGTGATGTTGTAGCTGGAAACAGGTGAGTCCAGTATGGATCGGAGAGTCAGGCTACACCGCAGATGGAATGCTGGTGCGGGTCTCTATAGCAGAAGTCTGGAAACAGGAGCTGGAACCTGGAAGACATTCACAGAAGAGAGACAAACTGGAACTAGGTTTGACAACCAAAGCACTGACGCCTTCCTTGCTCAGGCACAACCTATTTATACCTGCAACAAGGAAGGCATTGGCTAGGCAATTATGCAAATTAATAATACTGACAACGGATTGGTGGGAAAGATCAGCTGACAGAATCCAAGATGGCTGCGCCCATGCAGACACTTGGAGGGAAGTTTGGATTGTAATCCATGTGGTCTGGAAAACAGTAATGGCGGCGCCGGCCACCGGAGACAGGAGACGCCAAGCTGACAGATGCACATCCAACCACGCGGACACAGCGGAGGCCGCGGCTGACGTAATCGCCACTCTGAATGCAGAAGCTTAGGGACGGCGGCGGAGGCCGCGGGAGACGCCATGCCAGATGTATAAGGCGTTACTGTGACTGCGTCCAGAGAGACAGGCGAGGATGCGGGAATGTGCACATCAGGATGACAGATGGGATCCGGTCCTGGAGCGCTGAGCCAGCCTTAGGAGGCATCTGATAGGTAAGAAATGGCGTCCAGATACCCGGATCGTGACACCAAGGCCTTAGGTATTCCTCAGTTAACCTTGGGTAGGTGTATCACCATGCATGGTTTAGATGGGAGTCCCTTGTCCAATGGGGTTATTTCCCTCTGTACACCCCCTGTACTACTTACGGTAGGAGCTCTTCATTCCGAAAAGATTGAGTTTTTCCTTACCCATTGCCCAGCAGTTCCAGTGGTTCTGGGTCACCCTTGGCTGGCCTTTCATAATCCCATCATTGATTGGCAGTCGGGGGAGATCTCACAATGGGGTACCATCTGTAATAAGGAATGTATTACGTTTCCCGTCAGAATAGCTGCTGCCATTCCTGAACCCATTCCCGTGGAATACCAGGACTTTGTTGATGTATTTTCCAAGGGCAATGCGGACATTCTGCCTCCCCATCGGCCTTATGATTGTGCTATTGAGCTAATTCCTGGTGCCACATTGCCAAAGGGAAGGTTATATGCATTGTCCGGACCAGAAACTGCGGCCATGAATGAGTATGTTAAGGAGAGCCTAGGGAAAGGATTTATCAGGCCATCTAAATCCCCTTTAAGTGCAGGCTTCTTCTTTGTGGAGAAGAAAGATGGATCACTCAGACCTTGCATTGACTTTAGAGCTCTGAATAAGATCTCAATTAAAAATACTTACCCTCTGCCGCTGATTTCTGTCCTCTTTGATCAGCTGCGTTCGGCTGTGATTTTTTCTAAGATTGACCTGAGGGGAGCGTATAACCTCATCCGAATCAAGTCGGGAGATGAGTGGAAAACGGCGTTCAGTACTAAGTCGGGTCACTACGAGTATCTGGTGATGCCGTTCGGCTTGTCTAACGCTCCGGCAGTTTTCCAGGATCTCATTAACAATGTGCTCCGTGATTTTCTTGGAAGATTCGTGGTCGTTTACTTAGACGATATCCTGATCTATTCTGACTCTATAGAACAACATGTTACCCAGGTGCGTCAGGTTCTTCAAAAATTACGTGAAAATCACCTTTATGCCAAGCTGGAGAAGTGTGAGTTTCATGTCACGGAGGTATCCTTTTTAGGGTACATTATTTCCCCTCTGGGATTCTGTATGGAACCAAAGAAGCTCCAAGCCATCCTTAGTTGGGCGCAACCCACCAACTTAAAAGCAATACAGCGCTTTTTAGGGTTTGCGAATTATTATAGAAGATTTATTCATTCTTTTTCCGACCTGGTTGCTCCCATTGTGGCACTGACTAGGAAGGGAGCGGATCCTACCAACTGGTCACGTGAAGCTGAGTTATCATTTCAGGCCTTGAAACAAGCTTTCGTCTCAGCCCCAGTCCTCAGACATCCCACCCCAGAATTGCCCTTCATTGTTGAGGTTGATGCCTCGGAGGTTGGAGTGGGGGCTATCCTATCTCAGAAGGATCCGGACTCTCTAGAATTACATCCTTGTGCCTTTATGTCCAGGAAATTCTCTTCCGCTGAATCCAACTACGATGTTGGTAACCGGGAGTTACTGGCTATTAAATGGGCTTTCGAGGAGTGGAGGCATTGGCTTGAGGGAGCAACACATACCATTTCAGTATTGACTGACCACAAAAATCTTCAGTACATCGAATCAGCTAAACGGCTGAATGCCCGGCAGGCTCGTTGGGCTTTATTTTTTACTCGTTTCAAGTTTATTATCACCTTCAGGCCAGGTTCCAAGAATACCAAGGCGGATGCCCTGTCACGCAGTTTTCTTCCAGTTCATAATAACAGTCCTGTTACTCCCATACTTCCGTCTTCAGTCATTTGGGCAGGCCTCACACAAGATTTATTTACCCAGTTAAAGCAGCTTCAACATCAAGCTCCTGGAAATACTCCTGCTGGTCGTCTTTATGTCCCTGAGTTTTTGAGAGCTACTGTTTTGACTGAGTTTCATGATAGCAAAGTTGCCGGGCATCCGGGGACCTCTAAGACTTTGGAATTAGTCTCCCGCTCAGTATGGTGGCCTGGTCTTTCTAAAGACATTAAGGAGTTTGTTTTTTCTTGTCAGGTCTGTGCACAGCATAAAGTTCCCCGTTCCTTGCCCATCGGGCAACTTATGCCCTTAAATGTTCCTCTCAGGCCATGGTCTCATATTTCCATGGATTTTGTGGTAGACCTCCCTCTGTCAGCCGGATTCCGAGTCATATGGGTGGTAGTGGACCGTTTTAGCAAGATGGCCCATTTCATTGCTCTTCCCCGACTGCCATCTGCCCAGGAATTGGCAGTTTTGTTTCTCCGCCATGTTTTCAGACTTCATGGGTTACCCACTGATATTGTTTCTGATCGGGGTCCACAATTCATTGCACAATTTTGGAAGTCTTTTTGTGCCTCATTAAAGATGAAATTGTCTTTAACGTCCGGCTACCATCCCCAATCCAACGGGCAGACCGAGCGAGTTAATCAATCATTAAAACAGTATTTGCGTTTGTACTCAGCCAAACTCCAGAATGATTGGTCCGAGTTTCTTCCTTTGGCGGAGTTTGCTTACAACAATTCTTGTCATTCCTCCACTAATGTGTCTCCATTCTTTTCAGTTTTTGGTTTTCACCCCAGAGCTAATTCTTTTTTTCAACATTCCTCTGTCTCCTCGCTAACCTTAACCTCTCATCTCAGACTCATTTGGAGAAAAGTGCACCTTGCTCTCAGAAAAGCGGCATTTCGAGAGAAAATTTTTTCTGACAGGCTCCGGCGGCCTTGCACTTTTAAGGTGGGAGATAGGGTATGGTTGTCGACTCGTAACATTAAACTTCGACAAACCTCAGCTAGATTGGGCCCCAAATTTATTGGACCATTTCATATTATTAAAAAAATCAATCCAGTTGCTTTCCGGTTACGTTTACCAAGAGCTCTCCGGATCGGAAATACGTTCCATTGCTCCTTGTTGAAACCATACGTTTCTTCCAGTAGATTTCCTCGGAAGATCTCTCAGGGGAAATCACCAGTAGATGTACAGGGTCATCAGGAGTTCTTGGTGGAGAAGGTTCTCGATTCCAAATTGTCCCGGGGTCGGCTTTATTTTCTGGTGCACTGGAGAGGCTATGGTCCAGAGGAAAGGTCTTGGGTCCTGGATAAGGATCTCCATGCCCCGAGGCTCAAGAGGGCATTTTTTCGTGAATTTCCTCGGAAACCTGGCTTTAGGGGTTCCTTGACCCCTCCTCAAGGGGGGGGGGGGTACTGTTAGGCGCCGGGGTCCGCTCGTCAGTGCGGCCCGGCGCCTAGCAACCAGGGACGCCGTGCGCGTACAGCCGCCGGCTCCCTGGCAACGCTAGACGCCGGGCGCACGGAGCCGCATGGACCCTAGAAACGGGGACGCCACTTACGGACTGCGTTTCCCCGTTGCTGGGTTCAATTTAATTAATAGATATCTGTTTTCCTGGCCATGCAGCTTGGCAGCTGTATGGCATCTAATCCAATCAGCCTCCAAACAGCTGATTGGAGGACTCCCTGTTAAATACACTTCCTGGGCTTCTCACAGACGCCGGTAATAGCTTCCTGCATGCTGAATCTGTTTGCTGTGAGTGTTTCCAGTCCTGCTGTATCCGGTCGTTCCTGTTCTCAGTTGTCCTGTACTCGGAAGTCGTCATCTGTTCCTGGAGTCCTGACTGAGCACCTTTTGAACATCCAGTGGAGTTCGTGAGTCACGGCGTAGCCGTGTGTTGCGGCTTGGGCCGCTTTATTATTTGTCATTTATTATTTGTGTTTCGGAGCTTTTGCGGAGGATTCCGCTCCCACAGATCCACTCTGGTATCCAGCGGTGCTGGGTAGGAGTACGGACTAGTGGATTTTGGTTGTCCTTTTCCCTGGCGGGTTACCGCACATACCTCAGGTTTAGTCAGTTAGCTTGTAGCCCCTGGCCTGGTTGTTTAGTCAGAGGGCCCCTTGTTATCACCCTGTCTCGGATTTCCCTTTGTCTCCCATTAAGACCTGAGGGGGCATCGGAGTTGGGCAGACATAATCCGCCCTTCAAACGCGGCTGCCATGGGCTCAAGCAACCATAGTCTCGCAGGGGATTTCTGACAACACGGGCGAGACAACGGAGTTAGGGCGCCAGGGGCTACTTTCTATTCCCGCTCCCTTCCCCAGCATTCCGTTCCAGTGCTCCGGTCCTTGCAATAGGACCACCTCAGACCAGAGTGCTGGAATCATAACAGGACCATGGGGATTATACCAAAGCTCCCAAACGGGCGGGAGAGTGCGGATGACTCTGCAGCACCGAATGAAAGAACTCCAGGTCCTCCTCAGCCAGGGTATCAAATTTGTAGAATTTTGCAAACGTGTTTGCCCCTGACCAAGTAGCTGCTCGGCAAAGTTGTAAAGCCGAGACCCCTCGGGCAGCCGCCCAAGAAGAGCCCACCTTCCTTGTGGAATGGGCATTTACAGATTTTGGCTGTGGCAGGCCTGCCACAGAATGTGCAAGCTGAATTGTACTACAAATCCAGCGAGCAATAGTCTGCTTAGAAGCAGGAGCACCCAGCTTGTTGGGTGCATACAGGATAAAAGCGAGTCAGATTTTCTGACCCCAGCCGTCCTGGAAACATATATTTTCAGGGCCCTGACAACGTCTAGCAACTTGGAGTCCTCCAAGTTTCTAGTAGCCGCAGGCACCACAATAGGCTGGTTCAGGTGAAACGCTGACACCACCTTTGGGAGAAACTGGGTACGAGTCCTCAATTCTGCCCTATCCATATGGAAAATCAGATAAGGGCTTTTACATGATAAAGCCGCCAGAAGCTAGTTCTTTTTGAAAGAAAATCGACAGAGCCGAGATCTGTACTTTAATGGAGCCTAGTTTTAGGCCCATATTCACTCCTGCTTGCAGGAAATGCAGAAATCGACCTAGTTGAAATTCCACTGTTGGGGCCTTTTCGGCCTCGCACCATGCAACATATTTCTACCATATGCGGTGATAATGATTTGCCGTAACATCTTTCCTGGCTTTAATAAGCGTAGGAATGACTTCCTCCGGAATGCCCTTTTCCTTCAGGATCCGGCGTTCAACCGCCATGCCGTCAAACGCAGCCGCGGTAAGTCTTGGAACAGACAGGGCCCCTGCTGTAGCAGGTCTTGTCTGAGCGGCAGAGGCCACGGGTCCTCTGAGATCATCTCTTGAAGTTCCGGGTACCACGCTCGTCTTGGCCAATCCGGAACCACGAGAATTGTGTTTACTCCTCGCTTTCTTATTATTCTCAATACCTTTGGTATGAGAGGCAGAGGAGGGAACACATAAACCGACTGGTACACCCACGGTGTCACTAGAGCGTCCACAGCTATCGCCTGAGGGTCCCTTGACCTGGCGCAATATCTTTTTAACTTTTTGTTGAGGCGGGACGCCATCATGTCCACCTGTGGTTTTTCCCAACGGTTTACCAGCATCTGGAAGACTTCTGGATGAAGCTGAGGAAGTCTGCTTCCCAGTTGTCCACTCCCGGAATGAACACTGCTGACAGTGCTAGTACATGATTCTCCGCCCATCGGAGAATTCTTGTGGCTTCTGCCATTGCCATCCTGCTTCTTGTGCCGCCCTGTCGATTTACATGGGCGACTGCCGTGATGTTGTCTGACTGGATCAGCACCGGCTGGTGTAGGAGCAGGGATTTTGCTTGACTTAGGGCATTGTAAATGGCCCTTAGTTCCAGAATATTTATGTGAAGGGAAGTCTCCTGACTCGACCATAGTCCTTGGAAGTTTCTTCCCCGTGTGACTGCCCCCCAGCCTCGAAGGCTGGCATCCGTGGTCACCAGGACCCAGTCCTGTATGCCGAACCTGCGGCCCTCTAGAAGATGGGCACTCTGCAGCCACCACAGTAGAGACACCCTGGTTCTTGGAGACAGGGTTATTAAGCGATGCATCTGAAGATGCGATCCGGACCATTTGTCCAACAGGTCCCACTGAAAGATTCTGGCATGGAACCTGCCGAAGGGAATTGCTTCGTAAGAAGCTACCATCTTTCCCAGGACCCGCGTGCAGTGATGCACCGATACCTGTTTTGGTTTCAGGAGGTCTCTGACTAGAGTTGACAACTCCCTGGTTTTCTCCTCCGGGAGAAACACTTTTTTCTGGACTGTATCCAGAATCATACCCAGGAACAGTAGACGTGTCGTCGGAACCAGCTGTGACTTTGGGATATTCAGAATCCAGCCGTGTGGTGCAGCACTTCCTGAGATAGTGCTACTCCCACCAACAACTGTTCCTTGGACCTCGCCTTTATTAGGAGATCGTCCAAGTACGGGATAATTAAAACACCCTTTTTTCAAAGGAGTATCATCATTTCCGCCATAACCTTGGTAAATACCCTCGGTGCCGTGGACAGTCCAAACGGCAGCGTCTGGAATTGGTAATGGCAATCCTGTACCACAAATCTGAGGTACTCCTGGTGAGGATGGTAAATGGGGACATGCAAGTAAGCATCCTTGATGTCCAGGGATACCATGTAATCCCCCTCGTCCAGGCTTGCAATAACCGCCCTGAGCGATTCCATCTTGAACTTGAATTTTTTTATGTATGTGTTCAAGGATTTCAAATTTAAAATGGGTCTCACCGAACCGTCCGGTTTCGGCACCACAAATAGTGTGGAATAGTAACCCCGGCCTTGTTGAAGTAGAGGTACCTTGATTATCACCTGCTGGGAATACAGCTTGTGAATTGCCGCTAGCACCGCCTCCCTGTCTGAGGGAGCAATCGGCAAGGCAGATTTTAGGAACCGGTGGGGTGGAGATGCCTCGAATTCCAGTTTGTACCCCTGAGATACTATTTGAAGGATCCAGGGATCTACCTGTGAGCGAGCCCACTGATCGCTGAAATCCTTGAGGCGGCCCCCCACCGTACCTGGCTCCGCCTGTGGAGCCCCACCGTCATGCGGTGGACTTGGAAGAAGTAGCGGGGGAGGACTTTTGCTCCTGGGAACCTGCTGTTTGTTGCAGCCTTTTTCCCCTACCTCTGCCTCTGGACAGAAAAGACCCGCCTTTTCCACGCTTGTTTTTCTGGGTCCGAAAGGACTGAACCTGATAAAACGGCGCCTTCTTAGGCTGTGAGGGGACATGGGGTAAAAATGCTGACTTCCCAGACGTTGCTGTGGAAACTAGGTCCGAGAGACCATCCCAAAATAATTCCTCACCCTTGTAAGGCAGAACTTCCATGTGCCTTTTAGAATCTGCATCTCCTGTCCACTGGCGAGTCCATAAGCCTCTCCTAGCAGAAATGGACAATGCACTTACTTTAGATGCCAGCCGGCAGATTTCCCTCTGTGCATCTCTCATATATAAGACTGAGTCTTTGATATGCTCTATGGTTAGCAGAATAGTGTCCCTGTCTAGGGTGTCAATATTTTCTGACAGTTTATCTGACCACGCAGCGGCAGCACTGCACATCCATGCTGACGCAATAGCTGGCCTAAGTATAATGCCTGAGTGTGTGTATACAGACTTCAGGATCGCCTCCTGCTTTCTATCAGCAGGTTCCTTGAGGGCGGCCGTATCCGGAGACGGTAGTGCCACCTTTTTAGACAAACGTGTGAGCGCTTTATCCACCCTAGGAGGTGTTTCCCAACGTGACCTATCCTCTGGCGGGAAAGGGAACGCCATTAGTACCTTCTTAGGAATTACCAATTTTTTATCAGGGAAAGCCCATGCTTCTTCACACACTTCATTTAATTCATCTGATGGGGGAAAAACTACGGGTAGTTTTTTCTCCCCAAACATAATACCCTTTTTAGTGGTACCTGTATTTATATCAGAAATGTGTAACACCTCTTTCATTGCCTCAATCATGCAGTGAATGGCCTTAGTGGGCATCAGGTTAGACTCATCGTCGTCGACACTGGTGTCAGTATCAGTGTCGACATCTGCGTCTGCGATCTGAGGTAGCGGGCGTTTCAGAGCCCCTGATGACCTTTGAGATGCCTGGACAGGCACGAGCTGAGAAGTCGGCTGTCCCACATTTGGCATGTCGTCAAATTTCTTATGCAAGGAGTCTATACGTGCACTCATTTCTTTCCATAAGCTCATCCACTCAGGTGTCTGCCCCGCAGGGGGTGACATCCCTTCTAAAGGCATCTGCTCCGTCTCCACATCATTATCCTCATCAAACATGTCGACACCGCCGTACCGACACACCGCACACACACAGGGAATGCTCTACAGAGGACAGGACCCACAAAAGCCCTTTGGGGGGACAGAGTGAGAGTATGCCAGCACACACCAAAGCGCTATATAATGCAGGGACTAACTGAGTTATGTCCCTAATAGCTGCTTTTTCTATATAAATGTATACTGCGTCTAAATTTAGTGCCCCCCCTCTCTTTTTTACCCTTTTCTGTAGTGTAGACTGCAGGGGAGAGCCAGGGAGCTTCCTTCCAGCGGAGCTGTGAGGGAAAATGGCGCCAGTGTGCTGAAGGAGATAGCTCCGCCCCTTTTCCGCGGACTATTCTCCCGCTTTTTCCTATATTCTGGCAGGGGTATTTTCCACATATATAGCCTCTGGGGCTATATATTGTGGTATTTTTGCCAGCCAAGGTGTTATTATTGCTTCTCAGGGCGCCCCCCCCCCCCAGCGCCCTGCACCCTCAGTGACCGGAGTGTGAAGTGTGTGTGAGGAGCAATGGCGCACAGCTGCAGTGCTGTGCGCTACCTTGGTGAAGACTGATGTCTTCTGCCGCCGATTTTCCGGACCTCTTCTTGCTTCTGGCTCTGTAAGGGGGACGGCGGCGCGGCTCCGGGACCGAACACCAAGGACTGGGCCTGCGGTCGATCCCTCTGGAGCTAATGGTGTCCAGTAGCCTAAGAAGCCCAAGCTGGCTGCAAGCAGGCAGGTTCGCTTCTTCTCCCCTTAGTCCCTCGCTGCAGTGAGCCTGTTGCCAGCAGGTCTCACTGAAAATAAAAAACCTAATTTCTATACTTTCTTTCTAAAGGCTCAGGAGAGCCCCTAGTGTGCATCCAACCTCGGCCGGGCACAAAATCTAATTGAGGCTTGGAGGAGGGTCATAGTGGGAGGAGCCAGTGCACACCAGGTAGTCATAAATCTTTCTAGAGTGCCCAGCCTCCTTCGGAGCCCGCTATTCCCCATGGTCCTTACGGAGTTCCCAGCATCCACTAGGACGTCAGAGAAAACAAGATTGGGTAATAACAGACAGAGAGGTAACAGTACAACCGGAAACAAACACAGAACTATAACAAGACTGGGTAATAACAGACAGAGAGGTAACAGCACAACCGGAAACAAACACAGTACTATAACAAGATTGGGTAATAACGGCCCTCATTCCGAGTTGTTCGCTCGCAAGGCGATTTTAGCAGAGTTACATACGCTAAGCCGCCGCCTACTGGGAGTGAATCTTAGCTTCTTAAAATTGCGAATGATGTATTCGCAATATTGCGATTACAAACTACTTAGCAGTTTCAGAGTAGCTTCAGACTTACTCGGCATCTGCGATCAGTTCACTGCTTGTCGTTCCTGGTTTGACGTCATAAACACACCCAGCGTTCGCCCAGACACTCCTCCGTTTCTCCAGCCACTCCCGCGTTTTTTCCGGAAACGGTAGCGTTTTTATCCACACGCCCATAAAACGCAGTGTTTCCGCCCAGTAACACCCATTTCCTGTCAATCACACTACGATCGCCGGAGCGAAGAAAAAGCCGTGAGTAAAAAAACTATCTTCATAGCAAAATTACTTGGCGCAGTCGCAGTGCGAACATTGCGCATGCGTACTAAGCAGAAAAACGCTGCGATGCGAAGAAAATTACCGAGCGAACGACTCGGAATGAGGGCCAACATACATAGAGGTAACAGTACAACCGGAAACAAACACAGAACTATAACAAGACTGGGTAATAACAGACAGAGAGGTAACAGTACAACCGGAAACAAACACAGTACTATAACAATACTGGGTAATAACAGACAGAGAGGTAACAGCACAACCGGAAACAAACACAGTACTATAACAAGATTGGGTAATAACAGACAGAGAGGTAACAGTACAACCGGAAACACACACAGAACTATAACAAGACTGGGTAATAACAGACAGAGAGGTAACAGTACAACTGGAAACAAACACAGTACAATAACAAGACTGGGTAATAACAGACAGAGAGGTAACAGTACAACCGGAAACACACACAGAACTATAACAAGACTGGGTAATAACAGACAGAGAGGTAACAGTACAACTGGAAACACACACAGAACTATAACAAGACTGGGTAATAACAGACAGAGAGGTAACAGCACAACCGGAAACACAGAACTATAACAAGACTGGGTAATAACAGACAGAGAGGTAACAGTACAACTGGAAACACACACAGAACTATAACAAGACTGGGTAATAACAGACAGAGAGGTAACAGCACAACCGGAAACACAGAACTATAACAAGACTGGGTAATAACAGACAGAGAGGTAACAGTACAACCGGAAACACAGAACTATAACAAGACTGGGTAATAACAGACAGAGAGGTAACAGTACAACCGGAAACACACACATTACTATAACAAGACTGGGTAATAACAGACAGAGAGGTAACAGTACAACCGGAAACACAGAACTATAACAAGACTGGGTAATAACAGACAGAGAGGTAACAGTACAACTGGAAACACACACAGAACTATAACAAGACTGGGTAATAACAGACAGAGAGGTAACAGTACAACCGGAAACAAACAGTACTATAACAAGACTGGGTAATAACAGACAGAGAGGTAACAGTACAACTGGAAACAAACACAGTACTATAACAAGACTGGGTAATAACAGACAGAGAGGTAACAGCACAACTTGAAACAAACACAGAACTATAACAAGACTGGGTAATAACACAGAGAGGTAACAGTACAACTGGAAACAAACACAGAACTATAACAAGACTGGGTAATAACAGACAGAGAGGTAACAGCACAACTGGAAACAAACACAGAACTATAACAAGACTGGGTAATAACAGACAGAGAGGTAACAGTACAACTGGAAACAAACACAGAACTATAACAAGACTGGGTAATAACAGACAGAGAGGTAATAGTACAACCGGAAACACAGAACTATAACAAGACTGGGTAATTACAGACAGAGAGGTAACAGTACAACCGGAAACACAGAACTATAACAAGACTGGGTAATAACAGACAGAGAGGTAACAGCACAACTGGAAACAAACACAGAACTATAACAAGACTGGGTAATAACAGACAGAGAGGTAACAGTACAACCGGAAACACAGAACTATAACAAGACTGGGTAATAACAGACAGAGAGGTAACAGTACAACTGGAAACAAACACAGAACTATAACAAGACTGGGTAATAACACAGAGAGGTAACAGTACAACCGGAAACAAACACAGAACAATAACAAGACTGGGTAATAACACAGAGAGGTAACAGTACAACCGGAAACAAACACAGAACAATAACAAGACTGGGTAATAACAGAAAGAGAGGTTACAGTACAACCGGAAACAAACACAGAACTATAACAAGACTGGGTAATAACAGACAGAGAGGTAACAGCACAACTTGAAACAAACACAGAACTATAACAAGACTGGGTAATAACAGACAGAGGGGTAACAGTACAACTTGAAACAAACACATTACTATAACAAGACTGGGTAATAACAGACAGAGGGATAACAGTACAACTTGAAACAAACACAGAACTATAACAAGACTGGGTAATAACAGACAGAGAGGTAACAGCACAACCGGAAACACACACAGTACTATAACAAGACTGGGTAATTACAGACAGAGAGGTAACAGTACAACCGGAAACAAACACAGAACTATAACAAGACTGAGTAATAACAGACAGAGAGGTAATAGTACAACCGGAAACACACACAGAACTATAACAAGACTGGGTAATAACATACAGATAGGTAACAGCACAACTGGAAACATAGAACTATAACAAGACTGGGTAATAACAGACAGAGAGGTAACAGTACAACTGGAAACAAACACAGAACTATAACAAGACTGGGTAATAACAGACAGAGAGGTAACAGTACAACTGGAAACAAACACAGAACTATAACAAGACTGGGTAATAACAGACAGAGAGGTAACAGCACAACCAGACACAAACACAGAACTATAACAAGACTGGGTAATAACAGACAGAGAGGTAACAGCACAACCGGAAACACAGTACTATAACAAGACTGGGTAATAACAGACAGATAGGTAACAAGACTGGGTAATAACAGACAGAGAGGTAACAGTACAACTTGAAACAAACACAGAACTATAACAAGACTGGGTAATAACAGACAGAGGGGTAACAGTACAATTGGAAACACACACAGAACTATAACAAGACTGGGTAATAACAGACAGATAGGTAACAAGACTGGTTAATAACAGACAGAGAGGTAACAGTGCAACCGGAAACAAACACAGAACTATAACAAGACTGGGTAATAACAGACAGAGAGGTAACAGCACAACTTGAAACAAACACAGAACTATAACAAGACTGGGTAATAACAGACAGAGGGGTAACAGTACAACCGGAAACAAACGCAGTACTATAATAAGACTGGGTAATAACAGACAGAGAGGTAACAGCACAACTGGAAACAAACAAAGAACTATAACAAGACTGGGTAATAACAGACAGAGAGGTAACAGTACAACCGGAAACAAACACAGTATTATAACAAGACTGGGTAATAACAGAAAGAGAGGTAACAGTACAACTGGAAACTAACACATTACTATAACAAGACTGGGTAATAACAGACAGAGAGGTAACAGTACAACTGGAAACAAACACAGAACTATAACAAGACTGTGTAATAACAGACAGAGAGGTAACAGTACAACCGGAAATAAACACAGTATTATAACAAGACTGGGTAATAACAGACATAGAGGTAACAGTACAACCGGAAACACAGAACTATAACAAGACTGGGTAATAACAGACAGAGAGGTAACAGTACAACCGGAAACACACACAGAACTATAACAAGACTGGGTACTAACAGGCAGAGAGATAACAGTACAACTGGAAACAAACACAGTACTATAACAAGACTGGGTAATAACAGACAGAGAGGTAACAGTACAACCGGAAATAAACACAGTATTATAACAAGACTGGGTAATAACAGACAGAGAGGTAACAGTACAACCGGAAACACAGAACTATAACAAGACTGGGTAATAACAGACAGAGAGGTAACAGTACAACCGGAAACACACACAGAACTATAACAAGACTGGGTACTAACAGGCAGAGAGATAACAGTACAACTGGAAACAAACACAGTACTATAACAAGACTGGGTAATAACAGACAGAGAGGTAACAGTACAACTGGAAACAAACACAGAACTATAACAAGACTGAGTAATAACAGACACAGAGGTAACAGTACAACTGGAAACACACACAGAACTATAAAGAGACTGGGTAATAACAGATAGAGAGGTAACAGTACAACTGGAAACAAACACAGAACTACAACAAGACTGGGTAATAACAGACAGAGAGGTAACAGTACAACTGGAAACACAGAACTATAACAAGACTGGGTAATAACAGACAGAGAGTTAACAGTACAACTGGAAACACACACAGAACTATAACAAGACTGGGTAATAACAGACAGAGAGGTAACAGTACAACTGGAAACACTCACAGAACTATAACAAGACTGGGTAATAATAGACAGAGAGGTAACAGTACAGCTGGAAACACACACAGAACTATAACAAGACTGGGTAATAACAGACAGAGAGGTAACAGTACAACCGGAAACAAACACAGAACTATAACAAGACTGGGTAATAACAGACAGAGAGGTAATAATACAACCGGAAACAAACACAGAACTATAACAAGACTGGGTAATAACAGACAGAGAGGTAACAGCACAACTGGAAATAAACACAGAACTATAACAAGACTGGGTAATAACAGACAGAGAGGTAACAGTACAACCGGAAATAAACACAGAACTATAACAAGACTGGGTAATAACAGACAGAGAGGTAACAGCACAACCGGAAACAAACACAGAACTATAACAAGACTGGGTAATAACAGAGAGGTAACAGTACAACTGGAAACAAACACAGAACTATAACAAGACTGGGTAATAACAGACAGAGAGGTAACAAGACTGGGTAATAACAGACAGAGAGGTAACAAGACTGGGTAATAACAGACAGAGAGAGGTAACAGGGACGCGATCACAAGGTGTCACACGCCATAGGCGGCGTTCACCGCGCTTACCCCTGCGTGCCTGCTGGTCTGTGTTGCGGCCTCCGCTTTCGCTGGTCCACGGGCTCCGGTGCCTGGCTGGCGCGGCTCCCGGCGGTTCTCCGGGGCAGGGACGCCGCCATGACACCCGGCATCACGTGGGCGGGGAGCAGGTGACGTCATCAGACTGTTCCGCCAATCCAGCGGAGGCGAGAGATTCAAAGGCAGACGCCGGGCAGCGCCTCGGCGCCTGAGTATCGTCTTTTCCCCTGAAGTGGATGACAGTGCTTCTGTCCTCGGCGGATCTCTGCAGCATACCCCAGTGTCTCTTGCATTTCCAGGTGTCAGTTGTTGCACAGCTTCCAGCGTTCCCAGCCGCTGCTGGGTTCCACTGCGCTCTAGTCACCAGTGCTTCTTGGAGTCAGCGTGGGCTGCAGGTTAAACCTCGCTCTCAAGTTATACAAGTCCTCAGTGTCTTTAACCCTCGCTCTCAAGTTATACAAGTCCTCAGTGTCTTTAACCCTCGCTCTCAAGTTATACAAGTCTTCAGTGTCTTTAACTCTCGCTCTCAAGTTCTTCAAATCATCAGTGTCTGAAACCACCGCTCTCAAGTTCTTCAAATCATCAGTGTCTTTAACCACCGCTCTCAAGTTCTTCAAGTCATCAGTGTCTTTGGCCACCACTCTCAAGTTCTTCAAATCATCAGTGTCTTTGACCACCGCTCTCAAGTTCTTCAAATCATCAGTGTCTTTAACCACCGCTCTCAAGTTCTTCAAATCATCAGTGTGTTTAACCACCGCTCTCAAGATCTTCAAATCATCAGTGTCTTTCACCACCGCTCTCAAGTTCTTCAAATCATCAGTGTCTTTAACCACCGCTCTCAAGTTCTTCAAATCATCAGTGTCTTTAACCACCGCTCTCAAGATCTTCAAATCATCAGTGTCTTTAACCACCGCTCTCAAGTTCTTCAAATCATCAGTGTCTTTAACCACCACTCTCAAGTTCTTCAAATCATCAGTGTCTTTAACCACCGCTCTCAAGTTCTTCAAATTATCAGAGTCTTAACCCACGCTCTCAAGTTCTTCAAATCATCAGTGTCTTTTAACCATCGCTCTCAAGTTCTTCAGTCACCAGTATCTTTTACCGTCACTCACAAGTACTTCCTGGACATTTCTCCATATACTCCTTCTCTGTTATGTGACATTGTGTTGCTCTCTTCCTGCAATAAAGTCCTTTAATATTTTCATCAAGCTTTTCTGTCAGAATCCTGTATGAGGAAGACCTATATCAAGCCATCCCTGTTCCGACCCAACTGTGGTTCCTTTCCCCTACCATCGGGAGAACCCCCAAGTTCACAACACCCCCAACCTAGGTCAATGACACAAGGTTAGAAACTATAGGACAATAGGAGTTTGAAATACAGGTGAAGTGCCATATACTATGTAGCAATAAAGTCAGATTGTAAGGGTAAAAAGTGCTTAGTGAGCTACACAGTCACACAGCAACGCTGGCATGTCAGGAGCCAGACAAGTACTAACAGAGCAAATCCCAATGTACGGGTATAACCTTGTTGGCAGGGAAATGAGGCATGACATGGAGATAGAGAGCAGGGATAATAGACTGTGAGAGTGGCATGGGTCTTTGCCAGGTGTATTAATGGTACAGAGAATAGGTGGGTATCGTCGCTAAAGTTCAGGGTGAGGCTGCAGACACAGGTCAAGAGTTGTATGTCCAAACACTTTTTTAGGCAGGTGTCTTGGGTATTGGGTCTCCTGGCAGCTTGATATAGAATACAAAACTGTTCCAATCAGTTAACACACAGCCGGGTGCCCAATTACAAGTAAACTTATATACAGCACGCTCGGGGGGGAATTACAGATATTTAAGGTACTATTTGAGAATTGAACAGGATATTTAAGGTACTATTTGAGAATTGAACAGACACAAGTCCACACTTTCCCTTATACGAATTTTTGGAAGATGTCGCTGCCTGTAAATCAAGCTCCTTCTAGGTGAGAACATTTTTTTCTGTTAAGTTTGTACACGATAGGTCAGAAATTTGACATTAATTTTTTAAAGTAGTGTATCTACTTACTCTCAGTGGTTCAGGACGTAGCTAGGTGCTTAAAGAGCTCGGCCATACCGTATGGAAATCTTCTGTGTATCAGCTAAACTTGATAACATCCATATACAGAATGAGGCTAAGCAATACTTAACACTGGCTGAGGAAGTGACTGATGCAAATGGAAATTGCGTTTAAATTGCATACAGTATATATTCATTTTGGTACATAATATACATCATACTTGCCGACTTTTAAAAAAGCATGTCAGGGAGAGTGTTAAAGTTACACCTATCAGCGCGGATGTGTGCTGTACATCTGAGAGGCGTCATGAAAATCAGCTCCTGTTAATTTACATATTGGAGCTGATTGGCTGGTGCGTTATCACCTTGCACTTATCGCTGCTTTATCACCTCCTTATACCTTCTCCAGATTAATACATCTGCCTCATTGTACCTTATAACCAATGCAGGGAAATGGTCCTGATGATCCCATTTGAATGTATATAGCTCAGAATTATTTTCCCCCCAAAGAATGTAACAGCTACATTAACATAATGGGGGTGAGGTGCAGTCAGGGAGATTGCTGGTCTGCTCGGGGAGTCAGGGAGATTGCTACTACTCCAGGGAGTCTCCTGCAAAATGAGGGAGGGCAGGCAACTATGATATACACAGGGCCAGCTCTACCAGGGGCGCCGGCCTCTTGGGGACACTACTGAATTAATCTAGCAAAAATCTGAAGGATGTTTCTGTATGCAGCCTCCTCCTTTTACACTGTGCTGGCTGCCGCTGCACGTCTAATCATATGTATAATGACGCAATTCACCCCAGCCCACCTGCATCTCCCCTTCCGAGAGGTGGTGGTGGGGATTGCAGGTAAGGGGGCGCTAGGCTGACGCTTTGCCTAGGGTGCAGAGAGACCTTGCACCGGTCCTGGATATACACTGTACACGAGTGCCATTAAAACTTCATATACATATAAGCAACTTGCAACTGAGCTATAAACTTTCCTTAAAACAAATCTTCAGTGTTGTCAAATGAAATTACATTTTTCTGATTAATTACTGCTTAGAGACAATTGAATTAAATGCTGGATATTCTGTGTCACTGAGTATGACCACTCTATCATTCTGATAAACTCTTTAATCACGATCTTGGGCAGTACAAAACAGGGTCCTTGGACGTTGCATTGTGCGGAAAGCAGAACGTTCCATTAGTATCTGTAGTGTCTAGTCCCGGTTATCCGGAATATTAATAAACACATATATTTGGGGGATTCTGGTGCAATCCATCCTCACGTAAATCCTGCAGTTGTCAAAGTTCATGATAAACAGTATTTCAAGTACTCTTTTATGAGATAAAACGTTCTTTTCACTTTCACCGTAAGTTTAGTTAATTTAAGATGAAAGGGCAGACTGTAAAATGGCAGAACTTTAGTTATGATTAAGATCCTGGCCTTCAGTTTTCTAAGTCTGACACATTATACTCGCTCGTACTACGAATAAAGAGTAGGATTAAGGACACGGCGGTGCCTAATGACCTTTATTTAGAGTGGGATCTAATAGTCGTCTCTTTGCAATGTGAAAGCTCCACAAGGAAAATTTGCATACTAACTTATTTCTTCATTTCATGAATTCAAATCGAGCACCAGAAGATTTTAACCCAATTAATAGCACTTAGAAACAATCTAAACATCGCTTTATGTTACAGCGTAATAGAGTCATCTCCAAAGACATAAAAGTCGACTTTTTTCAGCATCTTCTCTGATCCGATCTGAACTCTAGTTCTAGTCTCTGGGCCTCAGGACAAAGCACCTAAACATAATAGCACTTTACAGATATTCCTGTTATATAGGGTCAGTCCTGTACCTGAGAGGAAGAATCAACAAGACATTTTATTGATGATTATTTTGTGACTGAAAATAGTTTGTGACATTGATCATGTACGTAACATATCACCAGTGCCGTAACTAGGCATTTTAGCGCTGTGTGCAAGAAACGATAGTGGCGCCCCCCCCAATGTAAGATAGGGGCAGTGCGCGCCGTAGTCGCGCAAAAAAAAAAAAAATTATAGGGGCGTGGCTTAATGGGGAAGGGGCGTGGCCACAAAATAATAGCAATTCATACTACGGTGCACAGTAGTCTACATTATTCAAATTACGCTGCACAGTAGCGCCACTACACCAGGTAGAGCCCCTTTTATACATTACAATAGACAGCGTCCCCCTTTTTACACATTACAGCAGCCAGTCCCCCTTTTTACACATTGCGGCAGCCAGTCCCCCTTTTTACACATTGCGGCATCCAGGCCCCCTTTTTACACATTGCGGCAGCCAGTCCCCCTCTTTACACATTGCGGCATCCAGTCCCCCTTTTTACACATTGCGGCAGCCAGTCCCCATTTTTACACATTGCGGCATCAGGGACCCCTTTTTACACATTGCGGCAGCCAGGCCTCCTTTTTACACATTGCGGCAGCCGGGACCCCATTTTACACATTGCGGCAGCCGGGACCCCTTTTTACACATTGCGGCAGCCGGGACCCCATTTTACACATTGCGGCAGCCGGGACCCCTTTTTACACATTGCGGCAGCTGGGACCCCATTTTACACATTGCGGCAGACGAGACCCCATTTTACACATTGCGGCAGACGAGACCCCATTTTACACATTGCGGCAGACGGTGAGAGAGAGAGAGAGAGACATACTTACCTTCTCCCCGCTGACAGGCTCCTCGTGCAGCTCCCTCTCGGTGCAGGCTGTGTGAGGTGAGAAGGAGGAGGAGGGAGGGGGAGCAGTGAGCCGCAGCAGCGCTATTTGATTGGTAGTAAGCGCCGCTGCAGCATCCCCCTCTCCTCCTGTATTGGTTGCCTGGCGCTGCTGTGGATGCTGGGGAACCGCATCCCAGCATCCTTAGCAGCGCCGGGCAGCCAATACAGGAGGAGAGGGGGATGCTGCAGCGGCGCTTACTACCAATCAAATAGCGCTGCTGCGGCTCACTGCTCCCCCTCCCTCCTCCTCCTTCTCTCCGCTGCCCGGCGCTGGTCTCTTCTCCCTACACAGCGGGGCGCACGGCGCAGACTTCGGCGGCATGTAATGAGTCAATTTGACTCATTACATGCCGCTGGCCGTTGCGCCCTCAGGGCAACTGCGCTGTGTGCCAAGCCCCCTTGGCACACACGTAGTTACGGCCCTGCATATCACACAGGCAAAGCATGTACATGTTGCAGAACATTAGCAATCATGTAAGGTGATCGGGATGCGGTCAACATCCCGACCGGCACAATCCCGACATATTCTCCCTCCGTGGGTGTCCACGACACCCATATAGGGAGAATATAATAGTGTGCCGAGCGTAGCGAGGCACCGTGCCCGCAGCGTGGCGAGCGAAGCGAGCCCGCAAGGGGCTGCGTTCCGCTCGCCACCCCTGTCGGGATTGTGTGGTCGGGATTCCAGTGTCGGGATTTCGACCGCCGGGATCCCGTCCAGCGGGATTACGTACTGATCCCAGGTGATCAGCAAGTCACAGACATGTTGCATGTATGCCATTTGGTTTGTATTTATACTGGGGTCAGCAGGGGGAGGACCCGTCACTTGTCCAACTGGGTACAGGGTATTAGATCTGGTGATATTGGTCACAGATTGCTCTGCCCTGTTAAGGTTCTAATGCTCTGATTGGCTGTATGTCAGACTTGCTCAGAATGCTTTAATGCTCTGATTGGCTACAGCTTGGTCTAGCCCTGTAAATGTTCTAAAGCTTTGATTGGCTACAGGTTGGTCTAGCCCTGTTAATGTTGTTATACTTTGATTGGCTACAGGTCAAACATACCCTCAGAATGCATTAATTTCATGATTGGCTACAGGTTGGTCTAGCCTTGTTAATGTTCTAACGCTTTGATTGGCTACATCTTGGTTAAGCCGTGATAAATGTGCTAGAGCTCTGATTGGCTACAGGTTGGTCTAGCCCTGTTAATGTTGTTATACTCTGATTGGCTACAGGTCAGACATATCCTCAGAATGCATTAATTTCCTGATTGGCTACATGTTGGTCTAGCAGTGTTAATATGCTAGTACTCTAATATAATACAATTCGGAAAATGTGCCTATGTTTTTTTAAACTTCCCTCTAAGAGATCTTGAAGAGGAATCCAAGAGGGAACTGTGGAAGGCATGGTCATGTGATTTGCATTAATGCAGTCCCGTATCCTTCTGCCATTCCAGCCATTGTGCAGTGGGGTAGGGTCACTAGGATGCAATGGCTGCAACTCACGTAGCCAAGCCCCCATCCTGACCACTTCACAGGGGAAATGAGTGAGATCTAGGAAATGGTCTTCTCTTCCAGAAGAACTCCCAGAAAATCAGGAGTCACCTATAGGAGAGAGAGAGAGAGAAAGCAACCATGCAGTTTGGTCTAGCTCTGGGAACAATCTTATAGGCAACGAGGTTTATTCTATCCACACACACTTTGCAGAGAACAAATATTTAATGGTCCCTCAGATCCAATGAGACACAATAAATAAGAATGAAATCTCCACTTCTTACACTATCTACAGATGACAATGCGGGTCATTCTGACCTGATCGCATGCTGACGTTTTTCGCAGCGGTGAGATCAGGTCTGTAGTGCGCCTGCGCATGGGTCACCAGGGAGCGACAGAACTAATGAAGAAAGGATCGCACCTGCGACCGCAAGAAGATTGACAGGAAGAGGCCGGCCGGAGACGTCAACTGACCGTTTTCAGGGAGTGTCCGTGTGACCGCAGGTGTGCCCAGCCATTTCCAGGGAGGGATCCTGACGTCAGCTCCGTCCTGGATCATCGCAGCGGGTGAGTAAGCGATTCCCCCCTCCCCTGTAGGCGGCGACTACCTGATCGCATCAGTGCTAAAGGTAGAATGCTAGCGATCAGGTCGGAATGACCCCCAATGACAGGATGTGTAAGGGAAGCCAGTATATCAGTAATGAACAACCACGCAATGATAGCTCAAATGACAGCCTACAACAGGGCGGAAGTAAGGTGACCAAAGTGCCCAAAATTGACAGCTGGTATCTACCTGTTGTGAGTTATTCCTACACCAATGGATGTACAGTATATGAGGATCCGCTACAGATACCAGGTTCTAAGAGACTGGATTTGCTTGCCTGTTTATTGTCTTCATCTTAGTTCATTGCAATCCTACATTCACTAAACAATCGCCGTCAGCTCTGTCTCTCACTACTCATTCTCTAAGGACAGTGGTAAGTGGCCTGAATGGTTGTAGTGTGACAAGAACCTCAGCTTAGTGGTTCTCTCTTGGGATCTACCAGTACTACCGTAGGACAATGGACAGCTTTCATGGCGCTTTTTCAAAGATCCAGCTAGGTCTCATATTAATCTACTGATCTACTGAACTGAATTATATTGAGTTAGATTTTGCACCCCTCGCCGATAGGAGGTTGCAAGGGTCTGATTAACTTAAAGAAAAAGTTATCCACACTAATTTAAATTTAATGGTTAAAAGAACTAAACCCCCAAAACTCACCTTTTTAGATATGAGCCATTAATGTAAAACATGCTGTTCAGTGTTACCCTGCAGTACTAGCATGTTGGCATGTCAGGTTCGACATATAGCTGTGCCCCTTCGTCTTGTTGACAATTGTCGATAAGCTAACTACATCCAGCATTAACTAGTCCCTGATATAATTATTGAACAATAACAATCTCTATCCACAATGTAACAATCTGGTAACTATATATTATACATTATATAAAAGCTTAAAATACTCTGAGCAATAAATGTTAATATCTATGAACTCATTCTCGAAGAATCACTATAGGAGAAAACGAGTACGACAGGACTCTATAGTGTTCTTAATCGCTCCAAGATGGATAACGTATCAATATTAGTTTGTACACAGTCACGTGCTCTTCCAAGTTATAGCATAGGGGAACCGACCGTTGTTAGGTTCCTACTGAAATATAGTAGTGAGGTTTACTTGGATGTACAAAACCTGCAGGACTAGGAACTGTCTTCCTCCTAAATCTGCCAGTAATATTAGCAAGACTCGTGCTCACTGGTTTGTGTGTCCAGTCCCACGTTCGGGAGTGCAGGGGACGGAGTTCTGAGACTGTTTAAGCTGTCAATCACTGTATCCACAAATCTCTGCCAGAACAGGGGGGGTCATTCCGAGTTGTTCGCTCGGTAATTTTTTTCGCATCGCAGCGATTTTCCGCTTAGTGCGCATGCGCAATGTTCGCACTGCGACTGCGCCAAGTAAATTTGCTATACAGTTAGGTATTTTACTCACGTCTTTTTCTTCGTTCAGGCGATCGGAGTGTAATTGACAGGAAGTGGGTGTTTCTGGGCGGAAACAGGCCGTTTTATGGGCGTGTGGGAAAAAACGCTACCGTTTCTGGGAAAAACGCGGGAGTGGCTGGAGAAACGGAGGAGTGTCTGGGCGAACGCTGGGTGTGTTTATGACGTCAAACCAGGAACGACAAGCACTAAACTGATCGCAGATGCCGAGTAAGGTTGAAGTTACTCAGAAACTGCTAAGAGGTGTGTATTCGCAATTTTGAGAATCTTTCGTTCGCAATTTTACTATGCTAAGATTCACTCCCAGTAGGCGGCGGCTTAGCGTGTGTAAAGCTGCTAAAAGCAGCTTGCGAGCGAACAACTCGGAATGAGGGCCACGGAGTAGAATTGTAAGCCAGCCTGGGTAGAGTGATCTGTGCCGGAGTGCGTTACTCAGGACACCGGGAACACAAAGCTAATAAATGTATGATTCAAAATAAAGTTAAAAAACTTTGGGCACTATCTGCTAGCGCAGAGCCACACCTGTGCCCCATTTTTGGACTGGCGCCAATTTGTTTTGCATACAACACAACCCTGCCCAAGAAATAGAAGCCCATTGAAGGGGTGATGGAACAGCGCACCTACCGCATGGTAAGGATTCATCTTATGAGTGCATACTTGCCCTATCGTTCTAGGAGCGAGCAAGCCAATGCGCCAATCCTTTCTCCATATTTCCCTACACATAGTGCCTAGTGCTACTTTCAAACCATGAGCTCTCAGGAATAGATTATCAGACACTACTGCAATTCTGTTTTCCATGAGATAAAGAAATGGCATTTTGCCTGTAAAACAAGCCTGACGCCCTGCTATAGGTTGGAGGAAAGAGATATGACTGGGAGAACATCTGTATGCGGCTCTGTAATGCTGATTTTTTTTTTTCTATCAAAAGGCCAAATAAAAATCGTACTAGTTATGAAAGGGCTTATTCATCTGACAAATGTTGTTACATGCTCGGAGAATGGCAGGACATGAATCCATTGTATCGACGAAAACTTGTTACAATCAATCTTGTGATATACGAAGAACACTTCTTGTTCTCCTATTCTTCTGATTGTTTTTTTTTTTTTTTTTTGCAAGCTTCTAAACTTTCCCTGCCACTAGAGTATTCCTCGGGCTTTTGTAGCCAGCGCTATGCTTGCCTTGGCTTCCCAGCGTGTGATAGAACATTTCCATCAGAGGAAGTGGAAGGAAAGCAGAGCCCCAGCTCTCCCTACCCGCACAGCTAGGAACATGATGCAAGGTAACAGTGGGGAACTTTGATAGTGTCTGAGAAAGGAAATCTTTGGGAGATGAAAACAATGAAAAGAAATGTCAGGCAAAGTGATAACATAGAAATGGCACACAACCTCTCCGGCTTCACTTTACTACCGTGCTTCATAAAGAGACCGGAAAATCAAGCGAGAAATGGAACAAACCTAGAACACTCTGTAACGTAATGCCATTTGGAAGTCTTGGGCAAGTCACGGTAACAGACACATTATAAGGGTGTGTACACACGGTGAGATCCTTGCTATGGCCGATTTTCACTTGCGATTTCGCTTGAACTCCCCGGAGCCCAGCACCACTGATTTTGAGTAACTTTTCTTGAGATATGGACTATGTGTGCTTACCATTTTGGCTTATCTATAGACTGTAAGCTTGCGAGCAGGGCCTTCCTACCTCTATGTCTGTCTGTTTTTACCCAATTTTGTTCTATTACTGTTGTTCTAATTGTAAAGCGCAACGGAATATGCTGCGCTATATAAGAAACTGTTAATACATAAAATAAATGAATAAATTATGTGAGATTTTGGCTTATGTGAGATGTCATTGACATGTGAGATGAACTAGATAGTACACCGATCTAGCAAGGATTGACTTGCCTGCACAGTCTATCTTTTCTTGCGATGCCGGCCTGGCGGGACCGCGCATCGGGATCGCAAGGTGACTTTCACCTTGCGATCTGCACTAACTTTTCTTGCGATTTTGACTATATAGTCAAAATCGAAAGAAAATATCTCACCGTGTGTACACACCCTAAGCTCCGGCACGGGTGTGGCTCCTCTAGTAGCTACAGTCATTTATGAAGTCTTACGTTAAAAAATGCAAGACAGGTTTTCCACGACCATGGTAACTGCCTGCAAATGGAGACTTCTGTGACATTAAAAGAGGAGTAATCGTTTGGAAGGGACTTATATTGCTATTGTTCTATAACCAGTAGTGATGAGCGGGTTCGGTTTCTCGGAAACCGAACCCCCCCGAACTTCACCCATTTTACAGGGGTCCGAGGCATACTCGGATTCTCCCGTATGGCTCGGTTAATCCGAGCGCGCCCGAACGTCATCATCCCGATGTCGGATTCTCGCGAGATTCGGATTCTACATAAGCAGCCGCGCGTCGCCGCCATTTTCACTCATGCATTGGAAATGTTAGGGAGAGGACGTGGCTGGCGTCCTCTCCGTTTATTAATAATATTGTGCTGCTTATTGCTTAATTGTGGGGACGGGGGAGCAGCTGTATTATATAGGAGGAGTACAGTGCAGAGTTTTGCTGACCAGTGACCACCAGTATACGTTGTCTGCCTGAAAAACACTCCATATCTGTGCTCAGTGTGCTGCATATATCTGTGCTCACACTGCTTAATTGTGGGTACTGGGGAGCAGCAGTATTATATAGGAGGAGTACAGTGCAGAGTTTTGCTGACCAGTGACCACCAGTATAAGTTGTCTGCCTGAAAAACACTCCATATCTGTGCTCAGTGTGCTGCATATATCTGTGATCACACTGCTTTATTGTGGGGACTGGGGACCACCAGTATATTATATAGGAGGAGTACAGTGCAGAGTTTTGCTGACCAGTGACCACCAGTATACGTTGTCTGCCTGAAAAACACTCCATATCTGTGCTCAGTGTGCTGCATATATCTGTACTCACACTGCTTAATTGTGGGGACTGGGGAGCAGCAGTATTATATAGGAGGAGTACAGTGCAGAGTTTTGCTGACCAGTGACCACCAGTATACGTTGTCTGCCTGAAAAACACTCCATATCTGTGCTCAGTGTGCTGCATATATCTGTGCTCACACTGCTTTATTGTGGGGACTGGGGACCAGCAGTATATTATATAGGAGGAGTACAGTGCAGAGTTTTGCTGACCAGTGACCACCAGTATATATAGCAGTACGGTATGGAAGGCCACCGCTCTACCTACCTCTGTGTCGTCAAGTATACTATCCATCTAGATTCTATACATGTGGTGCATTTTAGTTTTGCAGTTTGCTGACAGTGACCACCAGTATATATAGCAGTACGGTACAGAAGGCCACTGCTCTACCTACCTCTGTGTCGTCAAGTATACTATCCATCTAGATTCTATACATGTGGTGCATTTTAGTTTTGCAGTTTGCTGACAGTGACCACCAGTATATATAGCAGTACGGTACGGAAGGCCACTGCTCTACCTACCTCTGTGTCGTCAAGTATACTATCCATCTAGATTCTATACCTGTGGTGCATTTTAGTTTTGCAGTTTGCTGACAGTGACCACCAGTATATATAGCAGTACGGTACGGAAGGCCACTGCTCTACCTACCTCTGTGTCGTCAAGTATACTACACATCAAGATTCTATACCTGTGGTGCATTTTAGTTTTGCAGTTTGCTGACAGTGACCACCAGTATATATAGCAGTACGGTACGGAAGGCCACTGCTCTACCTACCTCTGTGTCGTCAAGTATACTATCCATCCATACCTGTGGTGCATTTCAGTTGTGCGCAGTATATATAGTAGTAGGCCATTGCTATTGATACTGGCATATAATTCCACACATTAAAAAATGGAGAACAAAAATGTGGAGGGTAAAATAGGGAAAGATCAAGATCCACTTAGTTAAAGCCAACATAGCATTTATAGATATATATTGTGTACTGAATGTAGGTGTCGATCATCCCTACGACCAGGTCCCCTAGCTATCAGACAAGAGCTCAGGTGAAGGTAACACTCCAAAGTCAGTGCGCTATTCCTCAGAGCTGTTTGTAGCAATTAGTCCAAACCTCCACCCACGCACAAATGGTCGTGAGCTCATTCAAAGTGCGGTGGAGAAAGTTCAGCTGGAAATAAATATTCCCGTTGTCGGTGGAGAGACATCGGCTGCACTAGAATCAGATTCACCATTTCAGTAACTAAATTGCATTATGGGTCATCTACAAACCACCAAAAAGGGGGGCAATTCAATTAGCATCATGGAGATGTAGCTCCCGAGATAAAGGTCCAAAGGAATTCTATTACTGCATTGTAACCAGGGAGATGCACCTTACTGTGAATAATGCGCAGGTTTAGTTGCAGTAAAGTGTATCTCCCGGGTTAGGTGTCAGGCGCGATGCTGTTACCGCACACGGTGAGCATGTGACTACCCCTGAGGCACTAGCTAATGCAGATTTCTGCTTGGACCCTCAGGAAGGTGCGAACAGTAATCTGCTAGATGCGGGTAACGCGCATAAAACGGACTAGCTCTGGGCACTTAATCCGGAATCTACATCCCTGCAATGCTAATTAAATCACCCCCAACGTAGTTTTACTTGTTCTCCAAGTGCATTTCAAGGTGCAGGCCCCATCAAATTGTGACAAGTGTAATAATAATACTGCACTATATGGAGGAGTACTGTGTGGACGCCCCCTGACCCTCTTCCTCTCAAATACATCTGCCTGTACCAATTTGTGTCATTCACTTGACCCCATGTGCGTGTACACAAATTGCAGCGTCACAAGAACTCTCCCTAAATATGAAGCGAACGCTGTGGGTGATACGTCTTGATGCTGTCAGTGCTGTGACCGGTTTAAGATCACAGCACAGAAGAGGCCTGTAGGACTGTGATGGCCTATATAGGGCATGTGGGAGATCTGATGGCATATAATGGGACATATAGCACATTGTGGCTAATTCAAATGTGGTTGCACTGTTATGCAGCAGGTAATGCAGACATCACCACCCCTGCATAACTGATCCGTGAAAAAAGAGGGGGAGTCCGAAGACAGATGTGGGCGCTGATTAATTCAAAATGTTGAAAAAAATAAATTAATAATATTTTTTATGTTATATATGATTTTCTAAAGAAAAAAACAAATCGCCCTTCTGGCTGCCCACAATGGTGGACCTGGGTATCCACCGTACAGAACAAAAGGAGAGAAAAAGTAATGTGGGCGCTCGGAGGGGATAGTAGTACAACGGCTGCTGGTTTTATAAATATATAGTTATGTTTATTGGTAAAATAATTCTAACAAATAGACACTAAATGGCTGGAGTGTCGTTTACAGTACATATACACAATTAAATAGAAAAATAAAAAACAAATTAAAACAATGATTAAAAGTAATGACTGTGTCCTGGGCCTCAGAACTTGCTAGTGTTTAAACACCAACCCTAATTTGTGTTAATTTTCTTGCATGCATAAGCCAGCTGTTAATGGCAATATAGGTTAGTGCATAATAAGCTCAAACTGCACTTTGAGGGAGAAGAGGCTGGTTAATATTTGATAGAGCCTGTTGATACTTCACCAGAAGGAGCTGATGGACGAAGTATTCAATAGTGTGGCTAGATGTTAGACGAGCCGATCCCACATCTGTCTCATGTCTGTGTGGCTTGTTTGATCCACTCACTAGTTTGGTGGCTGTCCGCTCAGCGGCGGTTCCCTTTAGCAGTGCCTATTGTGGATGGTGCGGTGTGCTGTCTGCTAGCACTGAGCCAGGATGGAGACAGAGACAGGGAGTCAGACGTGCAAGTCCTGGGTAGCAGGGGACGCTGTGATGCAGCGTTCCGCGGCTTCCGGGTTCGGGGCTTCCGGTTGCGGTCCACCTGCGTTCCACAGTCGTAACTGGTCACCTGACGCGTTTCTCCGCCTCCAAAGTGGGCGGTTTCATCAGAGGTCTGATGAAACCGCCCACTTTGGAGGCGGAGAAACGCATCAGCTGACCAGTTACAACTGTGGAACGCAGGTGGACCGCAACCGGAAGCCGGAAGCCCCGAACCCGGAAGCCGCGGAACGCTGCATCACAGCGTCCCCTGCTACCCAGGACTTGCACGTCTGACTCCCTGTCTCTGTCTCCATCCTGGCTCAGTGCTAGCAGACAGCACACCGCACCATCCACAATAGGCATTACTGATCCGTACTGTATTCTAGGACGCAGTATCGGATCTTCCCCAGCACCATCAAGCGGCTGCATGGACCCATGAGTTTTCACACGCTGGCCACCGCAATAATTAGCAAGAGGCCAGAAAATCTCTCTAGCCTCTTCCCTCCGCTGCAACAGGCCTCTGTTTGGAGAAATGGAAGCCGTCACTGCCGCTAAATGGCATCAGACTTTCAATCACCATCAGTCTGATGCCAGATTGCAGAATAGGTCCTGCACATGCGCAAAGTATAGATAATAGGTACTTTGTGGCACACAAAGCAACTCCAACCACATCTGAATTACCCCCATTAACAAATATGTAGAGGAGTCTTGCGGCATACAAAGGGTTTTGCAGGGGTCTGATGGCAAATAATGATGCAAAGCCTGAGATCTGCTACTAAGCCTCGCAGCTCATAAATATGTATTTATGGAGTAAGAATAAAACACAAAAACTTTAGGAACAAATTAGTTTTAACACAGATACAAAGATGAGGCTTTCTTTCAATCATTTTACACACAAAAACACTTTTCATTCTTAGAACACAAGTCATTAATGAATTCTAAACTAATCTCAGGAAGATATTTTTCCAAAAGGAAACCATCTACAAATGATGCCAACGAAACGCGTTATGTCAGAAAAATAAACACTAAGAAAAGAGTGACATAAAAAATGCTACCACCAACAGACCGCTGTGCACATGCTTTTATCTTTAAAACATGTTCAATCCTTTCCATAATCCTGGAGGCACAGCCATATACACAAACCATGGTAGAGAAAACAAAACGCGTTGTGCAAACATGATGAATCATCAAGAGCGAAAAAGCTCATATTTATTGCCTTTAAATGAGTAGTACACTTTTTTTTCTCTTTGACAATATTATGTGTGCATAATATCAAATAAAAATATCAAATGCAAAAAAAAAAAGTTCAGTTAAATCACAGTAGATTTGTGTGGTAAACTAGGCCTATAAGTCAATTGGACAGCAAAACAGTCTCGAACTTGTTTTCCTAGCTGTTTGTTGACAACAACAGGAAAAAGAGATCACAGAAACCGCCAATAAGTATGGACATCAATTATTTTTTAATTGTATAAGAGTACACTACACTAATTAAAACTAGTATTTCTTGCAATGCCGAAGGCAAAATTAATTATTAATTTTTATTAATATTCAGAAGTAAAACCAGGAATATATTAAGAGATTTTGTTGTTGTGACTGGTATACATGGATAGTTGGCGCTTCAGTGAAAAAATGAACTGTTAAAAAGAGTGTTTAAAGAGTTCTAGTGCGACAACATTTATAAAGGAAGAAATTGCTCTCTATTGTGGTCTTTCCGTGACAGGACATGAAATGTGAATAAAGATTATTTAAAATTCAGAGATACTTTGTTACAACTGATCCAGATGAGAAATGCAAATTCAGGTTCTTTCTCCATTGTTCCTGTAAATTGTTGCGTTCAGTTTGCTAATTTTGGGGAAGGCAGGTGGAGTTTTGTAAGTCTGATGCTTCCCTTGTGTTTGTTTAGCTTATTGGCGAAAATGGAATTTATAGTAATTTTCCGGTCCTAACTACTGGCTTGCCAGCTAACACAAGGAGTACATTAGTGTTTGAAAGAGCGTGGTCAGGACCGCAAAAGTGCATAGCAGGAAACCAACATATGTAACATGCGTAATATAACCACAAGGCACACACAGAGCGCAGAGACAGGAAGAAGTAAATTGCATCAGCAGAATAGCAAAAAGTAAATACTGTAGAAAAACAACAACTCATACCCAACAAATGCAGTAATGTATACCACCTAGTAGTCTACTACCTTGGATACGCAACCTGTGCCGATCAAAGTATGTCTCATGCAATCTGGTGGAGCATTATGCAATAGATAGCACCTATCCTTGTGTATCAATGCCTATTTCACAATAGATTGTAAGCGTGTGAGCAGGGCCTTCCTACCTCTAGGACTGTGTTTTCTTACCCAGCTTTGTTTTATCAATGTTGTTTCCAATTGTAAAGTGCAACAGAATATGCTGCGCTATATAAGAAACTGTTAATAAATAAATAAAATATGCTGTTCATATGCAGCTTACCCCATCATAACATGCCTTGTCCTGGTCATACACAGCCTACCCCCATCATAACATGCCTTGTCCTGGTCATACACAGCCTACCCCCATCATAACATGCCTTGTCCTGGTCATACACAGCCTACCCCCATCATAACATGCCTTGTCCTGGTCATACACAGCCTACCCCCATCATAACATGCCTTGTCCTGGTCATACACAGCCTACCCCCATCATAACATGCCTTGTCCTGGTCATACACAGCCCACCCCCGTCATAACATGCCTTGTCCTGGTCATACACAGCCTATCCCCATCATAACATGCCTTGTCCTGGTCATACACAGCCTACCCCCCATCATAACATGCCTTGTCCTGGTCATAGACAGCCTACCCCCATCATAACATGCCTTGTCCTGGTCATACACAGCCTACCCCCATCATAACATGCCTTGTCCTGGTCATACACAGCCTACCCCCATCATAACATGCCTTGTCCTGGTCATACACAGCCTACCCCCATCATAACATGCCTTGTCCTGGTCATACACAGCCCACCCCCGTCATAACATGCCTTGTCCTGGTCATACACAGCCTATCCCCATCATAACATGCCTTGTCCTGGTCATACACAGCCTACCACAGCCCACCCCCGTCATAACATGCCTTGTCCTGGTCATACGCAGCCTATCCCCATCATAACATGCCTTGTCCTGGTCATACGCAGCCCACCCCCGTCATAACATGCCTTGTCCTGGACATACGCAGCCCATCCCCATCATAACATGCCTTGTCCTGGTCATACGCAGCCCACCCCCCATCATAACATGCCTTGTCCTGGTCATACGCAGCCCACCCCCGTCAAAACATGCCTTGTCCTGGTCATACACAGCCTATCCCCATCATAACATGCCTTGTCCTGGTCATACACAGCCCACCCCCGTCATAACATGCCTTGTCCTGGTCATATGCAGCCCATCTCCAACATAACATGCCTTGTCCTGGTCATACGCAGCTTACCTCCATCATAAAATGCCTTGTCCTGGTCATAGACAGCCCACCCCCATCATAACATGCCTTGTCCTGGTCATAGACAGCCCACCCCCGTCATAACATGCCTTGTCCTGGTCATACGCAGCCCATCCCCATCATAACATGCCTTGTCCTGGTCATACACAGCCTACCCCCATCATAACATGCCTTGTCCTGGTCATACGCAGCCCATCCCCATCATAACATGCCTTGTCCTGGTCATACACAGCCTACCCCCATCATAACATGCCTTGTCCTTGTCATATGCAGCCCATCTCCATCATAACATGCCTTGTCCTGGTCATACGCAGCCTACCTCCATCATAACATGCCTTGTCCTGGTCATACGCAGCCCACCCCCATCATAACATGCCTTGTCCTTGTCATACACAGCCCATCCCCATCATAACATGCCTTGTCCTGGTCATACGCAGCCCATCCCCATCATAACATGCCTTGTCCTGGTCATACACAGCCCATCCCCATCATAACATGCCTTGTCCTGGTCATACACAGCCTACCCCCATCATAACATGTCTTGTCCTGGTCATACACAGCCTACCCCCCATCATAACATGCCTTGTCCTGGTCATACACAGCCTACCCCCATCATAACATGTCTTGTCCTGGTCATACACAGCCTATCTCCATCATAACATGCCTTGTCCTGGTCATACACAGACCATCCCCATCATAACATGCCTTGTCCTGGTCATACACAGCCCATCCTCATAATAACATACGATTGAGCAGATATATTAAGCCTGAAGAAGTGATAAAGAAGTGATAAATGAAAGGTGATAACGCACCAGCTGCAATATGTAAATTGACAGTTAGGAGCTGATTGGCTTAATGTGTTATCAGCTTCCACTTATCACTTCTTTATCACTTCTCCAGGCTTAATACATCTGCCCCCTTGTCCTGGTCATATACAGCCTATCTCCATCGTAACATGGCTCATGCTGGCCATATATATTTATTACACAGTGCCAGCATTTTACAATTGGGAACAAACAGTATTGAAACAAGATTGGGTAATAACAGACATACACAGAGGTGATATGAAGCCTATGTTCATCTAAACATACCTCATTATTATTATATATATATACTTATATATGGCCAATGCTCATCATAACCATGAAAGTCTTATGCCTACCATAGAGAAGCTGGTGCCAACTGAGGTGTTTCATGGCCATAGTCTACCATATATTGTGTCATGCCCAGCATATGTAGCCTATGGCCATCATATCCGGGGCAGTCTCATGGCTACAACATATAGTCATGCATTTGTTGTAATCATTACCATTGGTACAGTAAACACAATTTGTTTACGGTTGCTGAGGTCCAGGATCCATTTGTACCTTCTCCAGAACATGGACATTCAGCGTCAAAGGGACTTACACTGTGATTTCATACAGCGAGGCTGCCGGGGTGTTTTAGGGTAAATTCTCCAGTATAAATGTTCTACTTGTACAACAATGGATTCAATTAACAAAACCGCTGGTTGCTGTCAGTGATCTGTGAAGTTGTGACCAGCGAAGGTGAAGAGGTCAGAGATAACTGTTGGCCTCATTTCGCTATCACCATGCTGTGGACGGACTTGCACTATAGTTACGTGTATGTTATGAGGGAACTGGGCTATGGATAGGCCTTTTATATCTGACTTTGATACACACATCCCAAGCAAGGACACAGTTATGGATAATGAATTTCTCCACTCATTCCACCTCCTGTGTGCCAGGCCTTGATCTTTAGAAATTAAAAAAAAAACATAATTCTGCTGCATCATGGTGGTCATTCCGAGTTGATCGCTTGCTGACGATTTTCACAGTGCAGCGATTAAGTAAAAAAAACTGCAAAAATGCGCATGCGCATGGTACGCAGCGTGCATGCGCTAAGTACTTTCACACAAATCTTTGTAGATTTACACAAGCTCGAGCGACGTTTTTTCATCGCTCGAGTGATTGTAGTGTGATTGGGTGTTTCTGGGCGGAAACTGTCCGTTTTCAGGGAGTGTGCTAAAAAACGGAGGCGTGCCAGGTAAAAACGCAGGAGTGTCTGGAGAAACGGGGGAGTGGCTGGCCGAACGCAGGGCGTGTTTGTGACGTCAAACCAGGAACTAAACGGACCGAGGTGATCGAAGTCTAGGAGTAGGTCTGGAGCTACTCAGAAACTGCAGGGAATTATTTAGTAGAAGTTCTGCTAATCTTTCGTTCGCTATTCTGCTAAGCTAAGATACACTCCCAGAGGGCGGCGGCCTAGCGTGTGCAATGCTGCTAAAAGCAGCTAGCGAGCGAACAACTCGGAATGAGGGCCCATGTCAGCTGAGCTACTAGTACCTTTTTGATCCGGTCAGTATCATAAGCTTGTCTCAATGGTTAAGCCACATCAGTCTATATAAGCACACACAGCAAAACTGCAAATGGCTCATTAAATCATTTATGGTCCTCCGTTAAATCAGAGTATTCAGTCTCTATATGTGCCCCTAAACCTACAATCATTCCCACAGCTCATACTCCATCCTACCCATATGTAACCCACAATATATCCCCCCTCCGACTGGTTCCAACCTAATAGAAAGGCTGTTAAAGAGACTGACAGTATTACGTCTTCTCTTCTACATTACCTGGAACGTGGTTTCCGTCCTCAGCACTTCCAAGAGTCACAATGACCTCGTCTCTGCAAAGTTCAAGGGAAACTCTACTCTCCCTTCAAGATATTTCCTCTACTACAGAAACCGTCGGACATACAATACCCTAGTATCACCACAGGCCTCACCATTTCCTCTTGATATCTTAGCATCACAAGTAAACAATCGAGGCCACCTTTCTTGGTAGCGTTCTTCTTCTGTGGAGTTACGTCATCACTTTCATAACGCCCATGCTTTGATTTACTTCACGTCCCAGACCAGGAGATTTAGAGAAAACATGAACAATTAAGAATAAATGATTTGTTAAACTCTTTGTTGTTGGTACTGGTACTGTAGTTGTATGTTCCGGGATGTGGTCAAGATGTCAACACTATGTTCACAGTGAGTATGCGGACTTGACATTGCAAGCACTGGGATCCTAACATGGTGTACTATTACTAAGATCATTTTTATCTTGAGGGTGTTAGAACATTAAACATGCCGCTTACTGGAATGTTTAACGTTCTAACACCCAGACATTTAAAATGCTGTAAGTATAGTAACTCCCAACGCCAGGCACGTGGACATAGCGAGGGTTGCCCTATCATACGGAACTCCAGTAGAAAGCATTTTCCAAGATGTATGATTTCTTTTGTATTAGTTCAACGTTACAACTGGCTTCATACTACGCTTCTCCCAATGTACAATTCTGCTCTTCAAAGTTCATCTCACACACCAGGCATCTCATAACATGTGCAAACCTTTCTTCACTACAACTAATGCGTTAATAAATCATGCAGATAAAGAAAACTTGTCGGTCCTCCAGACTGACAGCCCTGTTGTCAAAAAATTTGTATATATTATAACGCAGATCCTTATTACGTATGTTTATTGTGTATTTTACAGTTCGTCAATAAACAATTCCTGCTCATCGCGGTTTGTCAATTGACAATATTGTGTTCTGGAAATGGATAGAGTATTGCCGCTGCACAAACATTTACAGCTATCCTGGTTTTAAGGAACACAGAGCGCCATACAAGATGAGGATACCACTAAGGAAACAGATTCTCGGAGGATTAAGAAAGCATGTAGCCAGAACAACCCTTGCTAAATGGGTCCCTTGATGCCAATTTTCCTTTTCTTTGGCGCAGCCAATCCACTTTATTTTATTGATCGTCTACACTACAGATGCCTCTCAACCAGCCCTCTGAAGTCACAACATATGAATCCCCCTCAGCCGCTGAAGCACGTCCCTTCTAAACAGTTGCTGCTTTTACACATTAAAATATTATTTTAATCTATATGTTTTCCACCCAGTAATAAGTAGATTATTTATGCTAGCGAGCTCCTCGTGTAATCAAGATAAAGGTTTTGGAGAATCTGTCTGATTAGCATAACTGCAGCTCTGGGTAAGTCTGCGTTTCACGGACGTTCATAAATGCTGGAGTTACTGCCTAATGATTAGATATTTCTCTGTATTACGGGACCGCTAGCACAGGCTTCACGTTTTATACGGTCGTACAAAGCAGTCATCTCTATGCATCTCTACTTTCCCCTTGATCGGTTATTTTCCAGTCTTTATAATAAACAGCTTTAAAATGCAGTAACAAACTGTTTGCGGCCCTTGTAATCTAAAAACCGCAGCTGGCAATACGCAGGAGTATTGCGCACTGCTTTTTCCGAAATCGCATTTTCTTTAGAAGAATGGCAGCTATAGGAGCACGTCATTAGAACTGGAAAAAAAATTACTTACCGGTAAATCTATTTCTCGTAGTCCGTAGTGGATGCTGGGGACTCCGTAAGGACCATGGGGAATAGACGGGCTCCGCAGGAGACATGGGCACTTTAAGAAAGAATTTAGATTCTGGTGTGCTCTGGCTCCTCCCTCTATGTCCCTCCTCCAGACCTCAGTTAGAGAAACTGCGCCCGGAAGAGCTGACAGTACAAGGAAAGGATTTTGGAAATCCAGGGCAAGATTCATACCAGCCACACCAATCACACCGTATAACTTGTGATAAACTTACCCAGTCAACAGTATGAACAACAATAGAGCATCAGTTCAACCCTGATGCAACAATAACATAGCCCTTATTGCAGCAATAACTATATACAAGTATTGCAGAAGAAGTCGCACTTGGGACGGGCGCCCAGCATCCACTACGGACTACGAGAAATAGATTTACCGGTAAGTAAAATCTTATTTTCTCTAACGTCCTAGTGGATGCTGGGGACTCCGTAAGGACCATGGGGATTATACCAAAGCTCCCAAACGGGCGGGAGAGTGCGGATGACTCTGCAGCACCGATTGAGCAAACAATAGGTCCTCATCAGCCAGGGTATCAAACTTGTAGAACTTTGCAAAAGTGTTTGAACCTGACCAAGTAGCAGCTCGGCATAGGTGTAATGCCGAGACCCCTCGGGCAGCCGCCCAAGAAGAGCCCACCTTCCTAGTGGAATGGGCTTTAACTGATTTTGGCAGCGGCAATCCAGCCGCAGAATGAGCCTGCTAAATCGTGTTACAGATCCAGCGAGAAATAGTTTGCTTTGAAGCAGAAGCACCCAGCTTGTTGGATGCATACAGGATAAACAGCGACTCCGTTTTCCTGACTCTAGCCGTTCTGGCTACATAAACCTTCAAAGCCCTGACCACATCCAGTAACTCGGAATCCTCCAAGTCACGAGTAGCCACAGGCACCACAATAGGTTGGTTCATATGAAAAGATGACACCACTTTTGGCAGAAATTGTGGATGGGTCCACAATTCTGCTCTATCCATATGGAAAACCAGATAGGGCTTTTATGTGACAAAGCCGCTAATTCTGACACACGCCTAGCCGAAGCCAAGGCTAATAGCATGACCCCCTTCCACGTGAGATATTTTAACTCCACCGTTTTAAGTGGTTCAAACCAGTGTGATTTCAGGAAACTTAACACCACGTTAAGATCCCAAGGTGCCACTGGAGGCACAAAAGGAGGTTGAATATGCAGCACTCCCTTTACAAACGTCTGAACTTCTGGTAGAAAAGCCAACTCTTTTTGCAAGAAAATGGATAGGGCCGAAATCTGGACCTTAATGGAGCCCAATTTTAGGCCCAAATTCACTCCTGACTGTAGGAAGTGAAGGAAACGGCCCAGCTGGAATTCTCTGTAGGAGCATTCCTGGCCTCACACCAAGAAACATATTTTCGCCATATACGGTGATAATGTTTAGCTGTCACGTCCTTCCTAGCCTTTATCAGCGTAGGAATGACCTCCTCCGGAATGCCCTTTTCTGCTAGGATCCGGCGTTCAACCGCCATGCCGTCAAACGCAGCCGCGGTAAGACTTGGAACAGACAGGGCCCCTGTTGCAACAGGTCCTGTCTTAGAAAAAGAGGCCACGGGTCCTCTGTGAGCATTTCTTGCAGATCTGGATACCAGGTCCTTCGTGGCCCATCTGGAACAATGAGGATTGTTCTCACTCCTCCTTTTCTTATTATCCCCAGCACCTTGGGAATGAGAGGAAGAGGAGGAAATACATAGACCGACTGGAACACCCACGGTGTCACCATGGCATCTACCGCTATTGCTTGAGGGTCTCTTGACCTGGCGCAATACCTCTGTAGCTTTTTGTTGAGGCGGGATGCCATCATGTCCACCTGTGGCAGTTCCCACCGATATGTGATCTGTGTGAAGACTTCCTGATGAAGTCCCCACTCTCCCGGGTGGAGGTCGTGTCTGCTGAGGAAGTCTGCTTCCCAGTTGTCCACTCCCGGGATGAACACTGCTGACAGAGCGCTTACGTGATTCTCCGCCCAGCGAAGAATTCTGGTGGCTTCTGCCATCGCCACTCTGCTCCTTGTGCCACCTTGGAGGTTCACCTGAGCCACTGCGGTGATGTTGTCTGACTAAATCAGAACCGGTTGGTCGCGAAGCAAGTGCTCCGCTTGACGTAGGGCGTTGTATACGGCCCTTAGTTCCAGGATGTTGATGTGAAGGCAAGTCTCTTGACTTGACCACAGACCTTGGAAATTTCTTCCCTGTGTGACTGCTCCCTACCCTCGGAGGCTAGCGTCCGTGGTCACCAGGACCCAGTCCTGAATTCCGAATCTGCGTCCCTCTAGAAGGTGAGAACTCTGCAGCCACCACAGGAGTGACACCCTGGCCCTGGGGGACAGGGTGATTAACCGATGCACCTGAAGATGTGATCCGGACCACTTATCCAGTAAGTCCCATTGGAAGGTCCTCGCATGGAACCTGCCGAAGGGAATGGCCTCGTATGATGCCACCATCCTTCCCAGGACTCGAGTGCAGTGATGCACTGACACCTGTTTTGGTTTTAATAGATTCCTGACCAGTGTCATGAGCTCCTGAGCTCTCTCTATCGGGAGATAAACCCTTTTTTGGTCTGTGTCTAGGATCATGCCTAGGAAAGGCAGATGATCCGTAGGAACCAACTGCGACTTTGGAATATATAGAATCCAGCCGTGTTGCCGTTACACTTCCAGAGAAAGTGATACGCTGTTCAGCAACTGCTCTCTTGATCTCGCTTTTATGAGGAGATCGTCCAAGTACGATATAATTGTGACAACTTGCTTCCGCAGGAGCACCATCATTTCCGCCATTACCTTGGTGAATATTCTCGGGGCCGTGGAGAGACCAAACGGCAATGTCTGAAATTGGTAATGACAATCCTGTACCGCAAATCTGAGGTACGCCTGATGAGGTGGATAAATGGGGACATGAAGGTATGCATCATTTATGTCCAGAGACACCATAAAATTCCCCCTTTCAGGCTTGGGATGACCGCTCTTAGCGATTCCATCTTGAACTTGAACCTTTTCAGGTATATGTTCAGGGATTTTAAAATCAATATGGGTCTGACCGAACCGTCCGGTTTCGGGACTACAACATGGTCGAATAATAACCCCCTCCTTGTTGAAGGAGGGGAACCTTGACCACCAAGTGTTGAAGATACAATTTGTGAATTGCAGTTAACACTATTTCCCTCTCGTGGGGGGAAGCCGGCAGGGCCGTCGGTGAGGGGGCATCTCCTCAAAGTCCAGCTTGTATCCCTGATACACAATATCTATTGCCCAGGGATCCAACAGGGAGTGAACCCACTTGTGGCTGAAATTACGAAGACGTGCCCCCACCGGGCCTAGCTCCGCCTGTGGAGCCCCAGCGACATGCGGTGGATTTTGTAGAGGCCGGGGAGGACTTCTGTTCCTGGGAACCAGCTGTGTTGTGCAGCTTCTTTCCTCTGCCCCTGCCTCTGGCAAGAAAGGACGCACCTCGGACTTTCTTGTTTCTTTGTGTTCGAAAGGCTGCATGATAATGTCGTGCTTTCCTAGGCTGTGTAGGAATATAAGGCAAAAGATCAGAATTACCAGCTATAGCTGTGGAGACCAGGTCCGAGATCCCTTCTCCACACAATCCTCAGCCTTCCATATGCCTCTTAAGTCGGCATCACCTGTCCATTGCATATTCTACAGGACACGTCAAGCAGAAATCGACATAGCGTTGACTCTAGAACCCAGTAAACTAATGTCTCTTTGGGCATGTTTTATATATATATATCTTAAGACAGCATCTTTAATATATATATCTATATATATACATATATATATATATATACATACTAGGGTCTCAATCTCTGCTGATAAGGTACCTGTCCACGCTGCTACAGCGCTATAAACCCATGCCGACACAATCGACGGTCTGAGTAGTGTACCAGAATGTGCACGCTATCTGCAGGATCCCTGAGGATAGCTGTTAAGTCAGGGCTACCTTTTGGGCAAACGTGACACCCTAGGGGAAGATTCCCATCGTATCCTGGCCCTAGTAGAGAAAGGATACTCCCTGAGAATTCTTTGTGGGAAGCTGCAGTCTCTTGTCTGGAGATTCCCGCTCTTTTTCTTCATGAGAGGAGGGAAATTTACCTCAGCTTTCTTCCCCTTAAACATGTGTACCCTTGTGTCAGGGACAGATGAGTCATCAGTGATATGCAAATCATCTTTTATTACAATAATCATATATGAATACATTCCTGCCCTTTTGGCTGTAACTTTGCATTATCGTAGTCGACACTGGAGTCAGACCCTGTGTCGATATCAGTGTCTATTATTTTGGATAGTGAGCATTGAGAGACTCTGAAGGTCTCTGCGGCATAGGGACAGACATGGGTAGATTCCCTGTCTGTTCTCTAATCTTTTGTGCAATAAATTCACCTTAGCACTTAATTACACATATCCAAACAGGTGTCGGCGTTGTCGACGGAGACACCCCTCACACACATTTGCTCCATCACCTCCTTAGGGGAGCCTTTTACCTCAGACATGTCAACACACACGTACCGACACACCACACACTCAGGGAATGCTCATCTGAAGACAATTCCCCCACAAGGCCCTTTGGAGAGACAGAGAGAGAGTATGCCAGCACACACCCCAGCGCTATTAACCCAGGAATAACACAGTAACTTAATGTTAACCCAGTAGCTGCTGTTTATATTGCTTTTTGCGCCTAATTATGTGCCCCCCCTCTCTTTTTACCCTCTTCTACCGTGTATCTGCAGGGGAGAGGCTGGGGAGCTTCCTCGTAGTGGTGCTGTGGAGAAAAAACATGGCGCTGGTGAGTGCTGAGGAAGAAGCCCCGCCCCCTCGACGGCGGGCTTCTGTCCCGCTTAAATAATAAGATTTTACTTACCGATAAATCTATTTCTCGGAGTCCGTAGTGGATGCTGGGGTTCCTGAAAGGACCATGGGGAATAGCGGCTCCGCAGGAGACAGGGCACAAAAAGTAAAGCTTTTCCAGATCAGGTGGTGTGCACTGGCTCCTCCCCCTATGACCCTCCTCCAGACTCCAGTTAGGTACTGTGCCCGGACGAGCGTACACAATAAGGGAGGATTTTGAATCCCGGGTAAGACTCATACCAGCCACACCAATCACACCGTACAACTTGTGATCTAAACCCAGTTAACAGTATGATAACAGCGGAGCCTCTGAAAGATGGCTTCCTTCAACAATAACCCGAATTAGTTAACAATAACTATGTACAATTATTGCAGATAATCCGCACTTGGGATGGGCGCCCAGCATCCACTACGGACTCCGAGAAATAGATTTATCGGTAAGTAAAATCTTATTTTCTCTATCGTCCTAGTGGATGCTGGGGTTCCTGAAAGGACCATGGGGATTATACCAAAGCTCCCAAACGGGCGGGAGAGTGCGGATGACTCTGCAGCACCGAATGAGAGAACTCCAGGTCCTCCTTAGCCAGAGTATCAAATTTGTAAAATTTTACAAACGTGTTCTCCCCTGACCACGTAGCTGCTCGGCAAAGTTGTAATGCCGAGACCCCTCGGGCAGCCGCCCAAGATGAGCCCACCTTCCTTGTGGAGTGGGCCTTTACAGATTTAGGCTGTGGCAGGCCTGCCACAGAATGTGCAAGTTGGATTGTGCTACAGATCCAACGAGCAATCGTCTGCTTAGACGCAGGAGCACCCATCTTGTTGGGTGCATACAATATAAACAACAAGTCAGATTTTCTGACTCCAGCTGTCTTTGCAATATATATTTTTAATGCTCTGACAACGTCCAGTAACTTGGAGTCCTCCAAGTCACTTGTAGCCGCAGGCACTACAATAGGCTGGTTCAGATGAAATGCTGACACCACCTTAGGGAGAAAATGCGGACGAGTCCGCAGTTCTGCCCTGTCCGAATGGAAAATCAGATATGGGCTTTTGTAAGATAAAGCTGCCAGTTCTGACACTCTCCTGGCCGAAGCCAGGGCTAGAAGCATGGTCACTTTCCATGTGAGATATTTCAAATCCACCTTCTTTAGTGGTTCAAACCAATGAGATTTTAGAAAGTCCAAAACCACATTGAGATCCCACGGTGCCACTGGAGGCACCACAGGAGGCTGTATATGTAGCACTCCCTTAACAAAGGTCTGGACTTCAGGGACTGAAGCCAATTCTTTTTGAAAGAAAATCGACAGGGCCGAAATTTGAACCTTAATAGATCCCAATTTGAGACCCATAGACAATCCTGATTGCAGGAAATGTAGGAATCGACCAAGTTGAAATTCCTCCGTCGGAGCACTCCGATCTTCGCACCACGCAACATATTTTCGCCAAATTCGGTGATAATGTTGCACGGTTACTTCCTTCCTTGCTTTAATCAAAGTAGGAATGACTTCTTCCGGCATGCCTTTTTCCTTTAGGATCCGGCGTTCAACCGCCATGCCGTCAAACGCAGCCGCGGTAAGTCTTGAAACAGACAGGGACCCTGCTGAAGCAAGTCCCTCCTTAGAGGTAGAGGCCACGGATCTTCCGTGATCATCTCTTGAGGTTCCGGGTACCAAGTCCTTCTTGGCCAATCCGGAACCACTAGTATCGTCCTTACGCCTCTTTGCCGTATAATTCTCAATACTTTTGGTATGAGAGGCAGAGGAGGAAACACATACACCGACTGGTACACCCAAGGCGTTACCAGCGCGTCCACAGCTATTGCCTGCGGATCTCTTGACCTGGCGCAATACCTGTCCAGTTTTTTGTTGAGGCGAGACGCCATCATGTCCACCATTGGTCTTTCCCAACGGGTTACCAGCAAGTGGAAGACTTCTGGATGAAGTCCCCACTCTCCCGGGTGAAGATCGTGTCTGCTGAGGAAGTCTGCTTCCCAGTTGTCCACTCCCGGGATGAACACTGCTGACAGTGCTATCACATGATTCTCTGCCCAGCGAAGAATCCTTGCAGCTTCTGCCATTGCACTCCTGCTTCTTGTGCCGCCCTGTCTGTTCACATGGGCGACTGCCGTGATGTTGTCCGACTGGATCAACACCGGTTTTCCCTGAAGCAGAGGTTCTGCCTGGCTTAGAGCATTGTATATTGCTCTTAGTTCCAGAATGTTTATGTGAAGAGACGTTTCCAGGCTCGTCCATACTCCCTGGAAGTTTCTTCCTTGTGTGACTGCTCCCCAGCCTCTCAGGCTGGCGTCCGTGGTCACCAGGATCCAATCCTGTATGCCGAATCTGCGGCCCTCCAATAGATGAGCACTCTGCAACCACCACAGAAGAGACACCCTTGTCCTTGGAGACAGGGTTATCCGCAGGTGCATCTGAAGATGCGACCCTGACCATTTGTCCAACAGATCCCTTTGGAAAATTCTTGCGTGGAATCTGCCGAATGGAATTGCTTCGTAAGAAGCCACCATTTTTCCCAGGACTCTTGTGCATTGATGTACAGACACCTTTCCTGGTTTTAGGAGGTTCCTGACAAGCTCGGATAACTCCTTGGCTTTTTCCTCCGGGAGAAAAACCTTTTTCTGAACCGTGTCCAGAATCATCCCTAGGAACAGCAGACGAGTTGTCGGCATTAACTGGGATTTTGGAATATTCAGAATCCACCCGTGCTGTTTTAGCACTTCTTGCGACAGTGCTAATCCCATCTCTAGCTGTTCTCTGGACCTTGCCCTTATTAGGAGATCGTCCAAGTATGGGATAATTAATATGCCTTTTCTTCGAAGAAGAATCATCATCTCGGCCATTACCTTTGTAAAGACCCGAGGTGCCGTGGACAATCCGAACGGCAGCGTCTGAAACTGATAGTGACAGTTTTGTACAACGAACCTGAGGTACCCCTGGTGTGAGGGGTAAATTGGAACGTGGAGATACGCATCCTTGATGTCCAAGGATACCATAAAGTCCCCCTCTTCCAGGTTCGCTATCACTGCTCTGAGTGACTCCATCTTGAACTTGAACTTCTTTATGTACAGGTTCAAGGACTTCAGATTTAGAATAGGCCTTACCGAGCCATCCGGCTTCGGTACCACAAAAAGAGTGGAATAATACCCCTTCCCTTGTTGTAGAAGAGGTACCTTGACTATCACCTGCTGAGAGTACAGCTTGTGAATGGCTTCCAAAACCGTCTCCCTTTCGGAGGGGGACGTTGGTAAAGCAGACTTCAGGAAACGGCGAGGTGGATCTGTCTCTAATTCCAACCTGTACCCCTGAGATATTATCTGCAGGATCCAGGGATCTACCTGCGAGTGAGCCCACTGCGCGCTGTAATTTTTGAGACGACCACCCACCGTCCCCGAGTCCGCTTGAGAAGCCCCAGCGTCATGCTGAGGCTTTTGTAGAAGCCGGGGAAGGCTTCTGTTCCTGGGAAGGAGCTGCCTGTTGCTGTCTCTTCCCTCGACCTCTGCCTCGTGGCAGATATGAATAGCCCTTTGCTCTCTTATTTTTAAAGGAACGAAAGGGCTGCGGTTGAAAAGTCGGTGCCTTTTTCTGTTGGGGAGTGACTTGAGGTAGAAAGGTGGATTTCCCGGCTGTAGCCGTGGCCACCAAATCTGATAGACCGACTCCAAATAACTCCTCCCCTTTATACGGCAAAACTTCCATATGTCGTTTTGAATCCGCATCGCCTGTCCACTGTCGCGTCCATAAAGCTCTTCTGGCCGAAATGGACATAGCACTTACCCGTGATGCCAGTGTGCAGATATCCCTCTGTGCATCACGCATATAAAGAAATGCATCCTTTATTTGTTCTAACGACAGTAAAATATTGTCCCTGTCCAGGTTATCAATATTTTCAATCAGGGACTCTGACCAAACTACCCCAGCACTGCACATCCAGGCAGTCGCTATAGCTGGTCGTAGTATAACACCTGCATGTGTGTATATACTTTTTTGGATATTTTCCATCCTCCTATCTGATGGATCTTTAAGTGCGGCCGTCTCAGGAGAGGGTAACGCCACTTGTTTAGATAAGCGTGTTAGCGCCTTGTCCACCCTAGGAGGTGTTTCCCAGCGCTCCCTAACCTCTGGCGGGAAAGGGTATAATGCCAATAATTTCTTTGAAATTATCAGCTTTTTATCAGGGGCAACCCACGCTTCATTACACACGTCATTTAATTCTTCTGATTCAGGAAAAACTATAGGTAGTTTTTTCACACCCCACATAATACCCTGTTTAGTGGTACCTGTAGTATCAGCTAAATGTAACGCCTCCTTCATTGCCAAAATCATATAACGTGTGGCCCTACTGGAAAATACGGTTGATTCGTCACCGTCACCACTGGAGTCAGTGCCTGTGTCTGGGTCTGTGTCGACCGACTGAGGCAAAGGGCGTTTCACAGCCCCTGACGGTGTTTGAGTCGCCTGGACAGGCACTAATTGATTGTCCGGCCGTCTCATGTCGTCAAACGACTGCTTTAGCGTGTTGACACTATCCCGTAGTTCCATAAATAAAGGCATCCATTCTGGTGTCGACTCCCTAGGGGGTGACATCCTCATATTTGGCAATTGCTCCGCCTCCACACCAATATCGTCCTCATACATGTCGACACACACGTACCGACACACAGCAGACACACAGGGAATGCTCCTAACGAAGACAGGACCCACTAGCCCTTTGGGGAGACAGAGGGAGAGTTTGCCAGCACACACCAAAAGCGCTATATATAACAGGGATAGCCTTATAATAAGTGCTCCCTTATAGCTGCTTTATATATATCAAAATATCGCCATAAATTTGCCCCCCCTCTCTGTTTTACCCTGTTTCTGTAGTGCAGTGCAGGGGAGAGACCTGGGAGCCGTCCTGACCAGCGGAGCTGTGAGAGGAAATGGCGCCGTGTGCTGAGGAGATAGGCCCCGCCCCTTTTCCGGCGGGCTCGTCTCCCGCTATTTAGTGAATCCAGGCAGGGGTTAAATATCTCCATATAGCCTCTGGGGGCTATATGTGAGGTATTGTTAGCCTTTATATAGGTTACATTTGCCTCCCAGGGCGCCCCCCCCCAGCGCCCTGCACCCTCAGTGACTGCGTGTGAAGTGTGCTGAGAGGAAAATGGCGCACAGCTGCAGTGCTGTGCGCTACCTTTAGAAGACTGCAGGAGTCTTCAGCCGCCGATTCTGGACCTCTTCTGACTTCAGCATCTGCAAGGGGGCCGGCGGCGCGGCTCCGGTGACCATCCAGGCTGTACCTGTGATCGTCCCTCTGGAGCTGATGTCCAGTAGCCAAGAAGCCAATCCATCCTGCACGCAGGTGAGTTCACTTCTTCTCCCCTCAGTCCCTCGTTGCAGTGATCCTGTTGCCAGCAGGACTCACTGTAAAATAAAAAACCTAAGCTAAACTTTTTCTAAGCAGCTCTTTAGGAGAGCCACCTAGATTGCACCCTTCTCGGCCGGGCACAAAAATCTAACTGGAGTCTGGAGGAGGGTCATAGGGGGAGGAGCCAGTGCACACCACCTGATCTGGAAAAGCTTTACTTTTTGTGCCCTGTCTCCTGCGGAGCCGCTATTCCCCATGGTCCTTTCAGGAACCCCAGCATCCACTAGGACGATAGAGAAATACATTTACTTGGCGGGGGCTCATACATATATACAGTGCCCAACTGTATATATGCTAAACTTTTGCCAAAGAGGTCCCAATTGCTGCCCAGGGCGCCCCCCTCTGCGCCCTGCACCCTTACAGTGACCGGAGTATGTGAGGTGTGTGTGGGAGCAATGGCGCACAGCTGCAGTGCTGTGCGCTACCTCAGTGAAGACTGGAGTCTTCTGCCGCCGATTTCGAAGTCTTCTTGCTTCTTATGCTCACCCGGCTTCTGTCTTCCGGCTCTGCGAGGGGGACGGCGGCGCGGCTCTGGGATCGGACGGCGAGGGTTAGATCCTGTGTACGATCCCTCTGGAGCTAATGGTGTCCAGTAGCCTAAGAAGCAGGACCTATCTTCAGAGAGTAGGGCTGCTTCTCTCCCCTCAGTCACACGATGCAGGGAGTCTGTTGCCAGCAGAGCTCCCTGAAAATAAAAAACCTAACAAAATACTTTCTTACAGCAAGCTCAGGAGAGCTCACTGAACAGCACCCAGCTCGTCCGGGCACAGATTCAAACTGAGGTCTGGAGGAGGGGCATAGAGGGAGGAGCCAGAACACACCAGAATCTAAATTCTTTCTTAAAGTGCCCATGTCTCCTGCGGAGCCCGTCTGTTCCCCATGGTCCTTACGGAGTCCCCAGCATCCACTAGGACGTTAGAGAAATTCCCATTGCAATATACTGAGTATGAAGAGATTGTTCATCAACGGCTAGGACAGGTAAGTCACAGTAATAAACACACTGGATACAACACTCTTGGTTTCTGATTTCCCTTGGTTGACTAAAGGCGGGATGTACTAAGCAATTGTGCTACATCCCGCATTGATACTAATCACATATGTGCAAACATATGCGATTAGTATCGCAAAGGACAGCTCTCCCCGATAAGAGCTCTCCTTTGCGATGCTGCTGGAGGAAGGAGACTGCTTGCCCGCGCTGTTGACTCTGGGGGAAGGAGGGACTAAGACGACAGCCCCAACCCCTGCTGCTGTCATCAGAGGCTCCACCAATTTGCGCACCCTGGGGCCGGGAGAGGAGGTGCCTGTACGACGCTTATGCTGCATGAAGACTGGAGGAGAGCGACTGGGGAAGGACATCCTGCTGGTGGTGCCCAATGCTTGACGCCTCCCTGTGGATAGAGCTACCTCCGCCCAGAGGTACACAGGGGGGGGCGTTTGGAATCTGATTGGATCCCTCATGATGGTTGCAGACGGAAGCCCATAGCCATCTATAGGGTAACGCACTCTCTGCACCGGAAACCTGGTGGCCAGGCAGTAGTACATATAAAAATGGGGTAAAACCCCCGAAAGAAGGGGTTTTACCGCATTTTACCTTTAGTACATCCAGCCCTCTAAGTATTCAGCCTTAAAAAGTGATAAAGTGGAGAGTGATAAAGTACCAACAAATCAGCTCTTAACTGTCATTTTTCAAACAAATTCTGTGACATGGCAGTTGGGAGGCTGATTGGCTGGTGATTTATCACATTTTAAGGCTTATACATTTGGGCCCGTGCTCCCTACAGAGTTACAGTAGAAACAAACTGTATACTTTAATAAATAAGACCACCATGGTATTTCTCACTCTTTGCAGCAGGCTATTAGAGTATTATAGGCCTATTACATTTTTTAATATCAACAGAGGGTGCACATATTCCTTAAATCCTACTAATTTGTCTACCAGACGGCAGCAGGAAAGTTCAAACAATCAAATAGACAAAATAAATAACTAGAGCAATTATTTTAAGAAGATGACTTACTGTTAATATTACATTCAAATATCAGTACATAAGGTTATTATGGAGATTTAATTAATGTTAGAGAATATGGGCGGGATGTATTAACATACATTGACGCTCCTCGCCGGTTACCGCAGTGATGTTGATCGCATATGTACTAACAGGCCCCCCACGATACCTGTTAGGTGGTCTGCGGGGAGTCTCCGTCACCTCCCAGGGTTCCCTACACTGGCTAGACGCCGGGAAGCAGCAGCAGGCTGCCCCCGGCGCCTCCTCCTCCCCCTGCAGCCGGAAGGATGTCCGGCTGCGTTGCTAGGGTGAGGAGGAGACTACCTTCCGGGTTCAGGGCAGCCTGGAGGAAGGTAAGCCGGGGGGGGGGGGGGAGGGGTCGGCGTCTGAGGCAGTGTCGGCTGGTTGCGGCGGTCGGCGAAAGGCCCATAGGCTTCTATAGGGTACCACCATCCAGAGATGGCGATACACAGGGGTTTTACCGCATTTTTGCTTTAGTACATCCCGCCCTATATCTGGATATGTGTTACATGCTGCCATGTGTTCCCTGCTATAGTTACCTACCTTGACTCATCTCCTCTCCAGAAGACACCCAGAGAAGAGATGCAGGTGGATGCTGATGGGGCAGACCATGAGATTAGCCTCATCATCATATAGAATTACAGAATCTGACGGCAGATAAGAACCACTTGGCCCATTTAGTTAGCCCATGTACACGCACTTACTAACACATTAGGGTTAATTTTTTGGATAAAAAGGGGGAGTTTGGACTGCACACCCTATTTTTAAACATAATGAAATGTGCTGCCATGCTGAGGCTTCTAGTACTTCACAAGAAAAATGCTGATGCACATTCTATGCACTAAGAATACTGATAGTCAAAATTATTTTGATAAACTCTTAAGGGCCCCACACATTTAAAGATTTCACTGAAAGATATGAATGTTCTTGTTCATTAATGAACGAGATACCGTTCATATCTTTCCGGGTGTAGGCACCAACGATGAACGATGCGCTGCCCCGCCCTCGTTCATCGTTGGTGCCGGCTCGTTTATACCTGCAGGCCAATATGGACAATCTCGTCCATATTAGCATGCAGGGCTATGGAGCTGGGTGACATGGGGAGTGAAGAAACTTCACTCCCCCCGTGACCTCCCCCCCTCCTACCGTCGGGTCGTCCGATGGCCGTATCGGCCGCCGGGCAGCTTGGCGGCCATTCGCCGAGTGTGTAGGGTTCATATCAATTAACATGGAGTATAAGTGACGGTCTTAAATTTGTATAATGTGTTAGTATTAGAGATGTTAGGGAACCATCTAATGAAGTCACCTGGATGTGGGGGATGGGCCCACATATTTGGCCAAATATGTGCTAAGAACCTCACTTATACTTCATGTTAATTGTAAGAGTTTGACAAAATTATTTTGACTGTCAGTGTTCTTAGTGCTTCCAGTGTGCGTCAGCATTTTTCTTTATCTTGTGTAGGGTTCATTTTTGTCAAGAGCCAATTAACCTACCTGTTTATTTTTGAAGTGTGGAAGGAAACCGGACTACCCGATGGAAACCCACGCAAGCACGGGGAGTACTTTAGAAGTGGTATATTTGGAACCTTTAGAATAACCGCCCATTCATACTCAGAAAGATTCCCAGTATCAGACTTCCTACTAAGAGTGCATCTAAAATTATTTGCGGCTGCTACTATCCTATAGAGGAAAACACTGGATGAACTAGGGGGCAACTAAATGAAATGCGATGTAGAGCAAAGCAAGTGATATGCCATTCAGGCGGCATGAGGAACCCGGCAATAGCAGCCTATATCGCCCCTAAATTGTGCATTTTATACTGCACTCTCATTCCAGGTGCCCATAAAAATGCACAATGCTAAGATTCCGTATGTACCGGAGACATGCAATCGCCCATACCTCTTGCTGCAACATGCAGTGTAAGATTATTTATTTATTAACCGTTTCTTATATAGTGCAGCATATTCCATTGCGCTTTACAATTGGAACAACAGTAACAGAACAGAACAGACCTAAAGGTAGGAAGGCCCTGCTCGCAAGCTTACACTCTATAGGGAAATAGGCATTGATACACAAGGACATCTATTGCATAATGGTCCACCAGATTGCAAAGGTTCTTAATGGGTTGTATGATATGGTCACAGCAATGTTGGCCTGGGGTCAGGAGGCTGTCAAAGTAAGCAAAAGACAAAATATGTGAGGTTATGTGTGTACTGTACAGAGGGGATGTAATTAGATATGGAGGCACTGAAGGTTATGTCGGTGGGTCTGGAATTTGATAGGCTTGTCTGAAGAGGTGAGTTTTCAGGGAATGTTTGAAGGTTTGGAGACTAGAGGTGAGTCTTATTGTGCGTGGGAGGGCATTCCACAGAGTGGGTGCAGCCCGGATAATGTCATGTAATTTTGAGTGGGACCAAGTAATGCGTGTGGATGAGAGACGCAGATCTTGTACAGAGCGGGGAGGTCGGGCAGGGAGATATTTTGAGATGCGCGAAGATATGTACGTTGGTAGAGTCTGGTCAGCGTTAATTATGTCGACGGAATTTTAGACTAAAACTAATCATTGACGAAGGTTTTTTCATGACTAAATTATAATGATAACGAAAACAGGAGATTCTTAATAACAAAAATGATGACGAAATACTAGTCATTGAAGTCCTGACGAATAATGACGAGACGAAAAAGCTGTGTCTATTTCGTTTGGACTCCGCTGGCCCCGCCCGCAGGTCTCACGATAGTAACTACCCAGGAAGCACTGCAGGACACTGGACGCGGGACTCGTGGCGTGACTGGAGTCTAGATTCGGAGTGGGGAAAAGTGAGTCACTGTGCGGTGGTCACACTGCAGTGTCACCGTCACTGTGACCGGACGGACAGACGAGAGGCTGAGGCTGCTTTCACAATTTCAAGCAGCACAGGCGCCAGAGCACTGACCGGGAGTCGGACTCAGAAGTGGGACAATCTTTTAAGTTTAACACCATTTCAGGCCGGGTAAGAAACGAAAGAAGGACTGAGGACATATACATGTATTTCACTGTTGCGGTGGCATCATGCTGTATAATGTGAACTGGGGCTGGGGTGGGGGCATGGTGCCCATACAGTGTGTGGCATATAATATGGTATATTGTCGAATGATGATGAAAGTTCAGAAACTTTGCCTGCGACTGCAGCATTGGCAGTGGAAAGGAAACGGAGAGATGATTTATGGACACACTTCAGTTATTGTAAATCTGAAAGAAAGACAGGGGTAAATTTACTAAGATTCGTATTTTCCCGTTTCAGGTCAAAGTTCAATCACGAATGACATCGAAAGTGTAAAACTGCAACTTTTTGAATTGATTACGACTAATTTACTAAGCTGTCGTATTCGGGTTTTTCTTTTGTTCCGATGTCGATGTCATTCGTGGTTTTTTTTCTATTTTTACGGCAGTGATTAGCAAAACACTGCCGACTTTTTTTACAATCAATCTCGGCCGGATCTGTGTGATCCGTGCTGGGGTTTATTTATTTATTTTTTTTAAATTAAACACTGTAAAATAATTAAAAAAAATGCGTGGGGTCCCCCCTCCAAAGCATAACCAGCCTCGGGCTCTTTGAGCCGATCCTGGTTGCAAAAATATGGGGAAAAAATTGACAGGGGTTCCCCCATATTTAAGCAACCAGCATCGGGCTCTGCGCCTGGTCCTGGTCCCAAAAATACGGGGGACAAAAAGAGTAGGGGTCCCCCGTATTTTTAAAACCAGCACCGGGCTCCACTAGCTGGACAGATAATGCCACAGCCGGGGGTCACTTTTATATAGTGCCCTGCGGCCGTGGCATCAAAAATCCAACTAGTCACTCCTGGCCGGGGTACCCTGGGGGAGTGGGGACCCCTTCAATCAAGGGGTCCCCCCCCCCCCAGCCACCCAAGGGCCAGGGGTGAAGCCCGAGGCTGTCCCCCCCCATCCAATGGGCTGCTCAGCGGTGACGTCACTTTAGGTCAACCGCAGGGCAGAAAGTTCCCATCATTGGTTACAATGTAGCGCATAGGCGCTACATTGTAACACTGCCGTGTGCTGCCTGTCAGTGAGGACAGGACCACACAGCTGATCAGGAGAGTGCTACAACGTGGCGCTCCCTGATTGGCTGAAGAAACCCACTTAGACAGAAGTCAAAGTGGGTTTCTGGCATTCGTGGAAAGGTGACCCATGTGCAAACATGGGTCCCCTTTCAGTTCGTGGTCGGGACACCGTTTTTTTTTTTTTTCAAGTACGTGGATTACCCCTGGATTTCCCGAGGAGCCTGGACCCCTGGATCTCGTGAGTATAATTTCTTCAACAGGTACCCCTTGGATTCTACTGGAGAAGAGGACCGACCTGCGTGGGAACTTAAGGTAAGTATGTATGTATGTGTGTATGTATGTAATAAAATTATACTTTCACGGTGTGTGTGTCTTGTCTTTTTTTGGGTATTTTTTTAGTAGTAGTACTACAGGTACCAGCGGGACAGTTTTTCCGTCGCATGCTGGTACTTGTGGTTCTCCAAGTACCAGCATGCGGGGGAGGCTTGCTGGGCCTTGTAGTACTGCTACTAAAAACAATATCTTTTCTTTTACAACAAAGGCTATCAGCCTCCCCATCCGCAGCCCATTGGATGGGGGGGGACAGCCTCGGGCTTCACCCCTGGCCCTTGGGTGGCTGGGGGGGGGACCCCTTGATTGAAGGGGTCCCCACTCCCCCAGGGTACCCCGGCCAGGAGTGACTAGTTGGATTTTTGATGCCACGGCCGCAGGGCACTATATAAAAGTGACCCCCGGCTGTGGCATTATCTGTCCAGCTAGTGGAGCCCGGTGCTGGTTTTAAAAATACGGGGGACCCCTACTCTTTTTGTCCCCCGTATTTTTGGGACCAGGACCAGGCGCAGAGCCCGATGCTGGTTGCTTAAATATGGGGGAACCCCTGTCATTTTTTTCCCCATATTTCTGCAACCAGGATCGGCTCAAAGAGCCCGAGGCTGGTTATGCTTAGGAGGGGGGACCCCACGCAATTTTTTTTGAAAAAATAAGCACTTTCCCACCCCTTCCCACTGATATACATGCACGGATCTCATGGATCCGTGCATGCCTATCCAATCACGAATAAAAAAAAAAGGTCTGTTTTTTTTTAGCACTTTTTTACGAGTTGTAATTTTTCACGGCAGTGTTTGTTTGTTTTTTGCTTTGCACTTCTTAGTAAATGACCGAGATTCATACTTAAACAGCCGCGTTTTGACCGATGGTGTATTCATTCGTAATTTTTTACTTGGACTTGCAAAAAATTACGAATGCCCTCATCTCTGCCGTGATTAGTGTTTAGTAAATTACCGAGATGACACTTTGATGAAAAAACGGCATCTCGGTCAAAATCGGGAGCTTAGTAAATTTCCCCCATAGTGTATTATTTCCAGTGAGGATGGAGTGCTGTGTGGAATTAAGATGGCTGGAAAAAACACCACAAATTTGAAGAGACACTTGAAGACACGCCATCCTACAGTGTTTTCTAAGGTAAATATGACTTGTTGCAAGTGTTGATTGTAGATTGATTGATATTTCAATAACACACCATTGCCCAAGGAAAACTGTCATATATTGGCCTGACTGTATGTACTGTCATATATTGGCCTGCCCTGTATGTACTATGAACAATTCCAGTCACACAGGCACAGCAGTGTTGGACAGGGGTCAGGAGGAGGAGAATGTGGAAGTGAAGAGAATAGGGCCCTCATTCCGAGTTGTTCGCTCGTTCTTTTTCATCGCATCGCAGTGAAAATCCGCTTAGTACGCATGCGCAAAGTTCGCACTGCGACTGCGCCAAGTAACTTTACTATGAAGAAAGTATTTTTACTCACGGCTTTTTCTTCGCTCCGGCGAACGTAATGTGATTGACAGGAAATGGGTGTTACTGGGCGGAAACACGGCGTTTTAGGGGCGTGTGGCTGAAAACGCTACCGTTTCCGGAAAAAACGCAGGAGTGGCTGGAGAAACGGTGGGAGTGCCTGGGCGAACGCTGGGTGTGTTTGTGACGTCAACCAGGAACGACAAGCACTGAACTGATCGCACAGGCAGAGTAAGTCTGGAGCTACTCTGAAACTGCGAAGTAGTTTGTAATAGCAATATTGCGAATACATCGGTCGCAATTTTAAGAAGCTAAGATTCACTCCCAGTAGGCGGCGGCTTAGCGTGAGCAACTCTGCTAAATTCGCCTTGCGACCGACCAACTCGGAATGAGGGCCTATATGTGTGAGGTAGAGTTGGGAGGACTGTGTAGGCTGGGTATGTAATTAGATAGCTAGTGTAGCCTATGTCAGTGGTTCTGGAATTTGATAAGCTGCCCTGAAGAGGCGAGTTGTCAGGAAATGTTTAAACTTGAAGGTTTGGAGTTGAGAGACTAGTAGGAGAGTCTTATTATGTGTGTGAATGACTGGATGGAATCTGTGACAGATTGTAACATGATTTTGAGTCAAAACATATTGAATGTGGGGAACAAAAGAACAATTCAAAGAGTCAAGGATGACACCACCTAGGCGGCGAGCTTGTGGTGTTTACTGTATAGAGATAACTACAGGTCAGTTCAGGGCAGCATCCAGTGACGTGGACTAATACAGATAGTGATAATAAATTTGGAGAGGAACATTGTCCACATAGACTGATTATGAAGTAACCACTGGAGGGACTGACAGAGGATCCGCAGATGATGACTGTCTAGTGAGGAAAACTAGCCCCGCAGCTGCATTCAACCAGCCAGAAGGTCGGCAAGTATGGTCTTACTACAGTATGGGTCAATGGGGTCATTTTACAAAAACAGGATATATCTGTGACCCTGCAGGGCAAGTGGCTCAGTGTCATGTGAACATCTCTGCACTGCATGAAGGGTAAGTGCCTGGTTTAGGGCATCAAGTTTGAGGCAACTGGGAAGTTACAACATATTCCTCCTTCTGACAGGGTTAGCTTGGTGTAGAAGGTGACCCTTGGTAATGTGACCCTGGTTGCAGGTATGTGCCAAGACGCAATAAGATGCCATGCTGCAGGGAGAGTGATACATATATGGGAGTGGTATAGGAACAGAGTAATAGTTTTAACCCTTTGGGGCAGCAGAGTTGGGCTGTTGGCTGATACTTGTAAATGGATGCCTTCTGCACCATCAAAGCCGTACACTGTGACATGTGGAATACGGAAAGCCCGGTGTTCTCTTTCCCTCATGCATTGTAAATGGCTCTCACATGAACAGAAACTTAGACCAATACAAAACTGAAACAATGGAGTGAGCTAAGACCATAGTAGATACTTTGCAGTGACTTCGGGAAATTGCATCAAACCTTCAGACTATCACTAAACAAGTACATTCCATAAAATGATATCCAGAAGCTGAATAGTTGCTGTGTCCTCCTAGTATCTGTGATGATCTCAGTGTGTAGGATAAAATCAGCAATAATTCCCCGTTTCTGGTGCTCAGAACCGCCAGTACAACCGTATTGATGACTTGTTAACAGTGCCATTTAAAAGCATTTTAACCATGTTAGCTTTACAACATTAACCATGATGGTAAAGGACCATACATGAAGTTGTAATGCAGACAATTTATATTTGGGTTTGGACACACCCTTCACTACTCTCACTACAAATAGTGAATAGATCAATGAGAGAACCAAAGGGAGAGTGAGACGTGCAACAAAAGAACACAGGGAGAGTGAATGGTGCAGTGGGTGCAACATAGGGAGAGTGAATAGTGCAGTGGGTGCAACACAGTGAGAGTGAATAGTGCAGTGGGTGCAACACAGGGAGAGTGAATAGTGCAGTGGGTGCAACACAGGGAGAGTGAATAGTGCAGTGGGTGCAATACAGGGAGATTGAATGGTGCAGTGAGTGCAATACCGGGAGAGTGAATAGTGCAGTGGGTGCAACACAGGGAGAGTGAATGGTGCAGTGGGTGCAACATAGGGAGAGTGAATAGTGCAGTGGGTGCAATACAGGGAGATTAAATGGTGCAGTGAGTGCAATACCGGGAGAGTGAATGGAGCAGTGAGTGCAATACAGAGAGAGTGAATAGTGCAGTGGGTGCAATACCGGGAGAGTGAGACGTGCAACAAAAGAACACAGGGAGAGTGAATGGTGCAGTGAGTGCAACACAGAGAGAGTGAATAGTGCAGTGCGTGCAACACAGGGAGAGTGAATAGTGCAGCGAGTGCAATACAGGGAGAGTGAATAGTGCAGTCGGTGCAATACAGGGAGATTGAATGGTGCAGTGCGTGCAACACAGGGAGAGTGAATAGTGCAGCGAGTGCAATACAGGGAGAGTGAATAGTGCAGTCGGTGCAATACAGGGAGAGTGAATGGTGCAGTAAGTGCAATACAAGGAGAATATAGTGCAGTGAGTGCAATACAGGGAGAGTGAATGGTGCAGTGAGTGCAATACAGGGAGAGTGAATGGTGCAGTGAGTGCAATACAGGGAGAGTGAATGGTGCAGTGAGTGCAATACAGGGAGAGTGAATGGTGCAGTGAGTGCAATACAGGGAGAGTGAATGGTGCAGTGAGTGCAATACAAGGAGAATATAGTGCAGTGAGTGCAATACAAGGAGAATATAGTGCAGTGAGTGCAATACAGGGAGAGTGAATACTAGTGCAGTGAACTCAACACAATGAGAGTGTACACAGGTATAGTGAATAGTGCAGTGAGCATAGACAGAAAGATGAGAACAGTGAAAAGAATATCAGACAAACTTAAGGCGGAACGCAAGGTGAGTGTGCTGTGTTTTCTCTACAGATCTAAGATTATAGCGAGGGACATAACAAACGTTCATAATTTGACAAATAAGAGCAGATTACACTTCTAATGACTTTGCCGCTTTGTATGGGAACCACAGCTGACATCCCACCATCATGCCTTGAAAATGCTAACTAAAATGTTATCTTTAATTGATGCCATTACAGTGTTTCTTTAGCTGAGATCTATTAAATCTTCACAAACGGTTTTCTTCATAATGAGTGGTAGGGATTCTAAAAAGACTCAGATGTCTGAATAATAGAACAATAGGAAAAATATTCATAAAATAGCCCAAATCTTGCATTGTGCTTAATGATATATTATCCTCAGACTACGACAGCCACCATAAAACATATTTGCTATCACTGAACACAGTACAAACTTTATGACCATCCCCCCCACCAAAAAAAAAGTGCAAGCTATAGCAAAACTTTTTTTAGCATGAAATAATACACAATTGTTATAATTAATGAGCATCTGAACACAATAACAAGGCTGAGAAATGTTTACAAAATCCAGGGTTTTTGTTGTTGTTTTTTTTTACATCACGTATGTCAGTGAATGTGATAAAAAAAAAGTTAACTTGACACATGCTCCTTGTATAGGGACCTTCTGTCCCTCCCCCCTTGTATTGTACACTTGCTGAAATCAGCTGTTATTTTCCACACTGAGAAATGGGCTACAGTTATGAACAATATTATTTTCAATGGGATCAGCCATATAAAGTCTGCATAAAAAAGCTGCAACCACAATTAAGATTAATGTTTATGCTGTAATGTTAATAAATGCACTTTAAAGATATTATACAGATTTATCTTTTTAAATGTGTTGCCCGTACCACATTTGTTTAGAAAAAAAAATCAGCAAAAATAAAATAAAAAAAATACTTTTTTTTTATCATTGCTAAAAGCTTTTGGAGAACAATTTTATGTCTAAAGGTTATTAGCTAGAAGTTCCTCGTTTGCTAAACAATGTTGTTTTTTTACATTTATATTGTCAACTGGGTTACAAATCATATCCTGCTACACTGTTGTGTCAAATATAATTTAAACTGTTTGTAGATACAATATATATATATATATATACATACACACATTTAAAAACACACACAGATAGATATAAATATACACACACACACACACACACACACACACACACACACACACTCACCCAAATACTTGTACATACATAACGTGTGTATAAATATAAATATGTAAGGAGGACATACCACCCCACCACACAGTTTGAAAAGATTTTTTAAGTGGAAAAAGGTATTTAGTATTTTTAATAAGCATCCTCAATACTATTGAGCTAGTTTCTTTGTTCATATCACAAGATTAATTATGCTGTCAAGCATTTTCAAGGCCTGCTTAACAAAGATTCACTGATATAATGGTGTGCTTCGCATTGCTTTTTTTCTGCATAGCAATCACAATCAGCATTAAACAATTTAAAACCCTTTCACCAGCCGGAAGTTCTGAAGTGGCTTTTAATCAACAAAAGTAATTTTGCAAACAACTAGCTGTAGAGCAACTTCTTTTTAATATAATGTATGTTTACGAATTTATAATATTCTCACTTTTTTTTTACTCCTATTATTATTTAGGTGGAACAGAATTCATAAATAAATGCACAAAGGGATAGTTAAACTTCACAAATGAATAACATTTTTAAGGCTACAAGGAAGAATAAAATTTAAAACAATAATGTCAAGCTATATATATTTGTCTGCGCCAAGTTAAAAACTAATCTCATCTATAGTTGAAAGTTGTTTTGAGACAATTTACGTAGGAATCATTGTTTGGATTAAGCAGGAAAAGAAAAAAAAAACATAAAAAAATATTTTCCATTTGGATTTACAGATGTTGTTTTCAAGAATGAAAAAAAAGAAAAATAAATAAAAAATGTATATATATATATATATATATATATATATATATGTGTGTGTGTATATATATATATAGAGAGAGAGAGAGAGATTATGAGAAATAACAATGCAATTTGCCAGCAACATGTATATCTATAATTAACTTTTGCTGTCATATGTGTCTGTGTTTTTCTTTGCTTTCATTCTTAATTTGAACTCACGGAAATAAGGCAAAGACGAAATACGACAAGAAAAATAAAACGGAGAATAGGGAGGCCAAAAAATCAGAGAACATTTAAGAAAAAAAAAAATCACCAGCAAAAAGAATTTAAAAAATCAAATATCCTAGACATTGATATCCCAGCTTTCTAGAGGATATACCACCATATTACATCCTACCCCAATAACCTATCACAGGAAACACACAGAACTGAGCTCAGGAGAAAAAAAAATCACAACATAAAAATCATATCATAAAATTATAAAGCAATTTTATTTTATTATTTTTTTCTCTAAGGCAGAATTATATTACACTTCTCATATATATTTTTATTCCTGACACATTTATAAATGAAACTAACCTGCTAATGACACCTTTAAAACATTCATTTTTAACAGTGGGGGGAAAAAAGATGCTAGAAGCTTTAATTTGTAAGATCTCTGCATGTAGTAATTAGCAACTTCAGCGGTGATTCTTGTGCTGTAAATTTCTTGCATTTGACACTATTCTAACCCTAGAGAGAAGTGACCCTAGGATACAATGCCACAGGACACGTGGAGCAAATCTTGTCATAAGAAATAACAGGGTCAGAAGACATTGCTAATTAAGTCATAGCAACTGGTGTAACAGCCAATCAGAGAAAGCAACTGTCTGTAAATGAGGATATAATTAGCTGAAGAAGAAAAAAATAATATGCTTTGGTTTGATACTTGGGAAGCCAGTAATGAAAGCAATGACTAGATACCGAACTTAATTCCAAAAGATTAGACAAATAAAGAACATCTAATTAGAAAAACACAGCTTTTATTCTAAGAATAAAATGAGGCAGTCTCAAAATAATTCTTGAAACTGTACAAATTGTATATATAATTGTTATACAGTAGGTACACACATATATATATATATATATATGTATATATATACACACATACATATGACGGAGTCACAAATTATAATTCCATGTTAAACAAATTTGGGTAACATATGGTGATTTTCTCCCAGTTCCATTAAATTACCATCGCAATGGCAGCTGCCCTGCTATGTGGAAACTAGATTTGTCTTGCCCCTGTATACTGCCTTTAATGACCGCATTAAATGAAGAGCAAATTCAAAAAGGTGCCTATTAATTGCCTATGGTTTCCATCATTAAACAAAAAATCTTTCCAATCCTTAGCTGTATCTTTTCCCAATTAAACATTACAAGGAGAAAATCTGTAGTTTTGTAAAGAGCTTAATTAGTATTGATATTTCCATGCTATTTTTGCACACGGTTCCTTTATTATTTTGGAACATGGAGTAGTGACGATGCCATTTAGATAGATATATATATATATATATACATACATACACATATGTATATATATACATATATATAGAATTGTGACAATTAACCATGTACAGTGAATGCTCTTGCTGTCAGTTCTATGCTATTGTTATACACCAGAGTAAACACTGAGAATAATTTATGGTTGCCTAGCTTTGGAATGTCTATAACATTAAAATACTTATAGTACAGCATTTTTTAATTAAAACTATTCATCAGAGGAAGTCCAGGTATCATGTATCTCCTTCTTTGCGGTGGGGGGTTCTTGGCAGTGAGACCAAGCAAAATGATAGTGCAATAAAAACAATATTTGTCTAGATTCATAGAACTTAGATAAAAATGTTTGTAAATGCATTCAGGAAATTAATTTAAAAACTTTGTTCATAAACATTAGAGCCGCCGTTGATTACATGTGTGGTGTAAATTAAGAAAATACAATTATTATTTTTTGCATTATTATTAGCTCTGCTTTCAATGCGCATTGTGATGACAAAGCTTATTTTAAACCGTTCTTTTGGTTTAACATATCACCATATGTTCAATGAAGGCTCGCTATTAAATCTTAAATTCTCTCTGTATCTCAGGGGGAAAAAAACAATAATACTATTTTGGTTAGATTTTGTTCCAGATAAAAATATCAGAGGGTGAGGGGGATACAAGCGACCAAGATTGTTAAGTAAATTTAAAAAAAACAATTGTTCTGACTGTAATAGATGGTGTAGAAAGTGAGTGCCTATTAGTAGTATGCCTGAATTATAGTTTTTAAAAAAATCTTTTCAGCAAACTTTTTGAACTGCTGTTTTTGAGACAGTAATAATAGAGGGTTGGGGTTGGAATGAGGAGAGGGACATAGGATAAGAGGTGGAGGTTATTGCTTAAGTACATACTGTAAATCAATTCCATGGATAAATAGTGTAAATCATTTAACAAGGTGAAAAATGTTGTGACCACTTAAAACTTAGTACACGCCTTAACTGAGCAGGTTGGAAATACAAGATTTCCGAAAATAGACAATCTATTAGTTGTTGGTTATCTATAATGATCAGTTATTCCTAACATAGAAGAACTGGGCTGTAGCAATGAAAGATTAAGGATTTCCCACTAAGGCCCAGATTTATCAAGCCTTCGAGAGTGGTAAATTTCACAGTGATAAAGTACCAACCAATCAGCTCATAACTGTCATTTTTCAAACAGCCTGTAACATGGCAGTTAGGAGCTGGTTGGTTGGTACTTTATCACAGTGCAGTTTATCACTCTTCAAGGCCTGATAAATCTAGATCTTAAAAATAAAAAATAAATGTCCAACTGCCAAACTGAAAGCAACTAATGGTGGAGCAATGAGGAATTGGAAGTCTGTCGTCCAACTGCATGATTTGGGCACATTTGTAGAAACTTCAACCATTTTGGCCCCTGTTGTTATTGTAACAGGTTGACCACTCTTGCCTAAGCTAGGAGAACTATAGGGTTCCCATTTTCAAAGTTGTTTGGGATCCAATGGTTACCGGACTGTAGAAATACATGGGAGGCAACGGTATGCCAATTCAGTCGCATCTCATGCCAATGATTCCCTGCGCTTAGAGATGCAAATGAGGGTGGAAGGAGCGGGCAAAATACACCAATAATTCTGGTAATAATGCAGCTGCATCACGTGGGGTCTACCAACAAGTTCTTACTTTGTATACCGAACAATCATATTTTTAAATGAGGGGCATAGAGGAATACAGAAAAGGATCTTCAGATCTTGGCATAGCTGCTTCTTGCCCCCACACTCCCAGATGCATGCCTAGATGGAGAACATGTGCCTAAGTGGACCTGTGCCCACTAACGTAGGGAAAAGCTTGGAGTCTAGGGGGTGTAACCATGTGAAACGATATTCAGTCTCCACAGTAACTACCAGTGCCGTGCCCCCATAGGAGTCCAAGGTATTTTGTTTATGCCCCCCCATCTCTTAGCAAGCCTGAGTAATATAGGTTATCTAATCTTATATATATTATTATTATTATTATTATTATTACCACCAATTATTTATATAGCGCACACATATTCCGCAGCGCTGTACAGAGAATATTTGCCCATTATTATTATTACATTTTATTTATAAGGCGCCACATGTGTTTCGCAGCGCCGTACAAAGGACAGTACAGGGGACAAAACATTGCATTACAGTAAATAAATAAATAAATAACAGAAATAGAGTACAGGTAACAGAGCACCACACATTCTCAAGACATAGTACAGCTAAGATGTAAGTATTGAGGGAGTGATCATCGTACTACTAGAGGCTGGTGGCCATAGATGGAGATGAGCCTTTACTAGCAGGATAAAGATGGTCGTTGAGTAGGGGAGAGCTGTGAGTGAAATGTGTTGAGACGAGGGCTTAGATAACAAGAGGAAAGAGGGCCCTGCTCTGAAGAGCTAACAATCTAATGGGGAGGGGCGACAGACAGATGACAAGAGGTGCAGGCAAGTGGGAGGTAGCCTGATGGCAGTATGCAAGCAAAGCTGAGATGTTCACGGCATGAGGCAGGGGGTGGAGGAGTGGCTTCAGGACTAGGTTATGCATCGGGAGGGTATGCTTTGATGAATAGGTGGGTTTTTAGTGCCCGTTTGAAGCTTTGCAAGGTTGGGGAGAGTCTAATGGAGCGGGGGAGTGCGTTCCACTGAAGGGGTGCAGCACGGGCAAAATCCTGAACTCGTGCATGGGAAGCAGTGACCAAGGCAGAGGAGAGGCGACGGTCATCAGCCGACCGTAGTGGGCGGGAGGGAGTATGAAGGGAAAGGAGGTTGGAGATGTAGGGAGCAGTGGAATTAGAGATGGCCTTGTATTTGAGGGTGAGGAGTTTGAAGAGGATTCTGTAGAGGAATGGGAGCCAGTGTAGATTTTGTTGCCCATTCACGTCAGTCCCTTCCCCAGTGGAGCTTACAATCTATATTCCCTACCACATGTAAACGCACAGACATTCACACTAGGGGTAATTTTGTTGGGTGCCAATTGACCTACCAGTATATTTTTGGATTGTAGGAGGAAACCGGAGTACCCGGAGGAAACCCACGCAAAAACAGGGAGAATATACAAACTCCACACAGTTTGGGCCATGGTGGGAATCGAACCCCTGACCTCAGTGCTGTGATTTAAGAATTGCTCGATTGTGAATTCGTATGTTTGATGTCATGTGCAGAACAATTAGCATGGTCATTTAATGGGTCTTAATTTCAAAAATCATTTATTAGTTTGGTTGACGTTAAACTTTAAAGTACATCTGTTTAATTATTAAACAGAATTTTCATCATCATGAATTTTAGGACCTATACCTGATAATGAAATACGTATGCCAATACTTAAGCTTTTAAAATTTTTAGTCATTTAATTTATCACAAGTTCTATTTCACTCAAATATATCTTAATCATGTTGTAAGACAGAAAAGTCCTGATGAATGATGTATGCGTCAAGAAAATTTATACTTCATTGCATGATTTACATTTGGTTATGATAAACTATGTCCACTCATTCATACTGTACATTAGGGGGGCAAATTAATGTGTATTAAAACAGCAATATTATTTATTTATATTAATGGGGCAATGTTAATTGATTGCTAATGTGGCAATTTTTTAAATAATTTATGATGGGCAAGTATTTGTGTTGGCTCATTCATAACCTTTTTAAGTTCTCTATATAATTATAGATAAAACTTTCCTTATAGAATCAGAAAAAATATATTTAAGAAATTATCGGGTTTGTCCCCTTAATCAATGATTGCCCTCACAACGGGGCAGATGTATTGAGCCTGGAGAAGTGATAAAGTAGTGATAAGTGCAAGGTGATAATAAACCCGCCAGGCAGCTCCTGTCATTTTTTAAAACCGTAATGATTGGCTGGTGCGTTATCACCTTGCGCTCAACACTGCTTTATCACTTCTCCAGTTTAATACATCTGCCCCGTTAACTGTATTGTGTCTCCTCATGTGCAAAGTGGGATCCATGTAAAAGTGTGAGGAGTAGATACAGATGTGTCCTCATAGATCTAGCCGCAATGCGCCATGCAGCGAGAGATGCCTGGCGCAAGTAATCCGGCAGGTCTAGTTGCAAATTGTGGTGATTTTAATTGAAAAGTTTCACAGCTAATTTGCAGATATTCATAAAAAGACCCCTAGATTAGGGTGGCAAAAGTGAAACCGCATGTAAAAGGTGGTTATGAACCAGATAGTAGCCAAGTACACAAGTGTGTATGGTAAACCTTATCTTACACTGGGTGCACATTTGCCAATATACAGTAACGTTCGTACGGCCAACAAACAATATATCGGCAGGACCATTTGCTTGTGTGTATAGCCGATAGGTCAGTGAACGTCGTCGTTCACAGGTTATAACGTCTACGGTGCAGCATGGCTGTGCCTGTATGCAAGGATGACCCACCGGCCAACTCATCTTCCAGCCTCAGTAACTGCTGACAGTGGCGCCACTACCAGTTCCTGTGGCTAGGAAGGTTGGGTGGTGGATTGGGTGATGGATTGGTAGATTGGTTGTGCATAAACCTTAACAATCATTAGATCTGTCTGCAGATCAGCAAGTGCATACCCAGACTATAGCCTCCTGATTATCAGGGGAAAGAAGCTTAGCAGGGGCTGTGTACATTGAGCCGATGTCAGACGCCTGTCTTTATGGCACAAAGACTGTCATGTCACAATGCATCAGAGGCTTAGAAAGTCATCTCAGTTAAAGGGGTCTATTCAATTGGTGTCGGATCCTCTCGGACACTCCACTATCCTCTCCGACGGAGAGGATCCGACACTCCACTATTCTATTTCCGGGCATTTCCGACTGGTTTAGCCCATTTTTGACAATGCTGATCCGAGTTTAGGCAGTCCAAAACAGGCCAAAACCCTGTCGAAAATGCCCACAAAACACGTGGATCCCGACTAATCCGCCGATCCACGGCAACTGACTTGAATAGGTCGAATCCAGATTCGACCTAAAAAAAAGATGGAAAATGCTGTTTCTGTGACTTGTCGAATCAATTGAATAGACCCCCCAGCTGGAATCTCACATTCCAGGATTGAGCTAAAGAGCGAGGTTCACGGGGAAGCTTTAATGCTAAATGTTGCTCCTGATCACTGCTTTGCGGGCATCTCAGAGGATCGGGCCATCACACCAGGGTAGCACTTGTCAAGAACAACTTGAGATCCTAAGAACCCACCCATCCTTCTCCAAGATAGCATTAAGCTTGCAAGAGCTTCTGCCAGGGAACTTGTACACTCCAGAAAATGAAACTCAGCAGAGAACGGTCAGAGCAACAACTACTCTCATAACTGTTATCTGACAGAGTGAATAACCCAAGCCTCTCTATAAACAAGTCTAGCCTGGGGAATGTGAGACATCTGAAGTTATAGGAAGCATTAGTATAAGGGTACGTGACAGCGTCTTCTTTCCTCCAGGCTCCACACTATATCCATCACAGGCAGGGCCCTCCACCCTTGTTTCTCACCTTGCACTATCCTGGTCTCCAGTGTGGTACACTTACAGTCAACTGCTCCGTTCCTTCCCATCTTCCCTGCACTGGGTCACTGACTATTATTCTTACTATCAGCCATTCATTTAATTGTATAAAAATGTCACATTTGAATTTTTTCACCCTTTACTGTCTCTTTGAATGTATTCTGTTATTGATATGTTTATTGCAATTTTCCATTGTACTGCTATATAAATAAAACAAAATAAAAATATAATACTAATAATAATAATAATAATAATAATAATAATAATGTGTGTATGTATGTCCCAGCATAACTCTGGAATGCCTGGAGCAATTTACACCACACTTGGTACACATATGACTTACAATCTGGAAAAATATACTGTGGGGGTAAGACACCCCTAGTATCCCTAGGGGTGGGGGTGGGGGTGGGAAGGGGGGGGTGACATGTTTAAATCCATAGTTTGGGGGTGAGAAAGGACGAAAAATTACTTTAGATTTTTTAGACTGTACTTCTACTTTTAATTACCTGTAAATAAAATTACTTAGATTTTACACTATAGATAGAATTCATTCCTTTTCCTGTCTAACAGAAGATTGGGATAAATAAATACGCGGGCAACGCCGGGTAAGGAACGTTTGTTTGTACACATTTTGAAAATTGATAAGTTCCTTAGACTGTCTATTAACATATAGCCTATGTATCTTCACGCTAATTCTTTTAGTGGTTGGGTAGTAAACTTAAACTTGAAGATGGGCGCAATGAAAATAGTCTTATTGCATTAAGATTTCCACGCGGGCAAAACAGCTAGTATAATATAAGGATTGACTTGTAAAAGTTTTAATTAAAGGGGTTAGCATAGAGAGTTGTAGTAAATAGGGTGCATTCACAGGAGGGAAATGTTACCGGTGGCGTACCCCAGGTATCTGTACTTGTACCAGTGCTTTTTAATATCTTTATTGGTGACAATGCTAATGACATTAAAGAGAAAGTATACCTTTTTGTAGATGACACAACAGTATGCAACAGGGTAGAAACACCAGGACGCGTAGAACAAATAATTGAGGATCTAGGAAAACTAGAGGAATGGTCAAGAGTGTGGCAACCACAGTATAATGCAAAAAAATTATAAATCATGCACTTGGGTCTCAAAACCCCTAAAACTAAATATAGTATTAATGGCGCTATACTGGGAACTACTGAGGGGGAAAGGGATTTAGGAGTCACTATTTCAGGTGACATAATGGACAAATATAGTATTAATGGCGCTATACTGGAAACTACTGAGGAGGAAAGGGATCTAGGAGTCACTATTTCAGGTGACATAAAGGATAAAATAAGAATTTACTTACCGATAATTCTATTTCTCGTAGTCCGTAGTGGATGCTGGGGACTCCGTCAGGACCATGGGGATTAGCGGCTCCGCAGGAGACAGGGCACAAAATTAAAAGTTTGACCACTAGGTGGTGTGCACTGGCTCCTTCCCCTATGACCCTCCTCCAAGCCTCAGTTAGGATACTGTGCCCGGACGAGCGTACACAATAAGGAAGGATTTTGAATCCCGGGTAAGACTCATACCAGCCACACCAATCACACTGTACAACTTGAGATCTGAACCCAGTTAACAGCATGATAACAGAGGAGCCTCTGAAAAGATGGCTTCCAACAATAATAACCCGATTTTTGTAACAATAACTATGTACAAGTATTGCAGACAATCCGCACTTGGGATGGGCGCCCAGCATCCACTACGGACTACGAGAAATAGAATTATCGGTAAGTAAATTCTTATTTTCTCTGACGTCCTAAGTGGATGCTGGGGACTCCGTCAGGACCATGGGGATTATACCAAAGCTCCCAAACGGGCGGGAGAGTGCGGATGACTCTGCAGCACCGAATGAGAGAACTCCAGGTCCTCCTTAGCCAGGGTATCAAATTTGTAGAATTTTACAAACGTGTTCTCCCCTGACCACGTAGCTGCTGGGCAGCGTTGTAATGCCGAGACCCCTCGGGCAGCCGCCCAAGGTGAGCCCACCTTCCTTCTGGAGTGGGCATTTACAGATTTTGGCTGTGGCAGGCCTGCCACAGAATGCGCAAGTTGAATTTTGCTACAAATCCAACGAGCAATCGTCTGCTTAGACGCAGGAACACCCAGCTTGTTGGGTGCATACAGTATAAACAGCGAGTCAGACTTTCTGACTCCAGCCGTCCTTGAAATATATATATATATATATTTTTAAGGCTCTGACAACGTCGAACAACTTGGAGTCCTCCAAGTCGCTAGAAGCCGCAGGCACCACAATAGGTTGGTTCAGGTGAAACGCTGATACCACCTTAGGGAGAAACTGAGGACGCGTCCGCAGTTCTGCCCTGTCCCAATGGAAAATCAGATATGGCTTTTGTACGAAAAAGCCGCCAATTCTGACACTCTCCTGGCCGAAGCCAGGGCCAGTAGCATGGTCACTTTCCATGTAAGATATTTCAAATCCACCGATTTGAGTGGCTCAAACCAATGGGATTTGAGGAATCCCAAAACTACATTGAGATCCCACAGTGCCACTGGAGGCACAACCGGGGCTGTATATGTAGTACTCCTTTGACAAAAGCTTGGACTTCAGGAACTGAAGCCAATTCTTTCTGGAAGAAAATCGACAGGGCCGAAATTTGAACCTTAATGGACCCCAATTTGAGGCCCATAGACAATCCTGTTTGCAGGAAATGTAGGAATCGACCCAGTTGAAATTCCTCCATCGGAGCCCTCTCCTTCAGGATCCGGCGTTCAACCGCCATGCCGTCAAACGCAGCCGCGGTAAGTCTAGAGGTAGAGTGCACGGATCCTCCGTGCGCATCTCTTGAAGTTCCGGGTACCAAGTCTTTCTTGGCAAATCCGGAGCAACGAGTATCGTTCTTACTCCCTTTCGCCTTATAATTCTCAGTACCTTGGGTATGAGAGGCAGAGGGGGGAACACATACATTGACTGGTACACCCATGGTGTTACCAACGCGTCCACAGCTATTGCCTGAGGGTCTCTTGACCTGGCGCAATACCTGTCCAGTTTTTTGTTGAGGCGGGACGCCATCATGTCCACCTTTGGTTTTTCCCAACGGTTCACAATCATGTGGAAGACTTCTGGATGAAGTCCCCACTCTCCCGGGTGGTGATCGTGTCTGCTGAGGAAGTCTGCTTCCCAGTTGTCCACTCCCGGAATGAACACTGCTGACAGTGCTATCACATGATTTTCTGCCCAGTGAAAAATCCTTGCAGCTTCTGCCATTGCCCTCCTGCTTCTTGTGTCGCCCTGTCTGTTTACGTGGGCGACTGCCGTGGTGTTGCCCTACTGGATCAACACCGGCTGACCCTGAAGCAGAGGTCTTGCCAGGCTTAGAGCATTGTAAATTGCCCTTAGCTCCAGTATATTTATGTGAAGTGAAGTCTCCAGGCTTGACCACACTCCCTGGAAATTTCTTCCCTGTGTGACTGCTCCCCAGCCTCTCAGGCTGGCATTCGTGGTCACCAGGACCCAGTCCTGAATGCCGAATCTGCGGCCCTCCAAAAAGGTGAGCACTCTGCAACCACCACAGAAGAGACCCCCTTGTCCTTGGAGACGGGGCTATCCGCTGATGCATCTGAAGATGCGATCCGGACCATTTGTCCAGCAGATCCCACTGAAAGGTTCTTGCGTGGAATCTGCCGAATGGAATCGCTTCGTAAGAAGCCACCATTTACCCAGGACTCTTGTGCATTGATGCACTGACACTTTTCCTGGTTTTAGGAGGTTCCTGACTAGCTCGGATAACTCCCTGGCTTTCTCCTCCGGGAGAAAAACCTTTTTCTGAATTGTGCCCAGAATCATCCCTAGGAACAGCAGACGTGTCGTCGGGCTCAGCTGGGATTTTGGAAAATTTAGAATCCACCCGTGCTGTTGCAGCACTACTTGGGTTAGTGCTACACCGGCCTCTAACTGTTCTCTGGATCTTGCCCTTATCAGGAGATCGTCCAAGTAAGGGATAATTAATACGCCTTTTCTTCGAAGAAGAATCATCATTTCGGCCATTACCTTGGTAAAGACCCGGGGTGCCGTGGACAATCCAAACGGCAGCGTCTGAAACTGATAGTGACAGTTCTGTACCACGAACCTGAGGTACCCTTGGTTTGAAGGGCAAATTGGGACATGGAGGTAAGCATCCCTGATGTCCAAGGACACCATAAAGTCCCCTTCTTCCAGATTCGCTATCACTGCTCTGAGTGATTTCATCTTGAACTTGAACCTTTGTATGTAAGTGTTCAAAAGATTTCAGACTTAGAATAGGTCTCACCGAGCCGTCCGGCTTCGGTACCACAAACAGCGTGGAATAATACCCCTTTCCTTGTTGTAGTAGGGGTACCTTGACTATTACTTGCTGGGAATACAGCTTGTGAATAGCTTCCAACACCGTCTCCCTGTCGGAGGGAGATGTTGGTAAAGCAGACTTCAGGAATCTGCGAGGAAGAGACGTCTCGAATTCCAATCTGTACCCCTGTGATACTACCTGCAGGATCCAGGGGTCGACTTGCGAGTGAGCCCACTGCGCGCTGAAATTCTTGAGACGACCCCCCCACCGGACCTGAGTCCGCTTGTAAGGCCCCAGCGACATGCTGAGGACTTTTCAGAAGCGGGGGAGTGCTTCTGCTCCTGGGAAGGAGCTGCTTGCTGCAGTCTCTTACCCTTTCCTTTGCCTCAGGCAGATAGGAATGGCCTTTTGCCCGCTTGTTCTTATGAGAACGAAAGGACTGAGGCTGAAAAGACGGTGTCTTTTTCTGTTGGGAGGTGACCTGAGGTAAAAAAGGTGGATTTTCCGGCTGTTGCCGTGGCCACCAAGTCCGATAGACCGACCCCAAATAATTCCTCCCCTTTATACGGCAAACTTCCATATGCCGCTTGGAATCCGCATCACCTGACCACTGTCGCGTCCATAAACTTCTTCTGGCAGAAATGGACAGCGCACTTACCCTTGATGCCAGAGTGCAAATATCCCTCTGTGCATCTCGCATATAAAGAAAATGCATCCTTTAAATGCTCTATAGTCAATAAAATATTGTCGCTATTCAGGGTATCAATATTTCCAGTCAGAGATTCCGACCAAACCCCCCCAGCACTGCACATCCATGCTGGGGCGATTGCTGGACGCAGTATAACATCAGTATGTGTGTATATACTTTTTAGAGTATTTTCCAGCCTCCTATCAGCTGGATCTTTGAGGGCGGCCGTATCAGGAGACGGTAACGCCACTTGTTTTGATAAGCGTGTGAGCGCCTTATCTACCCTAGAGGGTGTTTCCCAGCGCGCCCTAACCTCTGGCGGGAAAGGGTATAATGCCAATAACTTCTCTGAAATTAGCAACTTCCTATCGGGGGTAACCCACGCTTCATCACACACTTCAATCAATTCATCTGATTCAGGAAAAACTACAGGTAGTTTTTTCACACCCCACATAATACCCATTTTTGTGGTACTTGTAGTATCAGAAATATGTAACGCCTCCTTCATTGCCGTGATTATGTAACGTGTGGCCCTACTGGAAACTACGTTTGTTTCTTCACCGTCGACACTGGAGTCAGTGTCCGTGTCTGTCGACCGACTGAGGTAATGGGCGTTTTAAAGCCCCTGACGGTGTTTGAGACGCCTGGACAGGTACTAATTGGTTTGCCGGCCGTCTCATATCGTCAACCGACCTTGTAGCGTGTTGACACTATCACGTAATTCCATAAATAAAGCCATCCATTCCGGTGTCGACTCCCTAGGGGGTGACATCCCATTACAGGCAATTGCTCCGCCTCCACACCAACATCGTCCTCATACCTGTCGACACACACGTACCGACACACAGCACACACACAGGGAATGCTCTGATAGAGGACAGGACCCCACTAGCCCTTTGGGGAGACAGAGGGAGAGTTTGCCAGCACACACCAAAGCGCTATAATTATACAGGGACAACCTTATAGTAAGTGTTTTCCCTTATAGCAGCTTAATATATAATAATATCGCCAAAAAATGCCCCCCCTCTCTGTTTTAACCCTGTTTCTGTAGTGCAGTGCAGGGGAGAGCCTGGGAGCCTTCCCACCAGCGGATCTGTGTGGGAAAAATGGCGCTGTGTGCTGAGGAGATAGGCCCCGCCCCCTTCACGGCGGGCTCTTCTCCCGGTTTTTTCTGTAATCCTGGCAGGGGTTAAATACATCCATATAGCCCAGGGGCTATATGTGATGTATTTTTAGCCAGTAAAGGTAATTACATTGCTGCCCAGGGCGCCCCCCCCCCAGCGCCCTGCACCCTCAGTGACCGCGTTGTGAAGTGTGCTGAGAGCAATGGCGCACAGCTGCAGTGCTGTGCGCTACCTTAAGAAGACTGGGAAGTCTTCAGCCGCCGATTTCTGGACCTCTTCTCTCTTCAGCATCTGTAAGGGGGCCGGCGGCGCGGCTCCGGTGACCCATCCAGGCTGTACCTGTGATCGTCCCTCTGGAGCTAGTGTCCAGTAGCCTAAGAAGCCAATCCATCCTGCACGCAGGTGAGTTCGCTTCTTCTCCCCTTAGTCCCGCGTTGCAGTGAGCCTGTTGCCAGCAGGACTCACTGAAAATAAAAAACCTAACAAACTTTTATTCTAAGCAGCTCTTTAGGAGAGCCACCTAGATTGCACCCTTCTCGGCCGGGCACAAAAATCTAACTGAGGCTTGGAGGAGGGTCATAGGGGGAGGAGCCAGTGCACACCACCTAGTGGTCAAACTTTTAATTTTGTGCCCTGTCTCCTGCGGAGCCGCTAATCCCCGTGGTCCTGACGGAGTCCCCAGCATCCACTTAGGACGTCAGAGAAATATAGTATTAATGGCACTATACTGGAAACTACTGAGGAGGAAATGGATCTAGGAGTCACTATCTCAGGTGATATAAAGGATAAATATAGTATTAATGGCGCTATACTGGAAACTACTGAGGAGGAAAGGGATCTAGGAGTCACTATTTCAGGTGACATAAAGGATAAATATAGTATTAATGGCACTATACTGGGAGCTACTGAGGAGGAAAGGGATCTAGGAGTCACTATTTCAGGTGACATAAAGGATAAATATAGTATTAATGGCACTATACTGGAAACTACTGAGGAGGAATGGGATCTAGAAGTCACTATCTCAGGTGATATAAAGGATAAATATAGTATTAGTGGCACTATACTGGGAACTACTGAGGGGGAAAGGGATTTAGGAGTCACTATTTCAGGTGACATAATGGACAAATATAGTATTAATGGCGCTATACTGGAAACTACTGAGGAGGAAAGGGATCTAGGAGTCACTATTTCAGGTGACAAAGGATAAATATAGTATTAATGACACTATACTGGGAAGTACTGAGGAGGAAAGGGATCTAGGAGTCACTATTTCAGGTGACATAAAGGATAAATATAGTATTAATGGCACTATACTGGGAACTACTGAGGAGGAAAGGGATCTAGGAGTCACTATCTCAGGTGACATAAAGGATAAATATAGTATTAATGGCACTATACTGAAACTACTGAGGAGGAAAGGGATCTAGGAGTCACTATCTCAGGTGACATAAAGGATAAATATAGTATTAGTGGCACTATACTGGGAACTACTGAGGAGGAAAGGGATCTAGGAGTCACTATTTCAGGTGACATACAGGATAAATATAGTATTAGTGGCACTATACTGGGAGCTACTGAGGAGGAAAGGGATCTAGGAGTCACTATTTCAGGTGACATAAAGAATAAATATAGTAGTAATGGCACTATACTGGAAACTACTGAGGAGGAAAGGGATCTAGGAGTCACTATTTCAGGTGACATAAAGAATAAATATAGTATTAATGGCACTATACTGGAAACTACTGAGGAGGAAAGGGATCTAGGAGTCACTATTTCAGGTGACATAAAGGATAAATATAGTATTAATGGCACTATACTGGAAACTACTGAAGAGGAAAGGGATCTAGAAGTCACTATCTCAGGTGACATAAAGGATAAATATAGTAATAATGGCACTATACTGGAAACTACTGAGGAGGAAAGGGATCTAGGAGTCACTATTTCAGGTGACATAAAGGATAAATATAGTATTAATGGCACTATACTGGAAACTACTGAGGAGGAAAGGGATCTAGGAGTCACTATTTCAGGTGACATAAAGGATAAATATAGTATTAATGGCACTATACTGGAAACTACTGAGGAGGAAAGGGATCTAGGAGTCACTATTTCAGGTAACATAAAGGATAAATATAGTATTAATGGCTCTATACTGGAAACTACTGAGGAGGAAAGGGATCTAGGAGTCACTATTTCAGGTAACATAAAGGATAAATATAGTATTAATGGCACTATACTGGGAGCTACTGAGGAGGAAAGGGATCTAGGAGTCACTATCTCAGGTGACATAAAGGATAAATATAATATTAATGGCACTATACTGGAAACTACTGAGGAGGAAAGGGATCTAGGAGTCACTATTTCAGGTAACATAAAGGATAAATATAGTATTAATGGCACTATACTGGAAACTACCTCCTCTATGCTGATGACACACAACTCTACCTCTCATCTCCTGATCTGTCCCCCTCTGTCCTCTCTCAGGTTTCCAGCTGCCTCTCTGCAATCTCCTCCTGGATGTCTGAACGCTCTCTAAAGCTCAACATGGACAAAACGGAACTCATCATCTTTCCCCCATCCAGAGCAACACCCCCGACCAATATCTCCATCATTGTTGACAACTCCACCATCTCCCCCGTTCCCCAACTCCGCTGCCTGGGCGTCACTCTTGACTCCTCCCTCTCCTTTGCACCCCACATCCAAGCTCTGGCACAATCCTGTCGTTTCCAGCTACGCAACATTGCTCGTATCAGGCCATATCTCTCCCAGAGTGCAACTAAACTCATCGTCCACTCACTGGTCATCTCACGACTTGATTACTGCAATGTCCTCCTCACTGGCCTCGCATGCTCCCATCTTGCTCCCCTCCAATCTGTCCTGAACTCCGCAGCTAGGCTTATCTTCCTCTCCCGCCGCACCACATCTGCCACTCCCCTTCAACAAAATCTACACTGGCTCCCATTCCCCTACAGAATCCTCTTCAAACTCCTCACCCTCACATACAAGGCCATCTCTAATTCCACTGCTCCCTACATCTCCAACCTCCTTTCCCTTCATATTCCCTCCCGCCCCCTACGGTCGACTAATGACCGTCGCCTCTCCACCGCCCTGGTCACTGCTTCCCATGCACGAGTTCAGGATTTTGCACGTGCTGCACCCCTTCAGTGGAACGCACTCCCCCGCTCCATTAGACTCTCCCCAACCTTGCAAAGCTTCAAACGGGCTCTAAAAACCCACCTATTCATCAAAGTGTACCCTTCTAATGCATAACCCAGAGCTGAAGCCGCGCCTCCACCCCCTGCCTCATGCCGTAAACATCTCAGCTTTGCTTGCATACTGCCATCAGCCTACCTCCCGCTTGCCTGCACCTCTTGTCATCTGTCTGTCGCCCCTCCCCAATAGATTGTTAGCTCTTCAGAGCAGGGCCCTCTTTCCTCTTGTTATCTAAGCCCTCGTCTCAACACATTTCACTCACAGTTCTCTCCTACTCAACGACCATTTTTATCCTGCTAGTAAAGGTTCATCTCCATCTATGACCACCGGCCTCTAGTAGTACGATGATCACTCCCTCAATACTTACATCTTAGCTGTACTATGTCTTGAGAATGTGTGGTGCTCTGTTACCTGTACTCTATTTCTGTTATTTATTTACTGTAATGCAATGTTTTGTCCCCTGTACTGTCCTTTGTACGGCGCTGCGAAACACATGTGGCGCCTTATAAATAAAATGTAATAATAATAATAATAAAACTACTGAGGAGGAAAGGGATCTAGGAGTCACTATTTCAGGTGACATAAAGGATAAATATAGTATTAATGTCACTATACTGGAAACTACTGAGGAGGAAAGGGATCTAGGAGTCACTATTTCAGGTGACATAAAGGATAAATATAGTATTAATGGCACTGTACTGGGAACTACTGAGGAGGAAAGGGATCTAGGAGTCACTATTTCAGGTGACATAAAGGATAAATATAGTATTAATGGCACTGTACTGGGAACTACTGAGGAGGAAAGGGATCTAGGAGTCACTATCTCAGGTGACATAAAGGGTAAATATAGTATTAATGGCACTATACTGGAAACTACTGAGGAGGAAAGGGATCTAGGAGTCACTATTTCAGGTGACATAAAGGATAAATATAGTATTAATGGCACTATACTGGACACTATTGAGGAAGAAAGGGATCTAGGAGTCACTATTTCAGGTGACATAAAGGATAAATATAGTATTAATGGCACTATACTGGACACTACTGAGGAGGAAAGGGATCTAGGAGTCACTATTTCAGGTGACATAAAGGATAAATATAGTATTAATGGCGCTATACTGGGAACTACTGAGGAGGAAAGGGATCTAGGAGTCACTATCTCAGGTGACATAAAGGATAAATATAGTATAATGGCACTATACTGGAAACTACTGAGGAGGAAAGTAATCTAGGAGTCACTATTTCAGGTGACATAAAGGATAATATAGTAATAATGGCACTATACTGGGGACTACTGAGGAGGAAAGGGATATAGGAGTCACTATCTCAGGTGACATAAAGGATAAATATAGTATTAATGGCTCTATACTGGAAACTACTGAGGAGGAAAGGGATCTAGGAGTCACTATTTCAGGTGACATAAAGGATAAATATAGTATTAATGGCACTATACTGGAAACTACTGAGGAGGAAAGGGATCTAGGAGTCACTATTTCAGGTGACATAAAGGATAAATACAGTATTAATGGCACTATACTGGAAACTACTGAGGAGGAAAGGGATCTAGGAGTCACTACTTCAGGTGACATAAAGGATAAATATAGTATTAATGGCACTATACTGGGAACTACTGAGGAGGAAAGGGATCTAGGAGTCACTATCTCAGGTGACATAAAGGATAAATATAGTATTAATGGCACTATACTGGGAACTACTGAGGAGGAAAGGGATCTAGGAGTCACTATTTCAGGTGATATAAAGGATAAATATAGTAATAATGGCACTATACTGGAAACTGCTGAGGAGGAAAGGGATCTAGGAGTCACTATCTCAGGTGACATAAAGGATAAATATAGTATTAATGGCACTATACTGGAAACTACTGAGGAGGAAAGGGATCTAGGAGTCACTATTTCAGGTGACATAAAGGATAAATATAGGATTAATGGCACTATACTGGAAACTACTGAGGAGGAAAGGGATCTAGGAGTCACTATTTCAGGTGACATAAAGGATAAATATAGTGATAATGGCACTATACTGGGGACTACTGAGGAGGAAAGGGATCTAGGAGTCACTATTTCAGATGACAAAAAGGATAAATAATAGGACTTTGGTTACATACCGGTAAATCCTTTCTCGTAGTCCGTAGAGGATGCTGGGGTCCATATTAGTACCATGGGGTATAGACGGGTCCACCAGGAGCCATTGGCACATTAAGACATTGAGAGTGTGGGCTGGCTCCTCCCTCTATGCCCCTCCTACCAGACTCAGCCTAGAAACTGTGCCCGAGGAGACGGACATCTCAGAGAGAAGGATTTAACAGAGATAGTGGCGAGATTCACACCAGCTCACCAGCTAACTAGCCTGAAAACTCAGCAACAGCTGAAACATTACTTAACCAAGTAATAATACAGTACATAACTAAACCAAGCTGTACTGAACCATAAAACGGGTTCAGGAAAACAAAGCGCTGGCCGGGCGCCCAGCATCCTCTACGGACTACGAGAAAATAATAAGATTTTCTTTACCGGTAAATCTATTTCTCGTAGTCCGTAGTGGATGCTGGGGACTCCGTAAGGACCATGGGGATAGACGGGCTCCGCAGGAGACATGGGCACTTTAAGAAAGAATTTAGGTTCTGGTGTGCACTGGCTCCTCCCTCTATGCCCCTCCTCCAGACCTCAGTTAGAGAAACTGTGCCCAGAAGAGCTGACATTACAAGGAAAGGATTTTGGTAATCCAGGGCAAGATTCATACCAGCCACACCAATCACACCGTATAACATGTGAAAACAACCAGTTAACAGTATGACAAACGACAGAGCTTCAGGTCAAACCCTTGTCCGCACTTGGGACGGGCGCCCAGCATCCACTACGGACTACGAGAAATAGATTTACCGGTAAGTAAAATCTTATTTTCTCTAACGTCCTAGTGGATGCTGGGGACTCCGTAAGGACCATGGGGATTATACCAAAGCTCCCAAACGGGCGGGAGAGTGCGGATAACTCTGCAGCACCGATTGAGCAAACAAGAGGTCCTCCTCAGCCAGGGTATCAAACTTGTAGAACTTTGCAAAAGTGTTTGAACCTGACCAAGTAGCCACTCGGCAAAGTTGTAATGCCGAGACCCCTCGGGCAGCCGCCCAAGAAGAGCCCACCTTCCTAGTGGAATGGGCCTTAACTGATTTTGGCAGCGGCAATCCAGCCGCAGAATGAGCCTGCTGAATCATGTTACAGATCCAGCGAGCAATAGTTTGCTTTGAAGCAGGAGCACCAAGCTTGTTGGATAAATACAGGATAAACAACGACTGACTCTAGCCGTTCTGGCTACATAAACCTTCAAAGCCCTGACCACATCAAGCAACTCGGAATCCTCCAAGTCAGTAGTAGCCACAGGCACCACAATAGGTTGGTTTATATGAAAAGATGAAACCACTTTCGGCAGAAATTGTGGACGGGTCCGCAATTCTGCTCTATCCACATGGAAAACCAGATAGGGGCTTTTATGTGAAAAAGCCGCCAACTCTGACACACGCCTAGCCGAAGCCAAGGCTAATAGCATGACCACCTTCCACGTGAGATATTTCAACTCCACCGTTTTAAGTGGTTCAAACCAGTGGGATTTCAGGAAACTTAACACCACGTTAAGATCCCAAGGTGCCACTGGAGGCACAAAAAAAGGCTGAATATGCAGCACTCCCTTTACAAACGTCTGAACTTCAGGTAGAGAAGCCAACTCCTTTTGAAAGAAAATGGATAGGGCCGAAATCTGGACCTTAATGGAGCCCAATTTTAGGCCCAAATTCACTCCGGACTGTAGGAAGTGAAGGAAACGGCCCAGCTGGAATTCCTCCGTACGAGCATTCCTGGCCTCACACCAAGCAACATATTTTCGCCATATACGGTGATAATGTTGAGCTGTCACGTCCTTCCTAGCCTTTATCAGCGTAGGATTGACCTCATCCGGAATGCCTTTCTCTGCTAGGATCCGGCGTTCAACCGCCATGCCGTCAAGCGCAGCCGCGGTAAGTCTTGGAACAGACAGGGCCCCTGTTGCAACAAGTCCTGTCTTAGAGGAAGAGGTCACGGGTCCTCTGTGAGCATTTCTTGCAGATCTGGATACCAAGTCCTTCGTGGCCAATCTGGAACAACGAGGATTGTTCTCACTCCTCTTTTTCTTATTATCCTCAGCACCTTGGGTATGAGAGGAAGAGGAGGAAATACATAGACCTACTGGAACACCCACGGTGTCACCAGGGCGTCCACAGCTATCACCTGAGGGTCTCTTGACCTGGCGCAATAACTCTGTAGCTTTTTGTTGAGGCGGGATGCCATCATGTCCACCTGTGGCAGTTCCCACCGACTTGTAATCTGTACGAAGACTTCCTGATGAAGTCCCCACTCTCCCGGGTGGAGGTCGTGTCTGCTGAGGAAGTCTGCTTCCCAGTTGTCCACTCCCGGGATGAACACTGCTGACAGTGCGCTTACGTGATTCTCCGCCCAGCGAAGAATTCTGGTGGCTTCCGCCATCGCCACCCTGCTCCTTGTGCCGCCTTGTCGGTTTACATGAGCCACTGCGGTGATGTTGTCTGACTGAATCAGAACCGGTTGGTCGCGAAGCAGCGTCTCCGCTTGACGTAGGGCGTTGTATATGGCCCTTAGTTCCAGGATGTTGATGTGAAGGCAAGTCTCTTGACTTGACCACAGACCTTGGAAATTTCTTCCCTGTGTGACTGCTCCCCAACCTCGGAGGCTTGCGTCCGTGGTCACCAGGACCCAGTCCTGAATGCCGAATCTGCGGCCCTCGAGAAGGTGAGCGCTCTGCAGCCACCACAGGAGTGACACCCTGGCCCTGGGGGATAGGGTGATTAACTGATGCATCTGAAGATGTGATCCGGTCCACTTGTCCAGTAAGTCCCATTGAAAGGTCCTCGCATGGAACCTGCCGAAGGGAATGGCCTCGTATGATGCCACCATCTTTCCCAGGACTCGAGTGCAGTGATGTACTGACACCTGTTTTGGTTTTAATAGGTTCCTAACCAGTGTCATGAGTTCCTGAGCTTTCTCTATCGGGAGATAAACCCTTTTCTGGTCTGTGTCTAGAATCATGCCCAGGAAAGGCAGACGAGTCGTAGGAACCAACTGCGACTTTGGAATATTCAGAATCCAGCCGTGTTGCAGTAACACTTCCAGAGAAAGTGCGACGCTGTTCAGCAACTGCTCTCTTGATCTCGCTTTTATGAGGAGATCGTCCAAGTACGGGATAATGGTGACCCCTTGCTTCCGCAGGAGTACCATCATTTCCGCCATTACCATGGTAAATATTCTCGGTGCTGTGGAGAGACCAAACGGCAACGTCTGAAATTGGTAATGACAATCCTGTACCACAAATCTGAGGTACGCCTGATGAGGTGGATAAATGGGGACATGAAGGTATGCATCCTTTATGTCCAGAGACACCATAAAATCCCCCCTTCCAGGCTTGCGATGACCGCTCCCAGCGATTCCATCTTGAACTTGAACCTTTTCAGGTATATGTTCAGGGATTTTAAATTCAATATGGGTCTGACCGAACCGTCCCGTTTCGGGACTACAAACATGGTCGAATAATAACCCCTTCCCTGTTGAAGGAGGGGAACCTTGACCACCACCTGTTGAAGATACAATTTGTGAATTGCAGTTAACACTATTTCCCTCTCGTGGGGGGAAGCTGGTAGGGCCGATTTGAGGTATCGGTGAGGGGGCATCTCTTCGAATTCCAGCTTGTATCCCTGAGACACAATTTCTATCGCCCAGGGATCCACCTGGGAGTGAACCCACTTGTGGCTGAAATTTCGAAGACGTGCCCCCACCGGGCTTAGCTCCGCCTGTGGAGCCCCAGCGTCATGCAGTGGATTTTGTAGAGGCCGGGGAGGACTTCTGTTCCTGGGAACTAGCTGTGTTGTGCAGCTTCTTACCTCTGCCCCTGCCTCTGGCATGAAAGGACGCACCTCGGACTTTCTTGTTTCTTTGTGATCGAAAGGACTGCATTTGATAATACGGTGCTCTCTTAGGCTGTGAGGGAATAAAAGGCAAAAAAATTGACTTTCCAGCTGTAGCTGTGGAGACCAGGTCCGAGAGACCCTCCCCAAACAATTCCTCACCCTTGTAAGGTAAAACCTCCATATGCCTTTTTGAGTCGGCATCACCTGTCCATTGCCGAGTCCACAGGACCCTTCTGGCAGAAATCGACATAGCATTTATTCTAGAACCCAGTAGACTAATGTCTCTTTGAGCATCTCTCATATATAGGACAGCGTCTTTAATATGCCCCAGGGTCAACAATACAGTATCCTTGTCTAAGGTATCAATTTCCTCAGATAAGGTATCCGTCCATGCTGCTACAGCACTACACACCCAGGCCGACGCGATTGCCGGCCTCAGTAAGGTACCTGAATGTGTATAAATGGACTTCAGGGTAACCTCCTGTTTGCGATCCGCAGCATCTTTGAGGGTAGCCGTATCCTGTGACGGCAGGGCTACCTTCTTGGATAAGCGTGTTAAAGCTTTGTCCACCCTAGGGGAGGATTCCCAGCGTAACCTGTCCGTTGGCGGGAAAGGATACGCCATAAGAATCCTTTTGGAAATCTGCAGTTTTTTATCTGGAGATTCCCAAGCCTTTTCACATAACTCATTTAGCTCGTGTGAGGGGGGAAAGGTTACCTCCGGCTTCTTTTCCCCATACATATGCACCCTCTTGTCAGGGACAGGGGTTTCCTCTGTGATGTGCAACACATCCTTAATTGCTATAATCATATAACGGATGCATTTAGCCAATTTTGGCTGTAACTTTGCATCATCGTAATCGACACTGGAGTCAGAATCCATGTCGGTATCTGTGTCAACAGTTTGGGATAGTGGGCGCTTCTGAGACCCTGATGGCCTCTGTGACATAGGATCAGGCACGGGTTGGGACCCTGACTGTCCCGAGGCTTCAGCTTTTTCTAACTTTTTATGCAAGGAATTAACATTATCATTTAAAACCTTCCAAATATCCATCCAATCAGGTGTCGGCGCCGTCGATGGAGACACTACATTCATTTGCTCCCGCTCTGTTTCCACATAGCCTTCCTCGTCAAACATGTCGACACAAGCGTACCGACACACCACACACACAGGGAATCCCCTCTCTGAAGACAGTTCCCCCACAAGGCCCTTTGGAGAGACAGAGAGAGAGTATGCCAGCACACACCCCAGCGCTATAAACCCATGAATAACACAGTAACTTAATGTTAACCCAGTAGCTGCTGTTTATATTGCTTTTTGCGCCTAATTATGTGCCCCCCCCTCTCTTTTTACCCTCAACTACCGTGTATCTGCAGGGTAGAGGCTGGGGAGCTTCCTCTCAGCGGAGCTGTGGAGAAAAAATGGCGCTGGTGAGTGCTGAGGAAGAAGCCCCGCCCCCTCGGCGGCGGGCTTCTGTCCCGCTTAAATATGCAATCTTTTGGCGGGGGCTCATACATATATACAGTGCCCAGCTGTATATATGCTTAACTTTGCCAAAAGAGGTCCCAATTGCTGCCCAGGGCGACCCCCCACCCCCACCCCGCGCCCTGCACCCTTACAGTGACCGGAGTATGTGTAGGTGTGTGGAGCAATGGTGCACAGCTGCAGTGATGTGCGTTACCTCAGTGAAGAACACAGAGTCTTCTGCCGCCTGTGAAGTCTTCTTTGCTTCTCATACTGACCCGGCTTCTGTCTTCCGGTTCTGCGAGGGGGACGGCGGCGCGGCTCCGGGACCGGACGGCGAGGGTGAGATCCTGCGTACCGATCCCTCTGGAGCTAATGGTGTCCAGTAGCCTAAGAAGCAGGACCTAGCTTCAGAGAGTAGGGCTGCTTCTCTCCCCTCAGTCCCTCGATGCAGGGAGTCTGTTGCCAGCAGAGCTCCCTGAAAATAAAAAACCTAACAAAATACTTTCTCTCAGCAAACTCAGGAGAGCTCACTGAAAAGCACCCAGCTCGTCTGGGCACAGTATCAAACTGAGGTCTGGAGGAGGGGCATAGAGGGAGGAGCCAGTGCACACCAGAACCTAAATTCTTTCTTAAAGTGCCCATGTCTCCTGCGGAGCCCGTCTATCCCCATGGTCCTTACAGAGTCCCCAGCATCCACTAGGACGTTAGTGAAAGGATTTTGGTTACCTACCGGTAAATCCTTTTCTCGTAGTCCGTAGAGGATGCTGGGGTCCATATTAGCACCATGGGGTATAGATAAGTACACCAGGAGCCATTGGCACTTTAAGAGTTTAACAGTATGGGCTGGCTCCTCCCTCTATGCCCCTCCTACCAGACTCAGTCTAGAAATTGTGCCCGAGGAGATGACATACTTCGGGAGAAGGAATTACACAGATAGTGGCGAGATTCATACCAGCTCACACAACAGGCAAATCCGGCTAACATGCCGGAACAACTCAGCAACAGCTGAAACAGTAAATAACGCAGAACTTACCTAGGAACCAGGAAGTACTGAGCTATAAAACCAATGCAGGAAAACGGAGCGATGGGCAGGCGCCCAGCATCCTCTACGGACTACGAGAAAAGGATTTACCGGTAGGTAACCAAAATCCTATTTTCTCTTACGTCCTAGAGGATCCTGGGGTCCATATTAGTACCATGGGGATGTACCAAAGCTCCCAGTATGGGAGGGAGAGAGCGGAGTCTCCTGCAACACTGCTTGACCAAACTTGAGGTAATCAGAGGCCAAAGTATCGAACTTGTAAAACTTTGCAAACGTGTTCGACCCAGACCAAGTTACAGCTCAGCAAAGTTGCAATACCGAGACACCCCGGGCAGCCGCCCAGGAAGACCCAACCTTACCAGTAGAGTGGGCCTTAACAGATCTTGGACACGGCAATCCTGCCGTAGAATAAACGTGCTGGATAGTGAACCTAATCCAGCGAGAGATCGTCTGCTTAGAAGCAGGACACCCAATTTTCTTGGGATCATATAGGACAAACCGAGAGTCCGATTTTCTGTTACGAGAAGCTCTCTTCACATATATCTTCAGAGCCCTCACAACATCCAAGGACTTTGATGTAATTGAGGAGTTAGTAGCCACTGGCACAACAATAGGTTGGTTGATATGAAATGCCGACACAACCTTCGGAAGAAACTGCTGACGTGTCCGGAGCTCAGCTCTTTCTTTGTGGAAGATCAAGTAAGGGCTTTTACAGGATAAAGATCCCAATTCAAACACACGTCTAGCAGAAGCTAAGGCCAACAACGTGACAGCCTTCCATGTAAGAAATTTTACCTCAACTCCTTTAGAAAGGGGTTCAATGATTTTAGGTTCAGTATGGGCCTGACCGAACCATCCGGTTTCGGTACCACGAAAAGTTTCGAATAGTAACCTGTGGTTTGCGAATGAGGAGGAACTGGCACAACGACCTGTGCCTCCACTAACTTCTGGACAGCTTCTTGTAGGACAGTGCTGTCTGCCAGCAGAGCTGGCAAGCCTGATTTGAAAACGATGAGGAGGAAGACTTTGAAACTCTAACCTGTATCCCTGGGATACAATATCTATCACCCAGGGATCCAGGCCGGATGATACCCAGACGTGACTGAATTGTCTGAGTCTCGCTCCCACTGGCCCCACCTCCAGGCCGCGCGGTCCACCGTCATGCGGAGGACTTTGGCGCACCTGTAGCAGGCTTTTTGTCACAACTGAGGGCCTGAGCTGACGGGAGGCAGCCTCAGTTGTAGGGGCTGAGATGTAACGGAACCTGGGAGGTTGTATCAGACCCCTAGACATGTAAGTAACATGTAGAATAACTGCCCGAAGGCGTGACCACGACAACCAGGATAAAAGTCAATGATGTTTATTATGACAAACTCCGTAACACAGCAGCAGTAAAAGGAAACATAAAAGTCAACAGAGGATAAATACAATTCCTGGGTACTACAGGGTGGCAAGGGCCACAGGCACTGGTAGAGTGAGACAGTTCTTATAATCTTCTAGTTGGAAAGTCCTTACCAGGCCTGACTGTAGCAATGGAGAGAACCCAGGATCGTACCAGCTGATGTTCCAGGAAAGGCTGGGCTGCTGAAGGTAAAACGGCTGCTGTGGATACTGGCTGGAACCAGACTGTTGTTGGTACGGAGTGGATACTGGCTGGAACCAGTTAAATAATTAACGAACTTGAGAGCAATGAAATAATAATGAAGTTTGGAGTTTGAGAGCGGTGAAATAAAATACCGGTGGAGAGTGGTAAACTGCAGAAAAGGACACCGGCCCTTTAAGAGAAGCTATACACTGCTGGAAGCTGGGCTGGAAGCAGGTGATTGTTTTAGAGCGGTGAAATAATAATACCGGTGGAGAGTGGTAAACTGCAGAAAGGACACCGGCCCTTTAAGAGAAGCTGTACACTGCTGGAAGCTGGGCTGGAAGCAGGTGATTGTTTGAGCTGGAAACAGGTGAGTCCAGAATGGATCATAGAGTCAGGCTACACCGCAGATGGAATGCTGGTGCGGGTCTCTATAGCAGAAGTCTGGAGACAGGAGCTGGAACCTGGAAGACAACCACAGGAGAGAGACAAACTGGAACTAGGTTAGACAACCACAGGAGAGAGACAAACTGGAACTAGGTTAGACAACCAAAGCACTGACGCCTTCCTTGCTCAGGCACAGCATACTTATACCTGCAGCAAGGAAGGGGTTGGCTAGGCAATTATGCAAATCAACAATACAGACAGCAGATTGGTGGAAATAATCAGATGACAAAATCCAAGATGGCTGCGCCCATGCAGACACTTGGAGGGAAGTTTGGTTTGTAATCCATGTGAGAATTGAAACAGTAATGGCGACGCCGGCCACAGGAGACAGGAGACGCCAGACTGACAAGCGCACATTTAACCACGCGGGCACAGCGGAGGCCGCGGCTGATGAAATCACCACTCTGACATTCTGCATGTGGAAACTCAGGAACAGCGGAATCCGGTCCTGGAACGCTGAGCCAGCCTTAGGAGGCATCTGAAGGGTAAGTAATGGCGTCCAGATACCCGGATCGTGACAGCACCCCCCCCTTTAGGAGTGGCCCCAGGACACTTCTTAGGCTTTAAAGGAAACTTTGCGTGGAAATTTCGGACCAAGGCAGGAGCATGGACGTCTGAGGCATTGGTCCAAGAGCGTTCTTCAGGACCATAGCCCTTCCAGTCAATGAGGTATTGTAACTGACCGTAACGGAAACGTGAGTCCAAAATCTTGGCCACCTCGTACTCGACTCCCCGTTGAGTCTGAACTTTGGGAGCTGGAGGAAGTGCGGAATGAAACCGATTCAGGATCAGCGGTTTCAACAAAGAAACATGAAATGTCCTGGGTATTTTCAAGAAGGATGGTAACTGTAACCTGTAGGCAACAGGATTGATGACTTGTTCAATCTTGAAGGGTCCGATGTAGCGAGGTGCAAATTTCATGCTGGGAACTCTCAACCTCAAATTCTTCGTGGACAGCCACACACGATCACCCACCTTGAGAGCAGGAACCGCTCTACACTTCCTATCGGCAAACTTCTTATACCTGAATGAGGCTTTAAGCAGGGCTGCGCGGACGTTCCTCCAGTTATTTGAAAACTGACGCAAGGTGACATCCACTGCTGGAACAGAAGTTGCGGGAAGCGGTTGGAATTCTGGGACTTTAGGGTGGAATCCATAATTAATGAAGAATGGTGTAGAAGAAGATGAGGAATGGTATTGATTGTTGTGGCTGAACTCGGCCCAAGGAAGGAGTTGAACCCAGTCATCTTGAGAGGAAGACACATATATACGGAGGAAGGCCTCCAAGTCCTGATTCACCCTCTCGGTTTGACCATTGGTCTGAGGATGGTAAGCCGTGGAAAACTTTAACTTGACTTGGAGGGCTTGACACAAACTTCGCCAAAATTTGGCTACAAATTGTACTCCACGATCCGAGATGATCTCTTCAGGAAGACCGTGAAGTCGGAAGATCTCTTGTATAAACACTTGAGCCAACTTGGAAGCTGACGGAAGACCGGTGAGAGGGATGAAATGTGCCATCTTGGTGAACCGGTCAACTACCACCCAGATGGTATTAAACTTGTTGCAGATAGGTAGATCGGAAACAAAGTCCATCGACAGATGGGTCCAAGGTCGACGGGGAACAGATAATGGAACCAGTTGCCCCGCAGGCGACCGGCGGGAGACTTTGTGTTGGGCACACTTTGGGCAGGAGGCAATAAATTCCATAACGTCCTTCTTCAGAGTTGGCCACCAGTAGGACCTAGAAATAAATTCAAGGGTTTTCTGAATGCCTGTATGTCCAGCAAAACGGGAAGCATGGGCCCAATGCATGAGCTTCTTCCTTAGAACTGGCTTAACAAAACTTTTCCCTGGTGGAGGCGTAGAGTCCATCCCTACCGTGGAGAATGCCAACGGATTAATAATAGGATGCTTGTCTGCAGACTCGGACTCATTTTCTTGCTCCCATGAGCGGGAAAGGGCATCGGCCTTATGATTCTGAGAACCCGGACAGAACTGGAGTTTAAAGTCAAACCTAGAGAAGAAAAGTGCCCATCTGGCCTGACGAGGATTCAGACATTGTGCTCCTTTGAGATATAAAAGATTTTTGTGGTCGGTAAGTATGGTGATTGAGTGGGAAGCTCCCTCCAACAGGTATCTCCACTCCTCCAGAGCGAGCTTGATGGCTAGCAACTCCTGATCGCCAATGGCATAGTTGCGCTCAGCTGGGGAGAACTTCCGGGAGAAGAAACTGCAAGGATGTAGATGTCCATCTTTGGCCCTCTGGGATAACACTGCTCCTACTCCAACGGAGGAGGCATCTACCTCTAAGATAAAAGGAGAGTCGGTGTCGGGCTGTTTCAGAACTGGTGCAGAGATGAACCGTTGCTTCAGAAGGTGAAAGGCCTGTGTAGCTTCCTCGGACCACTTGGACGGATTAGCACCTTTCTTGGTTAATGCAGTGATAGGCGCCACGATGGTGGAAAAGTCTCGTATAAATTTTCTATAATAATTGGCGAACCCTAAGAACCTCTGGACCCCTTTGAGGCTTAAGGGTATAGGCCAATTCTGGATTGCTTGGAGTTTCTCAGGATCCATCTCTAGCCTGGAACCGGACACAATGTAACCTAGAAACGGAATGGTTTTAACTTCAAACACACACTTCTCCAATTTACAATAGAGGTGATTGACACGGAGACGGGAAAGAACCTCTTTTACCCAGAAACGATGATCTTCGAGATTATTAGCAAAGATGAGGATGTCGTCTAGATAAACCACGACATGGCGGTACAAGATGTCCCTGAAAATCTCATTCACGAAGTGCTGGAAGACTGTTGGAGCGTTGCTCAATCCGAAGGGCATGACGAGGTACTCATAATGTCCGTCACGGGTGTTAAAGGCGGTCTTCCACTCGTCACCCTCACGGATTCGGATGAGATTGTAGGCACCCCTCAAGTCCAGCTTTGTGAAAATAGTTGCACCACTAACTCTATCAAAGAGCTCGGTAATCAGGGGTAAAGGGTATCGGTTCTTGACGGTAATGTCGTTCAGACCTCTGTAGTCGATGCACGGACGCAGACCACCGTCTTTCTTCTTAACGAAGAAGAAGCCTGCGCCGGCTGGAGAAGAAGATGGTCGGATGAAACCCTTCGCCAGGTTCTCTTTGATGTACTCTTCCATGGAGTGTGTCTCAGGCAGAGACAACGGATAAGTTCGGCCTCGCGGTGGAACCTTCCCTGGAATGAGGTCGATTGGGCAGTCCCATTCTCTATGAGGAGGAAGGATATCAGCAGAGGCTTTACTGAACACGTCCGTGAAGTCTTGATATGGAGGAGGCGGAACATCAGATGACCTGGGGAAGGAAGAACAAACAGGAAGAACTTTGGCTAAACAAGTCTCAGCACAGGAGGGACCCCATGCCAGTATTTGCGTAGTCGTCCAGTCAATTGATGGGTTGTGGAGACGGAGCCATGGAAGGCCTAAAACCACTGGATGTGTGGCTCTTGGAATCACTAAAAAAGAAATATACTCAGAATGAAGAACTCCCACTCTCAGACGAACTGGAAGAGTTCCTTAAGGAAATGACTGCGTCAAAAATCTTGCTGCCATCCACGGCAGTCAAAGAGATGGACGAGGACAGTCTCTCGGTGGGTAGGGACCACCGTTTAACATAAGCTTCGGTTATGAAATTCCCAGCTGCTCCGGAATCAAGGAGGGCAATGACGTTCCTGTAACGTTGAGCAATTTGGAGCGACACTGGGAGGTTACAGTCATGAGGAGATGGAGAGGAGATCATTACTCCTAGCCGGCCCTCTCCTTGGCGAGCTAGGATCTGGAGTTTCCCGGACGTTTGGGACAGGCATTGATAGTGTGCGACGGAGCTGCACAGTAGAGACAGAGAGACTCAGAGAGACGTCTTCGGCGCTCAGCGGGAGATAGACGGGAACGACTAATTTGCATAGGCTCATCCTTGGATGGAGATGGTTGACGAGGAGGAGGAGCAGAAGATTTAGGAGTAGATGATCTTCCTCGCTCGGTTGCTCTCTCTCTGAAACGTAGATCAACCTTCGTGCAAAGAGAAATTAGCTCATCCAACTTAGAGGGCAAGTCTCTGGTAGCTAACTCATCCTTGATGCGTTCTGATAAGCCATGCCAGAATGCAGCATACAGGGCCTCGTCGTTCCATGCCAGTTCGGATGCCAGGATTTTAAACTGTATAAGATACTGTCCCACAGTACGTGTTCCCTGGCGTAAACGGAGAATCTCAGATGAAGCAGATGTTATCCGGCCTGGCTCGTCGAAGATGCGCCTGAATGTAGCTACAAAGTCAGTATAGGAGGATAGCAGGGGATCAGACTTCTCCCATAAAGGTGATGCCCAGTCAAGGGCTGAGCCACTGAGAAGGGAGATGATATAGGCAATTTTGGTACGGTCACTGAAGAAATTGCCAGGTAGAAGCTCAAAGTGGATTTCACATTGATTGAGAAATCCCCTGCAGAACCTTGGAGATCCATCAAATTTTGCTGGCGTTGGAAGATGAAGATGTGGACTGGAAATGGGTAAGGTGGGTGGGGTTACAGCTGGTGTTACTGTAGTGGACGCACCGGACGTGCCAGGTCCACGGAGGGTCGTTTGAATCCCATCCAGCCGTGTAGAGAGATCCTGGAGACAGCGGATGATGTGGCCCTGTGCAGCCTCCTGATGTTCAAGTCGGGCTGCCAGTTCTTGCATCGGCCTGGCCGCTTGATCCTGGTCTCCGGCTGGATTCATTAGGTCAGTGCTTACTGTCACAACTGAGGGCCTGAGCTGACGGGAGGCAGCCTCAGTTGTAGGGGCTGAGATGTAACGGAACCTGGGAGGTTGTATCAGACCCCTAGACATGTAAGTAACATGTAGAATAACTGCCCGAAGGCGTGACCACGACAACCAGGATAAAAGTCAATGATGTTTATTATGACAAACTCCGTAACACAGCAGCAGTAAAAGGAAACATAAAAGTCAACAGAGGATAAATACAATTCCTGGGTACTACAGGGTGGCAAGGGCCACAGGCACTGGTAGAGTGAGACAGTTCTTATAATCTTCTAGTTGGAAAGTCCTTACCAGGCCTGACTGTAGCAATGGAGAGAACCCAGGATCGTACCAGCTGATGTTCCAGGAAAGGCTGGGCTGCTGAAGGTAAAACGGCTGCTGTGGATACTGGCTGGAACCAGACTGTTGTTGGTACGGAGTGGATACTGGCTGGAACCAGTTAAATAATAAACGAACTTGAGAGCGATGAAATAATAATGAAGTTTGGAGTTTGAGAGCGGTGAAATAATAATACCGGTGGAGAGTGGTAAACTGCAGAAAAGGACACCGGCCCTTTAAGAGAAGCTATACACTGCTGGAAGCTGGGCTGGAAGCAGGTGATTGTTTGAGAGCGGTGAAATAATAATAACGGTGGAGAGTGGTAAACTGCAGAAAGGACACCGGCCCTTTAAGAGAAGCTGTACACTGCTGGAAGCTGGGCTGGAAGCAGGTGATTGTTTGAGCTGGAAACAGGTGAGTCCAGAATGGATCAGAGAGTCAGGCTACATCGCAGATGGAATGCTGGTGCGGGTCTCTATAGCAGAAGTCTGGAGACAGGAGCTGGAACCTGGAAGACAACCACAGGAGAGAGACAAACTGGAACTAGGTTAGACAACCACAGGAGAGAGACAAACTGGAACTAGGTTAGACAACCAAAGCACTGACGCCTTCCTTGCTCAGGCACAGCATACTTATACCTGCAGCAAGGAAGGGGTTGGCTAGGCAATTATGCAAATCAACAATACAGACAGCAGATTGGTGGAAATAATCAGATGACAAAATCCAAGATGGCTGCGCCCATGCAGACACTTGGAGGGAAGTTTGGTTTGTAATCCATGTGAGAATTGAAACAGTAATGGCGACGCCGGCCACAGGAGACAGGAGACGCCAGACTGACAAGCGCACATTTAACCACGCGGGCACAGCGGAGGCCGCGGCTGATGAAATCACCACTCTGACATTCTGCATGTGGAAACTCAGGAACAGCGGAATCCGGTCCTGGAACGCTGAGCCAGCCTTAGGAGGCATCTGAAGGGTAAGTAATGGCGTCCAGATACCCGGATCGTGACACTTTTGTTCCTGGGAACCTGCAGCGGCAGGTTTCTTGGACTGAACTTGACCTCCCCTAAAGAAGGTAATGGACGTTCTGGCCTTTCTAGGCTTGTTAGGCCGAAAGGACTGTGTTTCAGATGAAGAGAAGGATTTCTTCGGAGCAGGTGCTGCTGAGGGAAGAAACGGAGACTTACCCGCTGTAGCCGTGGATAACCACGCGTCTAAAGCTTCCCCAAAGAGAGCCTGACCTGTGTAGGGTAGGGACTCCACACTCTTTCTGGATTCCGCGTCGGCCAACCACTGGCGCAGCCACAGTCCCAGACGAGCTGAAACAGACATGGAAGAGATTCCGCAGCCATGGAACCCAGGTATTTCATGGATTCTACCATAAAGCCTGCTGTATCGTGAATGTTGCGTAAAAATAATTCAACAACACCCTTATCCATCGTATCCAAATCCTCAAGTAAGGCAGCCGACCACTTACTATTGCTTTTGCAATCCATGCAGTAGCAATAGTGGGACGTAATATGGCCCCTGAAGCAGCGTACATTGATTTAAGCGTGTTATCCATTTTTCGATCAGCCGGCTCCTTTAAGGCGGTAGATTCTGGAACAGGTAAAACCACCTTCTTTGAGAGTCTGGACACAGATGCGTCAACAATTAGCGTGTTTTCCCATTTTTTTCTATCCTCCTCAGGGAAAGGAAACGCCACCTGGACCCTTTTAGGGACCTGGAATTTTTTCTCCGGGTTTTCCCATGCTTTCACAAGTATAGCATTTAATTCCTTCGACGCAGGGAAGGTTAGCGAGGCCTTTTTATTTTCAGTGAAAAAAGCCTCCTCAACCTGCTCAGGTGTGGTATCATTAACATTGAACACATCCCTGATAGCCTCTATCAACAATTGCACCCCCTTTGCAAGAGATGTGGACCCCCGCAACACATCCCCATCACCGTCTGTGGTGTCAGAATCGGTATCCATGTCATCCTGTGTGACATGCACAAGCGCACGTTTGTGGGGGTATATAGCGGAGCGTCCTGAGGTACCAGAAACCGGCCATACTACCATAGAGCTCTGTAATACCTGGGTTGCAGATTCATTACTTGTAACCCTGTCAGAAATCTGAGTAATCCAAGATTTGATAGAGGAAAACCACTCAGGCTCCCTTGCTGGTATCTGTGCTAAACCAGTGCTATCCTGATTACATGGAATGGGATCATCCTGGGAGGACAAATCCACTGCAGCATATGACACAGTGTCCTGGACATAGCTAAAGGAGACCACGAAACACTCTATACACACACACACACACACACACACACACACACACACACACACGTGAGGGCAAACAGAGTTTCCTCCCCAGGAATGGCAAGAGAGACACAGAGATTGGAGCCAACCCACACACAGCGCTTTTACCAAAGGGAGACCCCTTGTCAGCGCAGACTGTGCACCTTAATAGGACACAAAGTCGTATTACAGCCCCCCCCCCCCCCCCTCTACAACCCCCTGGTACCGTGTACAGATAGCTGGAGTTGCTGTGGAGGGACCTGATTCTCCTTCTCAGCGCTGTGCAGGCAGGAAAGTGGAGATGAAACGCTGCTGGGTCCGCTCTGAGGAGAAGCTCCGCCCCCTTAATGGCGCTGTCTTCCCGCTCTTCCTGGATTATACTGGCCAGAGGATTGAGTGCTGGATGAGATCCGAGGACCCCGACAGGCTTCTGGACCAGTGTAGGGTGTAGTCGCTGGCTCAGGACGCCCCTCACAGCGCCGCACCATGTACCACTGAGCCATCCCCGGAGTGCAGTTAATACTGCGCTCCTACCCTGTTGCCGCCATCTTCACACCGACCCCCCGCTTGCTAGGGGGTCGGTGTCTCACTCGCCACCGATTCTTCAGCTCTGCAAGGGGTTGGCGGCATGCTGCTGGGGTGAGCGGTCCCCTGTGGCGGGGAACGATCAGACCCCTCTGGAGCTCAGTGTTCAGTCAGCGAAGACAGTGGCTCAGACCCCGCAGGGCGGACACTGCTACCCACCTCAGTCCCTCGCTGCAGGGAGGCTGATGCCAGCAACCTCCCTGTAAAATAATAAACTAAAAAAAAAAACATTTACCAGGAAAACTCAGGAGAGCTCCCCTAGCTGTGACCGGCTCCTCCGGGCATAGTTCCTATACGGAGTCTGGTAGGAGGGGCATAGAGGGAGGAGCCAGCCCACACTCTCAAACTCTTAAAGTGCAGATGGCTCCTGGTGGACCTGTCTATGCCCCATGGTACTAATGTGGAACCCAGCATCCTCTAGGACGTAAGAGAAAGTGGCTATAACAGTGGTTGTCAAACTGTGTGCCATGGCACCTACCTCAAGACACTTGCAGGGGGGCCTTGGGTTGGTGGTCCAGGACCAATTTAAATATTTATGGTCAATATAATAGGCAAAACCAGTTCTGGTGTCTGCCAATCATAAAATATTTGGACAAGCAGAAGCAAATCCTGTCCCCCACCATATACCTGACTCTGAGCATGACATATTACACCATTTACTTCATTTAATATTTATTTCTAAATTTCTCAGTTAGAAAGTTTTAGCCTCGGGGTGCCGTGAAACAACTTCTGACACTCTAAGGCGTCGTGATTCAAAAAAGTTTGGGAAGCTCTGTATACTGTAATGTTTTTAGGGGTTTTTGCCTGAATTTCACAATAAACACAGATCTGTAAAGTTTTGCTACTGTAAACAGTATTTCAGGACACATGTACAGGTCGAAATTACAAAGGATGACATATAAACACAATTTACTTAATGCAATGTTTTTCTAAATTTTTCAGTAAAAACTTTTGGCCTCGGGGTACCGTGAAAAAACGAGATTTATGGTAAGTACTTACCTTTGTTAAATCTCTTTCTGCGAGGTACACTGGGCTCCACAAGGATAGACATTGGGGTGTAGAGTAGGATCTTGATCCGAGGCACCAACAGGCTCAAAAGCTTTTACTGTTCCCAAGATGCATAGTGCCGCCTCCTCTATAACCCCGCCTCCCAGCACAGGAGCTCAGTTTTTAGTTAACCAGCCCAATGCAGTAGCAGGAAAAGAGATAACAACGGTTAGTAGCCAGATACACCACACTCTCACGACAGGAGAAGTGTCAGCGGCTAATGCCATACCAACCCAAAGAAGCTAAGTGCGTCAGGGTGGGCGCCTTGTGGAGCCCAGTGTACCTCGCAGAAAGAGATTTAACAAAGGCAAGTTCTTACCATAAATCTCCTTTTCTGCTGCGGGGTACACTGGGCTCCACAAGGATAGACATTGGGGATGTCCTAACGCAGTTCCTTATGGGAGGGTACGCACTGTAGCGGGCACAAGAACCCGGCGTCCAAAGGAAGCATCCTGGGAAGCGGCAGTATCAAAGGCATAGTGTCAGCGTCCGGAGTCTTACCGGTACGCTGGGGCCGCGGGGCTGGCTTCTAAGGCGGCGTGCGGGCAGCGGCGGAGGTAGGCTGCTGCGCCGGGTCCGAAGGCAGCAGTAGCGGCGGTGAGGGGTTCCGCTCGTGGCGGCGGGATGCCGCTGCAGCGGGTCGCTCTTGCTGAGCCATTGCTAGGAGAACAGGGGCAGTGAGCTGTGTGGCTATGCAGAAAGGTCTGCATTACTGGGCGCCGCCATGTTGGAGACCAAGTTTGAGGCATAGTTCTTGTTTCCTGTTTCTTCCAGCCAATCCAGGGGAAGTTCTCCCTATAAAAGGGGGCTGGTTTAGGACAGGGACGCCAGTGCTTCAAGTTACAACCATGTTGTAGGTGCTTTAGCCTGTGCTCCCAGGATTCTTGCCGTATTCTGGTTACTCCTGACCCTGCTTGGTCTGTTCTCTGTTGCTGCTGCAGCCCTGCCGTTCCTAGCCTGCTGCTGCCTGTGGAAGCGCTCCTGGAAAACCCGGTCCAGTAAGACTCTTTGGGCACGGTCGGTGCTGGGTCTTCTGCCTCGTCTTTCTAGCCACACTCCACAGATCTTCGTCTCCAGCCATGTCTTTAACCACCATCCACAGTTCCGCAGTTCATAATCTACAGCCTTGTCTTTCAAGCCACAGTCCGCAGTCCTTTGTCTCCAGCCACGTCTCTAACAACTATTCACAGTTCAGCAGTTCATTATTCACAACCTCGTCTTTCAAGCCAAAACCCGCAGTTCTTTGTCTACAACTACGTCTTTAAGTCATCGTTCACCAGCCACAGTTCTCTACCTCAGCCCTGTCCATAAGAACTACAATCCACTGACTCTTAGCTTCGCCTACGTTCTTCATTGCCCCTTGTCCCATGAGAAGGAACTATATCCAACCCCCTCATCTCGTTCTTGCACAGCCAACTACCTCCTTGGGCAAGTCTCAGCTGCCGGATCCTCAAACATCGCTAGTCGTGACACATAGAACCTTATGAACGTGTTCACTGAGGACCACGTAGCCACCTTGCACAATTGCTCAAGGGTCGCACCACGGCGGGCTGCCCAGGAAGGTCCAACAGACCGAGTAGTATGGGCCGTAATGTGAGCAGGAGCGGACAGACCAGTCTTCACATAAGCATGTGCAATCACCATTCTAATACATCTGGCCAAAGTCTGCTTGTGAGCAGGCCAGCCACGTTTTTGAAACCCAAACAAAACAAAGAGAGAATCAGATTTCCTAATAGAAACAGTTCTCTTCACATAGATACGGAGAGCCCGTGCCACATCCAAAGACCGCTCTTTGGGAGACACGTCAGGAGAGACAAGGGCCGGAACCACAAGCTCCTGATTAAGGTGGAACGAAGAGACCACCTTAGGTAAATATCCGGGACGAGTCCTAAGAACCGCCCGGTCACGGTGAAATAACAGATATGGGGAACTACAAGACAAGGCACCAAATCCAACACTCTTCTAGCAAAGGCAATAGCCAGTAGAAACACCACCTTAAGGGAAAGCCACTTAAGATCAGCTGAACCAAGAGGTTCAAAACGGAGACTCTTGTAACGCCTCCAAAACCACGACACACCCAAGGAGCCACAGGCGGGACATAGGGAAGTTGGATACGCAACACACCCTGAGTAAAGGTATAATATCAGGTAAGGTCGCAATCTTTCTCTGAAACCACACCGACAAGGCAGAAACATGAAGCTTGAGGGAGGCCAGACGCAGGCCTAAGTCTAGGCCCTGCTGTAGAAAAGCCAAAAGCTTGGCTGTACTAAACTTGGAAGCGTCATAATTGTTAGATGCGCACCAAACACAGTAAGAATGCCAGACCCTATGGTAAATCCATGCAGAAGCCGGTTTTCGGGCCCGCAACATAGTTTGAATGACCGCCTCAGAAAACCCTTTAGCCCTCAAGACGGAAGCTTCAAGAGCCATGCCGTCAAAGACAGCCGGGACAGGTCCTGGTAGACACAGGGGCCCTGAACGAGGAGGTCTGGGCGTTTTGGAAGTAGAATTGGACGGTCAGACGAGAGGCCCTGAAGGTCTGAGAACCAGTGCCGTCTGGGCCACGCAGGAGCTATCCTCCTTCCTGCTTGAACTTCCGAATTACCCTGGGCAGGAGTGACACCGGAGGGAACACGTATGGCAGGCCAAACTTCCATGGCACCGCCAGCGCATCCACGAATGCTGCTTGAGGATCCCTTGTCCTTGCTCCGAAGACCGGTACCTTGTGGTTGTGTCAAGACGCCATCAGATCCACGTCTGGAAGGCCCCACCTTTCCACTAGGAGTTGAAAAACTTCAGGATGGAGGCCCCATTCTCCGGCGTGTACGTCCTGACGACTGAGAAAGTCCGCTTCCCAATTCAGGACTCCCGGAATGAATATTGCCGATATGGCTGGTAGATGGCGTTCCGCCCATTGAAGAATCCGTGAGACTTACTTCATTGCCAAGCAGCTTCGAGTGCCGCCTTGATGATTTATGTAAGCCACTGTGGTGGCGTTGTCCAACTGTACTTGAACAGGACGGTTCTGTATTAACTGCTGGGCCAGGTTCAATGAATTGAAGACCGCCCGCAATTCCAGAATGTTGATCGGGAGGAGAGACTCCTCCTTGGTCCACCGACCCTGAAGGGAGTGTTGCTCCAACACTGCGCCCCAACGCCATAGGCTGGCATCAGTCGTTAAGAGGACCCAGTCGGGTATCCAGAAGGGACGACCCCTGCACAATCGTTGGTCCTGGAGCCACCAGTAAAGCGACAGACGGACCTCCGGAGTCAATGAGATCATGTGAGAACTAATCCAGTGAGGCAGGCCATCCCACTTGGCCAGAATCAGCCTCTGGAGAGGGCGAGAATGAAATTGAGCATACTCCACCATGTCGAATGCTGACACCATGAGGCCCAGCACCTGCATCGCCGAATGTATCGACACTTGGAGACGAAAGAGGAAGCAACGAATCCTGTCCTGAAGCTTCAGAACTTTCTCCTGAGACAAGAACAACTGCTGGTTGTGAGTGTCCAATAGCGCTCCCAGGTGCACCATGCTCTGAGCAGGGACCAGGGAAGATTTCTTCCAGTTGATGAGCCACCCGTGGGCTTGCAGAAACCGGACAGTCATATCTAGGTAACGTAGGAGAATTTCTGGGGAATTTGCCAGGATCAACAAGTTGTCCAGATATGGTAGGATCCTGACCCCTTAACGGCGGAGTACCGCCGTCATTACGGCCATAACTTTGGTGAAGACTCACGGAGCCGTGGTTAAACCAAAAGGTAACGCCCACAACTGGTAATTGAGGTTGCCAACCGCAAACCTCAGGTATTGCTGATGTGACACTGCTATAGGAATATGCAGGTAAGCATCCTGTATATCCAGGGAGACAATATAATCCCCAGGTTCCAAGGCCAGAACAATAGAGTGAAGGGTTTCCATACGGAACTTGGAGATTCTCAAAAACTTGTTCAATGCCTTGAGGTTGAGAATGGGCCGGGAGGACCCATTCGGTTTTGGGACTAGAAACAGAGGAGAATAGTACCCCTGGCCCCTCTGAGCAAGAGGCACCTGTACTACCACTCCTGTGTCCAGGAGGGTCTGTACCACCAAATGAAGAGTCTTTGCTGTTGTCTGGTACGAAGGGACATCTGTCAGGCAAAATCGATGAGGAGGGACGGTTTTTGAAGGCTATGGCGTACCCTCGAGTGACGACTTCCCGTACCCAGGCATCTGAAGTGGTCTTCAACCATTCCTGGCTATACCCTAGAAGCCGGCCCATCACCCTGTCTTGCGGCAGGCTTATCGGTCTTGGAAGCTGGCTGACGGGCAGCCCAGGCTCTTTTGGGCTTTGGCTTACCAGGTTTGGAAGTGCGGGCCTGTTTGTGGTATTCCTGACCTTTTGCTTTACCTGAAGGACGAAAGGACCGAAAGGAAGTACTTTTAGCCTTCGGCACAGAAGGAGCAGTACTTGGCAGACAGGCTGTTTTGGCAGTAGCCAAATCAGCCACTATCTTATTTAAGTCCTCTCCGAACAAGATATTTCCCTTGAAAGGGAGTACCTCCAGGGTTTTTCTAGAATCCAGATCCACAGACCAGGATCTCAGCCACAATATCAGACGAGCCAGGACTGACGTAGTAGAAGCCTTAGCTGCCAGAACACTGGCATCAGAAGCCGTCTCTTTAATATAGCGAGAAGCTGTGACAATATATGACAAGCATTGTCTAGCATCGTCAGAAGAGATTTCAGCTTCCAACTCTTGGGCCCACACTTCAATAGCTTCTGCAGCCCACGTTGCTGAAATAGTGGGCCTTTGCACAGCACCCGTAAGGGTGTAAATCGCTTTCAGACAACCCTCCGCACGTTTATCCGTAGGCTCCTTCAGAGACGTGACGGTAGTGACAGGTAGAGCTGAGGAAACCACCATCCTTGCCACATGCGAGTCCACTGGAGGAGGTGTCTCCCAATTTTTAGACAGCTCTGGCGCGAGGGGATAGCGAGCAAGCAGCTTCTTGTGAGGCACAAACTTCTTACCTGGATTTTCCCAGGATTCCGGACGTATATCAACCAGGTGATCAGAGTGAGGTAAAACTTGTTTAACCACCTTCTGACGCTTGAACCTATCTGGTTTCTTAGGAGGAACGGATGGCTCAAACTGCTATCCCCATCAGTATTATCAGTGTCAGAATCTGTGTGGTCAGTGTAAACGCTATCTTCATCAGACGAGGTGTTAGTGACAGCAGTGGATTGTGAGGAAGTAATGGCCCGCTTAGAGGACGCCTTGGTCTTAGGCGAGCGAGGGTTAGACTTTTTAGTAGTCAGTGACTGGTTCAATTCCTTTAACTGGAAGGACAAGTTATCTGCCCACGGTGGATTAACCGCAGGGACCATATACGGTTGGACCGGCATAGGAGGTCCCATAGGGGGCATTAGTTTAGTAACTAGCGTATTCAGTAGTGTGGAGATGGTAGCCCACGACAGGTCATTCTGGACCCCCGTTGCCACAGTCCCACTGGGGGGCAAGAAACCCCCAGAACCAGAGCCCTCAGCTGCTATATTTTCCTCAAAAGTATCTGTGGCTTCAGCACCACTCCCAGTGTGTTCAGCCCCAGAACCGTTACCCTCATAAGCAGACATGATATAACTTGCAATATCAGGTAACACAGTACAATTTGTCAGCAGCACTATACCTCTAAACCCAAACCCTTGCGCAGTGTAGTCAGCACAAACAGGGATTCGGGAGAGATATGGTGACTAAAATCACAGAGAAAAATACAATTAAAGTATATCTTGTGAAAATCCTATATTATAATAAACCTGACGCACCAAGTTCCCACAGGTTATAGAATATAGGGAAAGCAAGCTGAGTGAGAGACACGAAATGTAAATCACCCAACAAGCTAATGCACACACATACAGTCACAGTTGTACAATGCAGAGGTTATTACTAACAATAATACTGCACTGGACTAGCTTATATATATAGCTATGTAGTCAACAGATATAACACTGCACAGTAAGACTGGTTGTATATCACAGGGCAGTGGCGGAACTTGTAAGTGATAGGCCCAGGTGCAAAAATATGCTTTGGGCGCCCCTCCTCAAGTTCATAATATGTTGCTTGGAAGTGGATGACAGGAGAGCGTGACAGGGAGAGGTAGTAAGTGATGGGGAGAGGGTGACAGGCAGAGGGAGAGGGTGAAGGGGAGAAGGTAACAGGGAGTAGCAGTTGGCGAAGGGGAGAAGGTGACAGGGAAAGGCAGTGGGTGAAGGGGAGAGGGTTAAAGGAAAGGCAGTGGGTGACGGGAGGAGAGAGAGGGTGACAGGGAGACGGAGACAGGAGAGGCAGCATGTGATAAGGAGAGGGTGACCGGGAGAGGTAGATGGTTAAAGGAAAGGCAGCAGGTGATTAGGAAGAGGCAGAAAGTGACAGGGAGAGTTAGCGGGTGACAGGGGAATCAGAGTTTGACAGGGAGAGGCACAGGATGACAGAGTGGATGAAAGGAAGAGACAGTGTGGGTGACTGTGAGAGGGAGTGGATAACAGGCAAAGGTTAACGGGGAAAGGCAGAGGTGAGGTCTTTGTAGGAGGGAGTTAAGGCAGTAAATTGGGTTTAAAGGGTTCACTGGGACTGGGTATGTGTGTGCGAGAGAGAGAGAGAGAGAAAAGAAGAGAGAGATTAGACAGAGAGATACATACATGTATGTGTGCATGAGAGATATGTATGTGTGTGTGTGTGTGTGTGTGTTGAGAGAGAGGTGTGTGTGTGTGTGTGTGAGAGAGAGAGAGAGAGAGAGAGAGAGAAATGTGTGCGAGAGAGAAAAATTGAGAGAGAGAAAAAGAGCGACATAGAGAAAAAGGTAGAAAGACAGACATCCATGAAGAGACAGAGAAAAAGGGAGAGAGAGAGAGACAGACAGACATATAGAGAGAGAGAGACAAAGAAAAAGAGAGAAAGACATGAAGAGACATGAAAAGAAAAACGTGTGTGTGCGTGAGAAAGACAGAAAAATGAAGATAGACATGGGGAGAGAGAAATTGGGAGAGACAGAGAGAGACAGACAGAGATGAAAAGAGAAACAGACATGGAGAGATAAATGAAAAGAGAAAGACAGAGAGAGAGACACGAAGAGAGAGAAAGAGAGAGATAAGAAAGACAAAGAGATATGAAAAAAGGCATGAAAAGAGAAAGAGAGACAGAGAGAGACATGAGGAGAGAGAGACATGAGGAGAGAGAGACATGAAAAGAGGGACACAAAAAGAAAGAAAGAGAGAGAGAGAGAGGGAGAGACATGAAAAGAGAGAGAGAGATATGAAAAGAGAGAGCGCAGTTTGATGAAACAATAAAGTGCCCAGTCCACTCAGAGGTGGATTTAGACCTCAGGGGGCCCCAAGCAAGACACCTATTTGGGGCCCATTTCCTCATACATTCTATAGCACTATAGTTACGTTTCTGATTTATGCCCCTTACATTACTTGTCAGCGGTGTGTGTGTCGATCTCTTTGGCTATTACTATGTTATAATATAGTTTCTATAAAACACAGCACTTACAAAACCACCAAAAAATCCATTAATATTATTAACCACTTTGTTTGATATCTAGTTTCTGCAGCTCCTAATGGTGGTACTGTTCCACCAACTAAATACTTAAGTATTTAAACATGCAGTGTGAGATGCGGCTCTAATATCCTGGGGTCGCAGCATACCGCTGGGGACATTCAGATAACACAGCGCTCTCCCCCTTTTGGATATAAGTTCATGAGTGGTACCACAGAGACTGTAACAACCTGTTTAAAATTATTGTATCCACATAAGAAATGATGATACAAATTTACCGCAATGAATCTATGGATGGACACATAGGAAAGTCTTAAACGGACATTTACACGGAGTCAAGGGCATGGGATTGATCACACTGCATGTTTAAATACTTTTTAATATTTTTAAATGTTGACATATGTGTGGAATGTACTAACATAAAGCTGTATATATTTTATCATATATCTTGGTTCAGCGCTCCTTTGATAAGGTATATTGTATTTCTGTTATAATATTGGGGGTCATTCCGAGTTGTTCGCTCGTTGCCGATTTTCGCTATACTGCGATTAGCTGCTACCTGCGCATGCGCATGGTACGCAGGGCGCATGCGCTAAGTATTTTAGCTCAAAACTTAGTAGATTTACTCACGTCCGAACGAAGAATTTTCATCGTTGAAGTGATCGGAGTGTGATGGACAGGTAGTGGGTGTTTCTGGGTGGAAACCGTCCGTTTTCTGGGAGTGTGCGGAAAAACACAGGCGTGTCAGGCAAAAACGCGGGAGTGTCTGGAGAAACGGAGGAGTGTCTGGCTGAACGCAGGGCGTGTTTGTGACGTCAAACCAGGAACGAAACGGGCTGAGCTGATCGCAGTGTAGGAGTAAGTCTGGAGCTACTCAGAAACTGCTAAGAATTTTCTATTCGCAATTCTGCTAATCTTTCGTTCGCAATTCTGCTAAGATAAGATGCACTCCCAGAGGGCGGCGGCCTAGCGTGTGCAATGCTGCTAAAAGCAGCTAGCGAGCGAACAACTCGGAATGACCCCCTTAGTGCAGTTGTAAAGCACAATATAATATGCTGGCGCTGTATAAGTAATAGGTTGCGGGACCTCCTAACAGGTGAAGGGGTACATTTTCAAGATGTTTTATTAATTTTTTTAATTAAGGTTTAAGATTATCATCTCTTAATTAATTTAGTCTATTTTTTTTAACCTTTTTCACATTGTTGCAACTGAATGCCCAAATCTGTATTATAGGCCCTACACACTAGGCGATAATTCTCAAAGATATGAACGATCTCATTCATTAATGAAGGAGATACCGTTCATATCTTTGAGTGTGGAGGCACCAGTGATGAACGATGCGTGGCCCCGCGCTCGTTCATCGCTGGTGCCCCGTTTGCTGTGCATGCAGGCCAATATGGACGATCTCGTCCATATTTGCCTGCCCTTGTCTTCTATGGAGCCGTATGACGGGGGGAGTGAAGAAACTTCACTGCCCCCCCGCCGCCGGGTCGCCCGTCAGCCTTATCCGCCGTCGGGCAACTCGGCGACAGATCATTAAATGTGTAGGGCCCTTTACACATCTGCAAAACTAACCAGCAAAGTGGGAATTTATTCCTGCCTGTGTCACTGGGGCAGCTGAATAGCACCTAGAGGTGTGTGAATATGCAGAGCTGGGCTGTTATCTCACTGTCAGGCTTCATCCTCTCTTATCAGCCATGTTTAGCCCTAGCTGACTCTTAAAGTGACGGTAGCCTTTTATCCCCCCCAAATGTAGCAGGCAGGCCCCTGTCCAGTCAGTGTATGCTGCCATACCCCCTGTCACACATTCCCACTCACCCCTCACTGTCACACATACCCACTCACCCCTCACTATTACACATACCCACTCACCTCTCACTGTCACACATAAAGATTTCTAAAAAGCTTATGAAAAAACTTTGTAAAAAAACTTGTAAGAAACGTATAAAAAATGTAAAAGACAGTGGCACCTGTGAAGAAAAAAGGGTTAATATAGCGGTGTTTACAGCTCCTTTTGGAGAATTTTTGAGCTTAGTTCGTCCCGGTTCACAAAATGTGAAAGATCTACCTCTCCCTAACTACTGACCGGTGTTCGTGCAGGGCTCCAAGATGTAATATGGTACGTCCTCTTCTCCCGTACCGCTGCGTCCAGCGGTCTGGGATCGCGGTCAGTTGTCCAGTCGCGGCCCGATGACGTCACACTGCGGCTCGGCGTCGGGGAGTTCGGGCCGGTCAGATGGTCGACTGTAGCTCTGTGCCTCCAACGCGTTTCGTGTGTCACCGCACACTTAGTCATGGATGGCAATTGTGTTTCCTGTTCCTTCTTTTATACTTAAAAAACTTTATTGTTCATGTTAAAAAAACGGAAGTGCAAACAGGAAGTTAGTATCAAACAGGCGGCAACCATGTGCTCCTGTTTGAACATAGTAAAAAATTATTTTATTTTTTGAAAAATCTTTTCTTCTATTTAAAAAATAGGTGCCACTAAAAATTTATCAAAGAATGAAAATATAATGTGTGTATTTATAAAAATGCGTTTAGTTCAATGTCAATGTTGAGTCCATGCGGAAATAAAGTTTTCATTTCAAAAATCCATCTAGTTTCATTTTTTAAAAGATCTGTGACGATATTTCCACCTCTCCAGTTGCTTTGAACTTGTTGTATTGCCATAAATTTTAATCCAAGTGGGTCTTTATTATGGAAATCTGTGAAATGTTTTGACACACTATGGGTACTCAATCCTCTTTTTATATTGTAAATATGTTCCGCCAGCCTTATTTTGAGTCTTCTCTTAGTTTGACCAATGTATTGTAGCCCACATGGGCATTCCAAAAGGTAGATTACTTGCTCCATCTCACAGCTTAAATGGTCTTGAATTATGTATGATCTTCCAGTTTTATTTGATTTGAAGGTTATTTCTGGTTTGGTTGTGTTTTTATTTAGGTTTTTGCAGGCTTTACAATTTAAACAGTAATGATGGCCCTTTGATTGGGTGTTTTTTGGAAAGCTTCTCTGATAGCTTTTCACAAGATCTTGTTTAATATTTTTCGCTTTTCTATATATGATCTTAGGTCTATCTGTTAGGCTGTTTCTCAAATCATCATCCAATTTCAGAATGTGCCAATGTTTATTTAGCATGGTTTCTATGTTTTGATGGTTACTGTTGTATTGAGTAATGAATTTGATTTTTTCCATGTTTTCATCTGTTCTTTTTTCTTTATACCTAATGAGATCTTTTCTATCCATAAGCTCAATCTTGTTTTTCTGTTTATTCAAGTCTTCAATTTTATATCCTTTCTGGATAAAATTCTGTATCATCTTCTCACTCTGTTTTTCATATGTCTCCTTTTGATTGCAATTTCTTCTAATTCTTTGTAGTTGGCTTGATGGTATGCTTGCTTTCCAGTTTCTATGGTGATTACTTGAGTATGGCAAAATATTATTTCCGCTTACTTCTTTAATATGGGTTTTAGTGTTGATTCGATTATCTTCAATGAAAATTTCTAAGTCTAAGAAAGTTACTGTATTTTTACTTGTGTTTGTTGTAAATTCTAAATTGATGTTATTACTATTTATATGTAGAATGAACTTTTGTAGGTCTATATCAGTCCCTCCCCAAATGAAGAAGACGTCATCAATGAATCTGTACCAGCAGATCAGACTTTCTCTGAATGGATTGTTTGTCCAGATATTCTGATCTTCCCACCTTGCCACGAACAAGTTTGCGTAGCTGGGCGCAAATGATGTGCCCATTGCCGTTCCACATTTCTGTCTGTAGAACTTGCCGTTATTCCAAAAATAATTATGGTTTAAGATGAAGTCAATATTTGTCATGATGAAATTGACCTGTCTTGTTGGAAGATTTGATGCATTCAAGAAATGTTCAGTATATTCACAACCTATTTCATGATTAATACTTGTATACAATGATTTGACATCACTGGTTCCTAGTGTATAGTGTTCTTCCCATTGTATGTTCGTAAGTATCTGTATGATATGAATGGTATCTTTTAAATAACTTTTTTGTGTCTTTACAATATCTTGAAGGAAATGGTCTGTGTATTTTGATAAATTTGAGGTGATGGATTGGATTCCTGAGACTATAGGTCGTCCAGGTGGATTAATCGGGTCCTTATGCATTTTTGGCAAGCAGTAGAAGGTAGGAATTTTAGGATTTTTTTCTATAATGAAGTTGAATTCTTTGAGGGTAATAATTCCTAAATGTAGGCCTTCCTCAATTTGTTCTCTCAGTTGTGTTTCATACATACTTGTCGGGTCTTGATCCAATATTTCATAAGTATCTTGATCTTCTAGAAGACGTGTAACTTCTCCTTCATACTGGTCCTTATTAAGGATAACAATGCCCCCGCCTTTATCGGCTGGTTTGATTACAATGCTTGCATCTTGTTTCAGTTCTTTAAGTGCCAGTTTCTCCTCTTTAGAAATGTTCAATTTCATTTTAGGTTTCTCAGGTATTTTTTCTATTTCTTCTTGTCAGTGTTTTGAAATTCTTTTGATTATATGGTTGATAGTTTCTTTTATAATCAAAAGAATTTCAGTTATACTACAAATCAATACAAGCTCATAAAAGATTCATTTACCTCAGGAAAAGAAGCAGCAATTAGAGAAGAGAATCAAGAAATTGAATTATTAATACAAACAATCCAAAAGAAGGAATTAGAAAAACCAAAGGGAAGAATAAAATCCACTAAAAGAAATTATCGTGAAGACTCAGAAGAAGATTCAGATGAAGACTATTTTTTAGAATTCAATCAAGGCAATCAGAAACCACCAGATTACAAAAGATCCATGAACAAAAAACACTGGGAGAACCATACTGGAAGAAAAGAACAAGAGGACGAAGAGGGCAGAGAACAAAGAAAAAAACAGACATCCTAGTTGAAAATAAACCAATTATTTTCAACTTGAGTGACAAAACACTGACAAAACCCCAAACATCAATTCTTCAGAAAGGGCTTAATTTTGCTCCGCAATCAAAGATAAACAAATTTGATTTATACATAGATTTGCATAAATTTATAAGAAAATGTAACATCAAAAAAAAATTTTCAAAAAATCCGAAATCCTGTTCAATCACACAACCAGACGAATTCCACCATACAGAATTTGGACCACAATCAACTTTTAACCCAACATTTTGTAAAGGGTCACATGTAGAGACATTTCAAAAATTAATAGAAGAAGAAATAGAAAAAATACCTGAGAAACCTAAAATGAAATTGAACATTTCTAAAGAGGAGAAACTGGCACTTAAAGAACTGAAACAAGATGCAAGCATTGTAATCAAACCAGCCGATAAAGGCGGGGGCATTGTTATCCTTAATAAGGACCAGTATGAAGGAGAAGTTACACGTCTTCTAGAAGATCAAGATACTTATGAAATATTGGATCAAGACCCGACAAGTATGTATGAAACACAACTGAGAGAACAAATTGAGGAAGGCCTACATTTAGGAATTATTACCCTCAAAGAATTCAACTTCATTATAGAAAAAAATCCTAAAATTCCTACCTTCTACTGCTTGCCAAAAATGCATAAGGACCCGATTAATCCACCTGGACGACCTATAGTCTCAGGAATCCAATCCATCACCTCAAATTTATCAAAATACACAGACCATTTCCTTCAAGATATTGTAAAGACACAAAAAAGTTATTTAAAAGATACCATTCATATCATACAGATACTTACGAACATACAATGGGAAGAACACTATACACTAGAAACCAGTGATGTCAAATCATTGTATACAAGTATTAATCATGAAATAGGTTGTGAATATACTGAACATTTCTTGAATGCATCAAATCTTCCAACAAGACAGGTCAATTTCATCATGACAAATATTGACTTCATCTTAAACCATAATTATTTTTGGAATAACGGCAAGTTCTACAGACAGAAATGTGGAACGGCAATGGGCACATCATTTGCGCCCAGCTACGCAAACTTGTTCGTGGCAAGGTGGGAAGATCAGAATATCTGGACAAACAATCCATTCAGAGAAAGTCTGATCTGCTGGTACAGATTCATTGATGACGTCTTCTTCATTTGGGGAGGGACTGATATAGACCTACAAAAGTTCATTCTACATATAAATAGTAATAACATCAATTTAGAATTTACAACAAACACAAGTAAAAATACAGTAACTTTCTTAGACAAGGAAATTTTCATTGAAGATAATCGAATCAACACTAAAACCCATATTAAAGAAGTAAGCGGAAATAATATTTTGCCATACTCAAGTAATCACCATAGAAACTGGAAAGCAAGCATACCATCAAGCCAACTACAAAGAATTAGAAGAAATTGCAATCAAAAGGAGACATATGAAAAACAGAGTGAGAAGATGATACAGAATTTTATCCAGAAAGGATATAAAATTGAAGACTTGAATAAACAGAAAAACAAGATTGAGCTTATGGATAGAAAAGATCTCATTAGGTATAAAGAAAAAAGAACAGATGAAAACATGGAAAAAATCAAATTCATTACTCAATACAACAGTAACCATCAAAACATAGAAACCATGCTAACATTGGCACATTCTGAAATTGGATGATGATTTGAGAAACAGCCTAACAGATAGACCTAAGATCATATATAGAAAAGCGAAAAATATTAAACAAGATCTTGTGAAAAGCTATCAGAGAAGCTTTCCAAAAAACACCCAATCAAAGGGCCATCATTACTGTTTAAATTGTAAAGCCTGCAAAAACCTAAATAAAAACACAACCAAACCAGAAATAACCTTCAAATCAAATAAAACTGGAAGATCATACATAATTCAAGACCATTTAAGCTGTGAGATGGAGCAAGTAATCTACCTTTTGGAATGCCCATGTGGGCTACAATACATTGGTCAAACTAAGAGAAGACTCAAAATAAGGCTGGCGGAACATATTTACAATATAAAAAGAGGATTGAGTACCCATAGTGTGTCAAAACATTTCACAGATTTCCATAATAAAGACCCACTTGGATTAAAATTTATGGCAATACAACAAGTTCAAAGCAACTGGAGAGGTGGAAATATCGTCACAGATCTTTTAAAAAATGAAACTAGATGGATTTTTGAAATGAAAACTTTATTTCCGCATGGACTCAACATTGACATTGAACTAAACGCATTTTTATAAATACACACATTATATTTTCATTCTTTGATAAATTTTTAGTGGCACCTATTTTTTAAATAGAAGAAAAGATTTTTCAAAAAATAAAATAATTTTTTACTATGTTCAAACAGGAGCACATGGTTGCCGCCTGTTTGATACTAACTTCCTGTTTGCACTTCCGTTTTTTTAACATGAACAATAAAGTTTTTTAAGTATAAAAGAAGGAACAGGAAACACAATTGCCATCCATGACTAAGTGTGCGGTGACACACGAAACGCGTTGGAGGCACAGAGCTACAGTCGACCATCTGACCGGCCCGAACTCCCCGACGCCGAGCCGCAGTGTGACGTCATCGGGCCGCGACTGGACAACTGACCGCGATCCCAGACCGCTGGACGCAGCGGTACGGGAGAAGAGGACGTACCATATTACATCTTGGAGCCCTGCACGAACACCGGTCAGTAGTTAGGGAGAGGTAGATCTTTCACATTTTGTGAACCGGGACGAACTAAGCTCAAAAATTCTCCAAAAGGAGCTGTAAACACCGCTATATTAACCCTTTTTTCTTCACAGGTGCCACTGTCTTTTACATTTTTTATACGTTTCTTACAAGTTTTTTTACAAAGTTTTTTCATAAGCTTTTTAGAAATCTTTATATATATATTTAATCTTTTCAGCGCTCGGTGCAAATATATTTTACTAGTGTTCAATTAAACAGAGCTGCTTAGACACACACAGCGCAGTTTTTTTCTAAAATTCACTGTCACACATACCCACTCACTGTCACACATACCCACTCACCCCTCACTGTCACACACACCCACTCACTGTCACACATACCCACTTACTCCTCACTGTCACACATACCCACTCACCCCTCACTGTCACACACACCCACTCACTGTCACACATACCCACTCACCCCTCACTGTCACACACACCCACTCACTGTCACACACACCCACTCACTGTCACACATTCCCACTCACCCCTCACTATTACACATACCCACTCACCTCTCACTGTCACACATACCCACTCACTGTCACACATACCCACTCACCCCTCACTGTCACACACACCCACTCACTGTCACACATACCCACTCACCACTCACTGTCACACACACCCACTCACTGTCACACACACCCACTCACTGTCACACATACCCACTCACCCCTCACTGTCACACCCCCCACTCACTGTCACACATACCCACTCACCCCTCACTGTCACACATACCCACTCACTGTCACACATACCCACTTACTCCTCACTGTCACACATACCCACTCACCTCTCACTGTCACACACACCCACTCACTGTCACACATACCCACTCACCCCTCACTGTCACACACACCCACTCACTGTCACACATACCCACTTACTCCTCACTGTCACACATACCCACTCACCCCTCACTGTCACACACACCCACTTACTCCTCACTGTCACACATACCCACTTACTCCTCACTGTCACACATACCCACTCACCCCTCACTGTCACACATACCCACTCACCCCTCACTGTCACACACACCCACTTACTCCTCACTGTCACACACACCCACTTACTCCTCACTGTCACACATACCCACTCACCCCTCACTGTCACACATACCCACTTACTCCTCACTGTCACACATACCCACTTACTCCTCACTGTCACACAGTCGTGTGTGTCTAACGTGAAGAAAACCGGAGCCTTCTGCTGTAGTTACCCGGCAACCAGGGCTCGGGAGTGTACAGCGCCGCTGGGGAGAGATGGAGCTGCAGCAGTGAATGTCTTCTGACATCCACACTCTGCTGCTGCCCTTGAAGTCTTCACTTTACTTCATAAAAAGCTCTTCTTAGGACTGCCTGGAGCAGCCCCTCTGTTATGTGCCTGCTATCTGCAGCACCAACTACAAAACTGAGCTTCTGTGCAGGGAGGCGGGGTTATAGAGGAGGCGGCGCTATGCATCTTGGGAACAGTCAAAGCTTTTGAGCCTGTTTGTGCCTCGGATCAAGATCCTACTCTACACCCCAATGTCTATCCTTGTGGAGCCCAGTGTACTCCACAGCAGAAAAATTCTGATTCTCTAGGGCGCTGTGATACAAAAAAGTTTGGGAAGCACTTTATACTGTAATGGAGTTTTATTTTGCCTGAGTTCCACAATAAACACAGATCTGTAAAGTTTTGTGCATCATATTGACAAAACCCAGGTCTCGTATATTGGATTTCAGTAATGAAAGGAAGAAAAAGCAGAAGTGTCATTAAGGCAAACACATCACCGGAGCAGATAATCCTTTAAAATCACTGCCTAATGTTAGGGAAGATTTAAGACTCCACAACACAGGAATGGAGCGACCCAGAGTAAAATCAAAGCTTTGTATCAGACACCTCGCCCATCGTTAAAACACAAGTCCTCTTTTTAACAACAGCCATAAATTACAGGCCCTGTGTGCAATTTACATGTTTCCGGCCTTACAGTTTTGATCCGTGTAACTCAGACGATCAATTTATAGCGGATTTCCGAAAACACCACCCCACCAGCCGCATACGGCTCATGTGGCAGATGGGTGATGATTGTCTGCAAACCATGAAAATCTCTAAAAACGTGACCATCTCCGCCCATAGCGGAGGAATAAATGTTTTTAGAAAATGAGTTATAATCATCTGTAATAATAATCTATATTCTCTTACAAATTCATGCGAGATCTAATAACGGAACATCTTATTTCTAGTGTTTGGTAGCAATAGACTTTATATTGAGGTGATTTATGGCTCTCCCTACAGTACAGACTTTGGAAGATTTGCAGAAAAGGACTAGTGTGATTTCAGCAACTACATCTCATTTGTGCTTGAGGACAATAAAAAATGCCATAATGTGCAAAATAAAATCAGTTATTCCCAAGTAGCGTAATATTGTGCTGATTGTAGAGACCTGATTTTCACTATTGGACCATCTGTTTGCAATCTTTTCTGAGCATTTTAGTGTCCAGAAACTTTAATTTGTCTCAGCAATTAATCTTTAATATATATATATATATATATATATATATATATATTGTATGTGTGTAACTTCTGCTATACAAGATGTGTGTGAGTGGCTGTGCAGCATTTGGTAGAGATTACAGTATTATAATTGATATAGGACTTCCAAGTAATGAAACTCTTATGTCTGAGGGTAACCAGTTGTGCATTGTTTCTGACTGTACATATGTGATGGTTTCCTTGCTCAGGGGTACATGTGACGGCCTGCGAGTGGAGAGCAGAGGTGTTGCCGATTTAGCCACTAGATTTAAAATGCCAATTTATATTTAAACAACAAAACGAAGGTGTAAGAAAATCGCCACTTTCAATCACCGGCATCTGGCAGCTGCCTGCAACTCATTTCCTAGGTGGAGACAGAGCGTTGCAGGGGCAGTGTCAGGGAAACATGGGCGGCAGCATTGAAATGGGGGCGCGATCGGAGCGGCTGCGTGACGTCACACGCTCCGATCAAAAAGATGGCGGCAGCCCTCCTGCCGTCACAGCCAGACTATGCCGGCAGGAGGCTTCCTTACTTTCTGCATTCACGCTGAAATTGCGGTATGACCGCAATTTCAGCGTGGTCGCAGCGGGGAGGCGTGGGTAGCATGCTGGTTGGCCTTGCCCTGCGACGGGCGGTCCCCAGCATGCAAAAAAAAAGAATTGTAAATTCCGCTACTGAATGAGGTCCAAAGGCTGCTGGTTACCAATACAGACAGCTTTTCTTGCCCCTCCTCCACGTTTTGCCTCTACAGTTGAGGGTGGCCTTATCAGGATTGTACATCTACTACACCTTGGGGACGTAATTTACTCCCAATCGGGGTGGGGACACGGTTTGTGTTATATCTGCATTCTATGTGTAGTTATAGATGAAAGTTTACATTTTAGTAATGTGGCTATCACACCCCTCCCAACATTGGGGTGTTAAGTTGATTGGCACTATGGCCATGACCAAATCAAAGTGTGGCATGTCTAGTGTTGACAATCACTAGGCAGCTGCTTCTGCCACGCAAGTTAAAGTCCTACCATCCATATGCACCAGTGGCAGAACTCATTTTCACTTCTTCAAATGCCAATAGCGGTGTGCATCACACCACGCCAGCCAACATTTGCCACAGAGCTAATCTGGAGTGTGTGCGGCTGCAAGGCCATGGAAACTCAATCATTGAAGTTCCTGAGGAACACTCCTTGTGCTGAAGTTGCTCTCACAGCCAGTCTGGAACTCGGTGAGGAGTGCTGTAAATAAGGACCGATGATTTCAACGCGTCATGCACTTCAGGATTCGGCAGTCCCGCTCTCTCAGTTCGACAGTACTGCTGCTCCTAGTTTATCTATACATATTCTGATTCTGCATTTGTCTCCTTGTGATAGGTTACATGGACTCAGGAAAACTAACCATCCATGATAATAAAAGGAGTCCCATAGGTGTTAGTATGATGGCTAACAAGCTGCCAAGGAAAGGAGTGACTTTAAAAAGTTTCAAGATCACCAAGTCTGTCTCCAACACTACAGCGGAATATGTTTTACCCACTCGCTTCCTGACATTGAGACATTAATTGTTGGACATCCATCTTGGAACACTTAGGAGAAACTAGAACACTATAATCATTTATTTGACTTTCCTGAGGTTCTGCTTATTTTCTTCTTTTTTTTTTCTCCATTTCCCCAACGATTGATCTTCCCACATTTGTATGAGACATTATGCAGTTTTCAGCAACGCACATACATAAAAGAACATTCGCTTATATCCGCTGTCACGCGCCCAGATGCGGCGGCGCTACTTATTTGTATTCATACAAAATAACTTTTCTTGACACCTGAAATTGTGTCACAAACATCTGCTTAAGTGTAGTGTACACTATAAAGGGTCAATTCAATCAGGAGTGATGCATAGGATTTGTTCCGTCACAACGAACGCGCAATGTTTAGTGCGCATAACCCCATACGCAAGGTGGGCTTTATTCATGCATGAAACGCACCACTATGGGGCTGCAAACTAAACTGTATGATGCAGGGGATATGTATGGGGGAATAAGGAGCAATATACGATACCGTAGACGGTGTTCAAGCGCCATCATAGCGTCACCGGCATCGTTCCTAACTGAGCTGTCCCCTAAGCACTCAGACTTGTGCAACATGGACATAATTAATTTCGATGTGTTCAATATAGACATGCGACGTGTGTCGACATGGTCAACGTCAATATTACGAACATGTCGTCAAAATATACCACAACTGAAGAAGGGAGTGAAGAAGGATACAAAATTCATTAGAATCAAAACTACTTAAAAATGACATACTGCGGCAATAGGATCAGTGTGCTACAGAGGAACCAGGGGTATTTAGCTGATAAACCCCGGGGAAGTCATGTATTTGGAGGATAGAAAATGTGTTTTACCTGCTGTATATTTCTCCCCTGCAGTCTGGTGCAGCTGAAAGCATGTCAGTGATCAACCAGAGCACCTGTCAAGAAGGCAGGGTGGGTGTGTCTCTTGCCTGTCAGTCTGGGAAGTGGAGGAGGAGTCTAAGGTATAATAGACTGTCATGGCTATTTATCTGTATGACCGACGTCGGGAAAGCTGGCCGGTTACTAGGGAGTAGATCTAGGTTAGTAGTGAAAGGGCCATGAACATTTACTGTGTGATGGTTACTGTTCTGCTGTCACCCTAACTAAATAAACTGTAGTGGACAAGTCCTGAGTCAGTGTGTGCTTCCACTACACAGCTTCTTTATCACAAGTGGTGTCAGTGCATGGGGTGCTAAGGGAAGCTAGTTTGTTTCTAAACCCACAAAGAAGACAAAATGGAGGAAATACTGAAAATGCTTTTATGCGGACAGCAGCAATTTCAGCAGCAGCATGAATTGTAGTATGAACGGCTGCTGTTGCAACGCCAGCAACAACCGCCGGGTCCTAAGAAGGAGCCCAAAAGCTGACGATGACACAGAAGCCTACCTCGCCACCTCTGAGAGAGTGGCAAAGAGGGTGAAATAGCCACAGGAAGTCTGGGTGGAGAAGCTAGCACCATACTTGTACAGTGAGGCCCGGCATATTTATATGGACCTCAAGGAGAGTGACCAAGACTGAGATACTGGCTTGTGTTAGTGATACCAGGCCAGGTAAGTGGTTGAAACTGGAGGAAAACTTGCCCTATCGGATGGTGTTTCTGCTGGCAACTGACCAATGCATCCAGACGGGGTCTGCAGAAGACCCCCAAACCCCTGATGAACACACCACACTGGTGGAGAGATTTGGGGCACTGCAGTAAATGGCCAATCCCCTTGTGCCAAAACCTATGTCAAGGCAAAAACTGGAGTTATCCTGGAACAGACCAGGGCTGACGGTGAAAAACACTGTGTATAAAGAATGCGGAGAACCCGGACACATCTAGATGGAATGCCGACACTGCTGGAGTCTATGGACTGCTCTTATTTCCACAATATGTAACCAGTTGCCACCTGTAATTATGTGCATTCAGTAGGTGTTTCACAATTAATATCCTGGTTCAAAAAAGGTCACATTAAATTTGTGCAGAATAAAATCTTTGGTGCGTTTATTTGTAGATTTATTTCTGAAACTGAAAAAAAAAAAAGAAACACGCTGTACCCACTACACGAACCATCTGTGTAAATCAAGTCACAAGTCTTTGCAAAGCTGTAATTAATCTCGCTCTGCAATTTCACTGCTACAAAGTCCTTTCTTGTTCATGCTACAGACCAGGTAGTTCCAGTGTCTCTGCTGTAATCTTCTTAACCTTTCTGCTTTTCTTCATATTCAAAATAATTACCCCTCCCCCCACAATCTGACAACTGTAGAGAATGCCACCATAATCCAACACTTCAGTCACTCTGATTAACACAAATTCCAGTTTCTCTGGAGGTCAAGAGGATTATCTGCCCACTTAATTATGAAGAATACAGCCTTGTATATAACAAGTAGAAGGAAATATGAATCATGCTTTGTAGTTGCACATGGGATATGGACCTGATGTGATAACAAAACTATAACATAATTAGATATTTCTAAGCCTTCTGTCACAGATGCAAATTGATAGAAGTTTTGAAGTTATGTGGGTTGTAATTATAGTTTTTGGGCATGTTCTGTTATTTAAAAACTTCTGCCAACTTGTTCTTCATGTTGTCATCTGTTCAGTAATAGAGGGCCCCATGCCTACAGTAATGGGGGCCACAAACAGCTACCTCTGATGGTTCTGAGACTAGACATGACAACTGGATAACCTAATGGATCAGTAAAACACCTTTGGTCCCAGGACAGATGTCTATCAAAGTCATTGCAGAGTGAAGGGTTGAGACTTCAATATAATAACTTTCTTACAAATGCCATAGAAGCATAATTTTTCAGCTGGGAGTGACATCCTTGCTGCTGTTTGGAAGGCTTACTTATGTCTTTATCCCCATCGGTGGTGTGCTGTCTGTTCTCCATCACAACACCTCTATTAGGAGCAGATATGGTTATTTCAAAATATCCCCAACTTAGAACCTCCTGCAACTCTCTGCCCTTTCATCTGCTGGATCTCTGTGAAATTCCGTTACACAGTTCCTGCGTTTGACTCCGCCAAGTGCCTTCTCTTAGGACCACTCAATTTTATGCAAGAAGGGAACGAATGATCTGGACCAAGGAATCTCTTGAAGATTTGAACATGAAGAAGTGACGCTCTATTTATATTAAAAGCATATTCTGATTATTTAATTATTAAAAGCCTCAAATGACCGTAACATGGGAGATAATGCTTTATTGGCCTCAAATGGATCTTCATAAGTCATCACTGGATATTACAAGACATGTTCCTGATATTTAAAATGCAGTCAGGTGGTCTGAGGGTGCCTCAGATTTTATGACTTTAATAGGACTAACACAAGACTTCCTCACACATTCCTGAGTCTGGCAACATGGTTTCTCTGAGAAGCTACTAAGTAAAGATAGGTCCAAACTCCAGTTAGACCATAATAGAAAGGCTGCATTTCTGGGCACTTAACAATGCTAAGAACAAGCCAAGAACTATACCAGTAGGTCAACTCCTACTGCATGTGCTAGCCTTGGACCTGATTTGCACCTCGATTGTTAAAATATTATCTACATCTTACATTCTGATAAAATATAGAGATCCAACATAAATGTGCATTCCACGGACAACTCTTGGTTATATCGTTCCTGTGGAGGATTTTCACCCTGCCCCATCTGACTGCTAATCGACTACTAGTTTTCTGCAAGGTCAAGATCCTACACTGGCTTTGTAGTGACATTTGAGAAAATACAGAACAATTAACCTGTACTGCGTTCCCATTTGTACAACTAATCCACAGTCTCTGGGGAAAATCTCATTCATCCGCTTCCATAAAATCTGAAAAACACCCTCATCGTAGAGTCAATTTTATTTATTTCAAATGGAGAAGAAAAAATTATCAAATAAGCAGAATAAAATCTGAACAACAATATAGTATAATAGAATATAATATATATATATAAAATGTCACTGCCTTCATATTATAAAATAATGCACTTATGGAGAGAGATTTAAGTTCACAATGAGCACCCCAACACAGTAAGTCTTCCTGACCCTGGGACCACACTAATAATTCCATCTGCTTGGCCCACACAGCTTACAATCCTATTGTCTGGACCATAACATTACACAGGACATGGAATATCAAAGTCTTTATCAGGTGTTTCTAAATATAACTTATTACCAGTTATCTATGTAGCGCACAAACGTCCCAGCGCTTTACAGAGACGATATCATTGCACTGAGCACAAGCCTAGCTACATTAGTGATACAGATCGCAGTAAGGATTTTGCAAAGTGACTGACAGTCTGGGACCGTTTGGGAGAGGCAACGGGGAGTGGCGTCAAAAACACAGTGTGGTCATGACCTTAGGGTTACTCAGATGGTCAGTTATCGAAGAATCAGCGGCCACCGCCGCCTGTTTGTACACAGTTGCTTGCATCACAATACATTTCCAAGCGGCTACAGTGTTAGAATATATTTCAACATGCGCCGTGTCAGTGGCGTAAGTTCGTCCCAGTTGCCCGGAGGAAAGATAAATATTGGTGTCCTGCCACACATAGATAAATATATAATGTATATGTAGTGTTCTGGGGAAAAAAATAATTTAAAAAAAATATGGATATATGGAGATTATATATATATATATACACACACACACACACACACACACACACACACACACATTCATTGTCATTTAATTTGAAATCCCACATTTCTTAGCAGTCATACCTAGGATTAGAACCCATTACCTGCTACACGGAAGGCAGACACCTTACTGATCAAGCTATCTGCTCCTGCATATTAGACCTGCAGATTCTAACTATATGCCAGTGGTTCCCAAACTTTTTTGAATCACGGCGCTCTAGAGTACCAGAATTGTTTTCAAGGCACCCCTATGCCAAAACTTTTTTATTGAGAGATTTAGAATAAATAAATGAAGTAAATTGTGTTTATATGTCATCCTTAGGTTCTGTTGTGTGGTGTGGGACCAGATTTTCTTCTGTTTGTCCACATATTGTCTGATTGGCAGCCACCAGCGCTGGTTTTGCCTACTACACTGATCATAAATAATTTAAATTTGTCCTTGACCACCAATCCAAGGCTCCCCTGCAAATGTCCTGACGCACCCCAGGGTGCCTAGGCACACAGTTTGGGAATCAGTGCTATATGCAGCTACTAGTTGGAATTCTCATTTCAAAACTAGGCAGATCTATACATAGATCTGCTCAATAACTCACAATGCTGACTATTTCTCTGACAATTATTTTGCAAGTGTCATACCCAGGATTAGAACCCACAACCTATTACACTGGAAACAGGCTCCTTACTGATGGAGATACTTGCTCCTGCATAGGAAGCATGAGAATCCTAATTCTTGTAATTGTCAGAGAAGTAACTTCATATAGTTAGAATTCTCAGCTTCCTATTCAGGAGCAAACAGCTTCATCAGTAAAGTGTCTGCTTCCAGTGTAATAGGCAGTGGGTTCTAATCCTTGGTGCGACACTTGTAAAATGTGCATCTAAAATCAACAGGGTGTGACTTGTAAGGTGCAGGGACTAGTGGGGGAGAAAAGACAGCCATGGAAGAAATAGCGGGGGCAGTCTACTAACTTAACTGAAAGGGAATGGGAGGAGAAGTGCCTCTCTTCAGAGCAGGAGCCCCCGGCGGCAGCTGCCTCCATTGCCTCCCACAGTTACGCCTCTGTGCTGTGTACGGGATTGCAGCTGCAAATACATTGGCATCCATCACTGAAACAGGCCCTATATTCCCTGCCACATGTACAGACTAGTTCATTTATGTTGGGATCTAAGTAACCGATCAGTAAATTTGGATAGTGGAAGGAAACTGGAGTACCCAGAGGAAACCCACGCCAGCATGGGAAGAACATACAAACTTCCTGCAGTTAGTAGCGGGAATTGACCTCATTGCTGTGAGACAGTATTGCTGACCAATACACCAACCGTGCAGCCTAGCAACCGAGACAATTACACCTCTTACACCCAATGGCAGCAAGTCAATGAAAACAGGTCAAAGATATAGACAAAATATATATAAATGAACATAATATATATGTATCGTCGTCAGCATCATCAAGATTTCTTATTTGTAAGGGCAGGGAAAGGTAAGGGGTTCTATAAATGGAGAGACGCACAGGAGAAGACTTGGATATGGGAGTGACAAGTGGCTAGCAAAGAGGAGGAGAAGCGGAGCTCAGAAGTGGATCACAGAGTGCAAGAGGGAGCAAATCTTGGGATGAGGTCAGAGATCTATGAAGGGGAGGCACTGGGGGACTTTGAAGGCTGGGATAAGGAAACTTGAAGGAAGGCCTGCACAGGAGATTGCAGTAGTCAACGCATGAGAGAATGGATTAGAGGTTTTTTGAACATCCAGAAAGGGACGTATTCTTGAAATGTTTTGATAAGGAGGCAACAAGACCAGCCCAAGGCACTAGATTTGTGCAGTGAAGCAGTGAGTAGAGGGTGACATGAAGGGCGCAGTTGTCATAGATAGTGATCGAGAGCGTAATCTACTGTAATTAGTGGGACATTTGTACAAATCGTGCTTACTGCTCCCACTGAATTTGGAAAAAAGCATCTTGTTCTCTAGAATTCCTGATGAAATGTATAGAAAAAGTGTGCAAAATAAACCAAAGAATACTTGGGAGTGCGGTGCTTCTCTGTCTTTCATTGCTCAGGAGAACTGTAAAGCCAGAAGGCGGCAGTGATGGGACTACAAATGAAACTAACATTTTTAATTAGAACTCTTTTCCCTAGATCAGAACCACTTTAGAGAGTACGTGGAATGAGGAGATGGAGAAGTGGCAATGGTTACTTCGTATAACGGAGGCTGGACACAATTATACATTTACGTTTTAACACAGCCGTGACTATTCTGGGTAAGCCTGGACAATGCTGAGGCTTAATTATCCTCTAAAAAGTGAACCAAGATCTTAAAATATTATTTTACCCACGGCCAGAAGTCTGCCGTCTCTCCTATGCAAAGTACTGCTGCAATGTGTGAGCCATCAACAGGTCAGACAGTGCTAGACACGCTTCGCTTTGCAAACCCATACAAAAATGAAAATGACACAGGCCCCTAATGAATACCATCTCCATCCTCAGCATCACAAGAGCAGACAACTGTTGACTGTTGTATTTTATGATTATTCCAGCGGTTTTTGTTTTTTTATTCAGACCATTTGAGTCTTTCTACCTGGGCTGCACAATTCACACTTGCTGCAAATATCCTTTTGCTCATGACAGGTTTTCTTATGGTATGTCTTCCCTGCTTGCCGGGAGTCACCGGGACCCACTGCTGTTATTGACTGCTATCCTCTGTTGGTTTGACGCATGGCTTCATACGCTTCAACTTGGACTTGGGTATAAGGACAAGTATCACTGAGTGACACAGGTGAACACATGTTGCGTTTTGTACAGGAACACACATCCCAGCCTCGGTAAGTATGTTAGGACTGCTTGGCCAACGTCAGCGCTATACGTAGAGTGCTAAGTATCACATAATTACTGCACTGCCCTGGGTCATCATGTAACACAAAACAGGCGTTACTTTATAATACATAGAAACACTAACGTATATTTATCTTGTCTGCAGAATATCTGATATTTGTAGATGGAAAACTTCAGCCAAGATACATATTTCACTGCTTGTATATTAACCCTTGTGGTCCCTATTCCACATGCAGTATAGACATACATCTGTCATTTGTGTGCACTGCTGCACAGGCTGCTCGGACTCCTGGAGCTGCCAGTCTGTCACACAGTGTCACAGTGTTGGCATTTCCCTGCCCTGCCAGTAAGATCTTGTGCAGACATCAGATCTCTTCTGGACTAAGGCAATAACTGTCGCTGACCTGCTGGAATTCGCAGGCACGCCAAGCAGTATCAGTGATCTGGGCGCCGCTGAGGAGACCAAAACGCATTTTCAAAAATTAGAGAATTAAAAAGATACACTACAGTATATTCAGAACACTCATTTGTGGCATGATAAGTATATTCATAATTATGTTTAAAATATGTTAAAGGTACGGTAGCACAATTTTACCAAATAATTTGCTCGTTGAAGAATTGAGTCCTACAAATAGAAGGGGACTTTAAATACACCAATTGGGTGAGTGTAATTCCATAGTGTGAGAATACTGAATATTGCCTGGTTCGGAATCAGCGACGCCAGTGTGTGCGTCTTTTGCCAGCGGCACATCTGCGACTTTATGCAAATAACGCTACAAGTCCTCACTCTGACACTGCATCATTGGTCTCACCATAGAAACTGGCTCCAGCCCTACGGCAGCAGCAGATTTTCTGTCTGAGTGTGGTTATCTCCAGTGTCGGCGATTAAGCTTCTGGGTGCAACCACTTCAGCGACACACTCGTGACACGCCCATAAAAGCACCATCTCCGTGCGTCTGCTGAGCACCCCCACTGTTCAACGCACAATGCATTCTCAGTAAACGTCTTTGCGCGCCTAAAAACTCCACTGTGCTTCTGTACAAACACAACCAAGACGCATGCGCGGTGCGACAGACGCTTGCATCTGATGCCAACATAGCCTGTGACACAGAATCAGGCCGCCTGTGACTAAAATAGCGTAATGGAGTGGTAATGCGGCATTCACACGTAGGCAAACTTCATGGAGGGCACGCTGGCTGAATTATGGGCGGCTACGCTGATCTGTGCGCTAGTGCAATTACATCTATTTTCAGGCGGGTCTTCAGTGCCAGGTATTTACCTGGAGGAAGTGCGCACCGATAATTATGACGGATATGAAACTCTGGGCGCGGATAGTGGTGAGCCGACCGTAGCAGAACAAGCAGTGCGCTGAGATTTACATTTGGAAGGAGCATTCCCAAACTCAAATCTACATTGCAGTGTAAGAATAAAACCTACAAACAATGGTAGTTGCTCAGTCATTCCTGGAGATAATTATGTATCAGGTGCTGGAAAGGGGGAGGGGTCACAGACAAACAACAGACAGAGAGGTGGAGGGTGCAAATCCCCACCCCTAAATTTCCCTTCAGCACACTAAAAATTACTGTAACCATACCTGAACCTATCACACATGTTTGCAAACGCATGTTTAAGCTGCTGAGCTACTTCACGGCTTCTCTGATATCAGCAGTCCTAGCACTACATAATAGCAGTGCCCACATAGGGCCATGTAATTTGTCACAGTAGGCCTCATGATAAAGGCTATTACTAAAACACTTCCAGACAGAGAGCTAACTTACCCGGGAGCCACCCCCAGGATCTCCCTTTGGCACTACAAGGAACAACATGCCTTCCAGCATGCGTTTGCAAACATGTGTGACTAATTCTCTGAATTTCTATTACCAGATAGGTTCAGGTATGGTTACAGGTAATTTTTAGTGTGCTGAAGGGAAATTTAGGGGTGGGGATTTGCACCCTCCACCTCTCTGTCTGTTGTTTGTCTGTGACCCCTCCCCCTTTCCAGCACCTGATACATAATTATCTCCAGGAATGACCGAGCAACTACCATTGTTTGATTGCTTGTGTGCGAGAGGCATTGAATGGGAGCAGTATTTGGAAGGCATGCTGTTCCTTGTAGTGCCAATGGGAGATCCTGGGGGTGGCTCCCGGGTAAATTAGCTCTCTGTCTGGATGTGTTTTAGTAATAGCCTTTATCATGAGGCCTACTGTGACAAATTACATGGCCCTATGTAGGCACTGCTATTATGTAGGTTAGGACTGCTGTATCGGAGAAGCCGTGAAGTGACTCAGCAGCTTAAACATGCATTTGCAAACATGTGTGACTAATTCACTGAATTTCTATTACCAGATAGGTTCAGGTATGGTTACAGGTAATTTTTAGTGTGCTGAAGGGAAATTTAGGGGTGGGGATTTGCACCCTCCACCTCTCTGTCTGTTGTAAGAATAAAACTGACCAGCATGTGTGGGATGCATGCAAAAGCAGCCGGTATTTACCCTGCATGCAGACACAACAAGTGTACTTGTCCCCTTGTATTGCAGCATGGTTTGTTCTTTACTGCCAGCTCAGAATCAGCCCGTGTTTCATAGGGAGCAAATATGGGGCATATACAGCCCCATTATATTCAAATTGGTCAAGGTGAATTAATGAGGACTTCCCACATTATTAATGTTCTCCTCTCCCTAAACACGGCGAGTAGTGTTTTCACTACTTAATACACTACCTAAACACACTGTACACTATTCATTTCCTATTGTACGGGCAGCACGGACCGCGTAATGGATAGCATTACTGCCTCACAGCACTGAGGTCATAGGTTTGATTACCACCAAGGTCCTAATTGTGTGGAGTTTGTATATTCTCCCCGTGCTTGCGTGGTTTCCTCCCACTATCCAAAAATATACTGACAGATTAACGGGCTCCCAACAGAAATTAACCCTAGTGTGTGCGTGGACATGGGTAGACTAGAGGGACCAAGTGCCGTCAAATTCTATGGGGTCAATCCAATTAGCCGCAAAGTGCCGTTTCCACGGCGTTTAAATGACGGCAGTGGCGCCTGATCTCGCAGCCTGGATTCTGCCTGAATTCGCAGAAAATTGCTCGTGAGCACTTTTTGAGCAAGTTTGGGCCAACATAAAATGCGGCCACTGCAGCGATGATTCGCTCCCACGATATCATCGCAGCTAACTGGATTGACCCCTATGTTTCTAAATAATTCACAGATGTATATCCACATCACATACCAAGAGGATACAGTCATCCTTATCATGCCACTAAAACACTTACTCAGTGGAAGTTTATTTTCATATTTCTTAGACACGTGTCATGGTCGGACGATGCACACCAAACACAGGGGGTCATTCCGAGTTGTTCGCTCGGTAAAAATCTTCGCATCGCAGCGATTTTCCGCTTAATGCGCATGCGCAATGTCCGCACTGGGACTGCGCCAAGTAAATTTGCTATGCAGTTAGGATTTTTACTCGCGGCTTTTTCATCGTTCTGGTCATCGTAATGTGATTGACAGAAAGTGGGTGTTTCTGGGCGGAAACTGGCCGTTTTATGGGCGTGTGGGAAAAAACGCTACCGTTTCCGGAAAAAACGCAGGAGTGGCCGGAGAAACGGAGGAGTGTCTGGGCGAACGCTGGGTGTGTTTGTGACGTCAAACCAGGAACGACAAGCAGTGAACTGATCGCAGATGCCGAGTAAGTCTGAAGCTACTCAGAAACTGCTACGAGGTGTGTAATCACAATATTGCGAATACTTCGTTCGCAATTTTAAGATGCTAAGATTCACTCCCAGTAGGCGGCGGCTTAGCATGAGCAAATCTGCTAAAATCCGCTTGCGAGCGAACAACTCGGAATGACCCCCATAGTCCTTTCTTCCAAGCTCCTGTTCACCATATTTCTCCTGAAAATTTGGATCCGCCGTGTTATCCTGGCCGTGACCAACGAACCTCAATTTGTATTTGTAAATAAAATAAAAACTAGACAAAAGGTTTGGATCTTTAATCGTTGTGTGGCGTGGTCCATTATCCGCTTTTCCTAAATCAAATGGAGCTTTCTATTACGGAACCTTACTGAAGCATCAATAGTTCTCAGTCAGGCATTTAAACCATTTAACTTCTGCAAACTTTTTTTTTTTTGCTTTCTAGATTCCACTTTGCAAAATACGCAAAAGGAGCTTCAGACTAAAGCAGACACTTGACATGATATTATGCCACGGAATGTCAATTTGAAAAATAATGTTGGATGTGAAAGTTTAAAAATGTAACTAAAAGCT